>NW_008795250.1:2619344-2647925 GCF_000699145.1 Aptenodytes forsteri
GCCCACGGCAGGGGGGTTGGACTAGATGGCCTTTAGAGGTCCCTTCCAACCCAAACTATTCTATGATTCTATGATTCTTTTGGCTTTCTTCTGGTGACTCAGTGTGCACCAGTGCCCAGCTGTGTCTCTCCTAGCAGTGCCTTCTCACCTCCGCACCCATTATTTCACTGCGAGATGGGCAGTAAAGCCACTGGGGCTTCTGGTTTTGAGTGTTCAGGCTATGATTTATCACGAGCCTTTAGAAACTGGAAAGTGAAGCAATTCTCCTTTCCAAAAAGCATTTATGCTCCCCCCTTGCACCCATATGGGCTTGTTATGTTAAGGCTGCTCATAAAACCTGCTTGGACCAGTGCGACACTTAACCTTGGTTTCTGAAATGATGCTGAACATAGTTTGTCTTTGTCCGTGCTCGGGGCGAGGCTCTGTTAGCACCAGTTCTGTAGCTCTTACTGCTGACAACCATTGTCCAAAATGAGTCTTTTCTTTGGTATGCAGCGGGGCTCTGATGGATGTAAAACAACAGCCCTGACCACTCACGTTTGTTTGCAAAGGCTTTCTAAAAGAAACTCCAGATGCTAGCCCAAATATCTCAGGCATTTTCCACTTTAGTTTTAATTGTTGGTACTGCGGATCACTTCTCTTCATACAATGAGCTGCCAGTTCTGCCCTAGAATCAGAGCACAGGCAGGGGGAAGAGGTTCCTTTATGCAACATCTCTGGTGCAATTATCTTGCCCAAAAGATCCCACAGGCAAAGGCGCAGAGACAGCACAGCAAATTCATCTACCACAAATTCACTTACACCCGATGTGACAAGCCGATCAGAAAGCATGTGTGTCCTGTTAATGGCAAAGGTCTCTCTTAAATGGGTTAAGAATCTCTTTCCCTTCCTGTTCCCAGGGTTTTCATTACTACGAATCATTAAAACACTGCCAAGATGGCCATGAATTAAAACACAAATTTTCTCAGCATGAAGCTCTGGTCCCATATGTTTGGCGATGCCCCAAAATCATCCGCTGTAACACTTTCACAGACATCTACCTAGACCAGCCCTATACTCTCAGCCTCTGCCCACACCTTTGGGGTGCGTTCCCATCCCTCCCTATCTGTCGAGAGGGGACCGACACAGAAATGCCTTGACAAGACAAGCAGGAGATACCGGACCAGGATGGCTGCGATACGGTCTGTCCCGCTGAGAGCTGTGGGGATGCTGTCCTGCAGGAAAGGGCTTCTAAGCACAGCTGAGAGGTGGCAGTGGCATAGATCACTGCCTGTTTATTTGGGTGGGGGTCAGTGCCCTCTGCGGTGTGTCCAAGGTCAGGGAGGAGTGGGAACCTGCCCTCTATCCCCTGCATCTCCTCACCGAGCGGTCTGTCTAGACAATCCTCCCCACTGGGTAGCCGGGGACACCGAGGGCACTTCCATGCATGGAAGTATTCAGGAATTCCTCTTACAATTAATTCTCCGTCATCCCCAAAATAGCATTCCTGTGCAGAGGAGCTTAGAAAGCAGAGTGCCGCAGATCAGCAATTAAGGGGCAAAGACAGCCTACTAAAGGGAGGCATTGCAGGTCACACCTGCGCTGCATCAGAGCTGCTCTGGGAGAAAGCCCTTACCAAGCTCCAGAGGGAATGGCAGCTCCTAAGTCAAACCCAAGTAATAAGATGATCTTGTAGGGGGAAAGATTAATCATTATTGGCAGCCAAGAATGTGCAAGTCTAACAAAAGCCAAAGGTTTTTTTATTACAGTCCAACTGCAGCTGGGAAGACAATGTTAGCTAAGAGTCATTAAACCTATTGCAAGAATAAATTTTCTTTAAACCAAACCATAAAATGGGAGTAAAATCCTCTTAAGCCAGTGACAGCTCCTAATGGAACAGAGATTATTATTTTTTTGCAAACAAAAAAAAATTAATAAAATTGCTTTAGATTATTAAGTGAATAGATTAGGCTCCAAAATGGAAAATATTTACTCAAGCAAAACCTGCTTGATTTAATACCTGCCTCAATTATTTTTTAAGTTTGGGATTATAATTGGACAGAATAATGTCATTTTCTGCTTGTACAAATAGGGATTTGTGAGCCCCAGAATTCAGGCAGGAGAAGTAGTATCTAGGAAAACCTTACCTTGCTAACCCCCAGGTAACATCAGTGCTGCTGCACATGCCAGTAATGAGTTTGGCAGCTTATGCAAGCCTGGAAGATAGAAGGTGAAGCCAAGGTCCCTTCTCACAGCTGGTCATTAAGTTTCCTGAAATGTCTGACCAGGAGGTCACTCCTGATATTATAAAATACGAAAAATATTACAGAAAAATGGAAGTAATTTCCTTCATGAATGTGAAGGCAGAACACCAAGTTAAGAGCAAGATGAACTTGCGCTTCATTTCCTCAGCACACAGGGAATATCCGCTGGCAGAGTGGGCTTTGATCCATCTGCCAGACCTGGGATGGATGAAGAGAGTTCAACAGCTCCCTGCAAAGGTCTGTGAGTTTGCTCCTGAATAAAGACCTCAGCTGGACGCTCTTGTTCCAAAGTTGAAGCACGGGTAATCACTCCTTTTACACACCGACATGACTGGCTGGAGCTCTCAGTCTGAGAGCTGCTGACAGCAATCTTACTTAGTTACTGCTTTTAGGGCAAGCTTGGTGTACTCCTCCCTTAGTGCTTTTCCGTCTCTGCCAGAGAGCAGGAGATGCGGGAAGGGAGTGGAACACCGAGCTCCAGCATTTACACTGGCTCTGTATACCCAAGTGGAAAAATAAACCTGAACGATCACTTCTCTGGGGCAGGCAGTGCAAGGAGAGAGCTGCGTCCTGTGGTCAGGAAGCTTTTTGCACAGCCGGACACCTTCTCCTCTAGGCCCTCCACTCCTGAGAAGTGCATCATCTTCTACTTTTAATCTACAAGCCATTACTTCTATTAGACCCAATTCCCAAGACCTCATGGCAGTTCTGTGGGCTAGGAGCTTGGTAGGGTATGCAGTGGTTGCACAGTAAAGCAAATCTTTAAGTCAAGTCACACACTTCATAAAGCAAATCTTGTATATTCTGAAAGAAAAGCTTCAAAGTAAAAGCATGTAAGCACACCTGTCCTTTGCAAAGCTTATCATCCTCTGCAGGTCAGGGTACACTGAACTTCTTGGAACAATACTTTGGACAATCTGTCTTCCTCATCCCTCAGTCCTTGGCTGCTCTCCCTTCTCTCTCTCCAGAGCATGTGCTTAGATGCTCAGACCTTTCAGGCCTCTAAAAAGTTACCTGATGCAGATGCAGCCCCTGCACAGTGAAGTTGAGCCAGGTAAGAAACAGGAAGTCTGCGGCAACAGCAGAATCACAGGGTCCATCAGAAATAGCCGTTAATCACGAGTCGGGAGCAAGTAAAGTCCGGAGCTTGCCAGGAAACAACATGTCACTAGGATTATGGGCAAACCTTACAAGGTAGCTGTAATTCTGAAGGCCTGAGGAGTCAAACTGTGATCAGAGAGCCATACAGGCACAAGAGGAAACAACATGGAAACCAGAATCCTTCTCCTAAAGGCAAACAGAGGTGAATTAGTTAACAAGTTAACAAGTGCTGGTGAGCGCAGCAGGCTCTTGCAGGCTCTCCACCCGCGTTACTGGTGCAGGCCTGGTTGTATGTTGTACAGAAGGGTCAGTGGGGACAAAAATGAGAGAGAGAGAGACAAACTTTGAAAAAAGTTTGTCTCTACAGAAGTCATCCACTGCCCAAGGCCTGGAAATCACTGCCGTTGCACCGTCTTCCTCCTTGCTTATCTTTTTTCTAAAAAAACCTCCTCAAGGCTGCACTAATATCTACACACACATTGAAATGCTCCGTAACGGCTATCCACAACCAATCGCTAACCATATCACTCGCACGATGCATGGTTCTCCTACAGATGAGGATTCCTGGAGCAGGTCCACACCCCACTGGCATTGCTCAGGAGCAGGGGGCATCTCACCATTAGGGTCTGCCCTGGGAAGAACATGCCCACTGGCTTGCAGCTGGCAGCCAACTCTGATATCCTGCTCCCGTTTCCCCTGGTGTCAGAAGCACACACTGCATAATAAGCAGGAAGAAGAGAAAGATTTGACTAAAAAGCTTCCTGCCTGGAAGCAATTCTGATCCTGGCTTGACCAGCTCAAACTCAGCGCCGAGAGTGAACACTTCGGTTTATGTATAAAGTCTTTTGGGGAGGAAGATGAGAAAGCATAAGGGTTTTATTTGACATAGACCTTGCTGGCATGTCAGAGCTCTGTTGCTTGTGTTTTCAAGACAGGAACCTTGTTAACAAGTGCTGGTGAGCGCAGCAGGCTCTTGCAGGCTCTCCACCCGCGTTACTGGTGCAGGCCTGGTTGTATGTTGTGCAGAAGGGTCAGTGGGGACAAAAATGAGAGAGAGAGAGACAAGTGGATTCAATATTGAAATCTTCCTTATTTTAAAGTGAAAACATGGAAGGTCAGATGACAGCGACAGAGAAGGTGAGGAGTGTTTTAGACCCAAATAGCACTTAAATCCAGGTAAGAAACAGGAAGTCTGCGGCAACAGCAGAATCACAGGGTCCATCAGAAATAGCCGTTAATCACGAGTCGGGAGCAAGTAAAGTCTGGAGCTTGTCAGGAAACAACATGTCACTAGGATTATGGGCAAACCTTACAAGGTAGCTGTAATTCTGAAGGCCTGAGGAGTCAAACTGTGATCAGAGAGCCATACAGGCACAAGAGGAAACAACATGGAAACCAGAATCCTTCTCCTAAAGGCAAACAGGAGGTGAATTCAGCAGAACCGATCCTTCCCAAATCACCCCCGAGGTCCCAAAAGCAATTGATGGAGGAACGCACACGTGATGCTGACTGACAAGCCTGCAAGATTGTCTGTGGGAAAGGAACAAGAGGGGTAATTTTATTGTCATGTACCACAGGGGGGTGTAAGTAAAATCACAGCATGAGAAAATGACAGTGTATCTGTCTCAGGTCATTTATGTGCCCAGATAATCTGTGGGAGGAGAGCCAAAGTTGCTACATTTGACAGAGGCAACACAACGGCAATGTGCCTGGGAAACAGAAGCTTACACAGAAGATTTGCAAGCCCTAAAACCAGTCTTGTGTTCACTGCTCCCAGAAACCAAAATGACCAAACTTAATAATTTAGGCTTCCAAATGATTATGCTTTCCTCCCTCGTTATAGGCTGTATAATGGTCTCATCTTGCTGAGCACGCTGCAAGAATGCCGCAGAGGGACAGTCCTACACTCAGAAGTGTACGTACATCCCAAGGACACGCTTAGAGGCAACAAAGACACCATATGCAGGCGAAGGAGCACTAACAGGCATGAAGGCAGATGCTGGGTAGCAGTTGCAGGCGTCAAGTACGTTGCTGTCGGTAGGCAGTGTAGCACAGTGGATTTAGGAGAGATCTGGAAGAAGGAGAAAATGCTTTGTTAGTGTTTACAGGTTGCTCCTCCGCTGCAGAGGGAGTAACCTGGGAGAAACATGCAGTGGCATGTTGGAACTGGCATGGCTGGCAAGACAGGCAGGACTCAGTATCTCTGCAGTGGAAAATTTTTACGAGATGGTTAGATGGAGCAGGGCCAGAATAGGCTGTCTGCAGAAGACACACGCACTTTACAGCTCGTGTGAGGGAGATGATTACAGGATCGGTGAGACACGCTCTGCAGGACCCTTTAACACTGCACTGTCAGAGGTTCCCAGTGAAAATCCCAATGATAAGGGTGTGTGGTACTCTGCACAAAACTGAGAAGTGTGACAGAAATCTGATTGCTCAGAAAACCTGGGCATCCCAAAGGGATTTCAGCTGGGTAGACAGGGAGGAGTCGGATCTCAGAGATATTCTTCAGGAAGAACCGGCTAGTTTTCAGCAGGGCCAAGATATGGGTATTTAAAAAGAGATCAAGTCAAAGAGGACCAAGGGGTTGAGCAGATGGTAGGAAAGAGACATCAATAAAGGCAGCAGGGAAGAGTAAACACAAGAAGATTTAAAACTCCTCTTCGATTGTGTTGAGCTGAAGCCACCAGGTGGGTGTCCACGAAGTGCTGTCAGAAAGACAGACTGCAAATTAATTTGGACAGCACAGGACAGGCTAGGAGGAAAGCGATCACTCTGTGAGTCATCAGCAAGAAATTATATATGCAAAATTTGTAAATAAGGTCACCCAGAGAGGGAATGCAGAGGAGGAAAAGAGGAGGGCTGGGCGAATAGCCAAGGATGGAGCAGGTGAAGTAGCCAGCAGTACTTGAAGGTTGTCAAGCAGGACAGGCACAGACTTAGATACATCACTGTGGGGGCAACCCTGTCCTGCTCTGTGAGCAGAGGGGAATAAACATACCTCCACCGGCTGATCTGCTCCTTGGGGGCAAAGGTGTCATACCAGCTACCGGGCTCGGGAAGCTGCTGGGTCCCAGTTCTTCGAGGGTGAATTTCTGCCTCAGTTTCCCTGGAGCCGCCTGCGAGTGCGGGCCCCAACCTGGCTCTTGCAGCTGCAGGATAGGGCTTCCCCGTGGAGAAGAGAAACCTTCCAGTAGTTAGGGGCCATATTCTCATTTGAGCTTTTGGCAGCTATATTGCAAGAAGGGGCAGTGAAGCCCCCCCAGAGACAGCAACAAGGTCACCACCAAACCCAAAGAGAGGGCAAAACACCTTGTCGGTAGCCATAGATTGGAAAAGACAACCACACAGCTGTAGTTGGCAGGGAGTTGTGCCGGGAAACTGAGCCTACTCAGCATTACTCAGCTGCTACCCAGGTGCTGGAAGAGACAGAGCTCATGTTTGTGATGTGCAGGGGCAGGAGCAGTGGGATCCTGAAAGTCACAATTGACCCTAGATTACACAGCCAGCTGGCCAGGCGCTGCATTTTGAAATCGCCCATTTACCTGGGAGCGCTGGCTGGAAAGCATAAGGCAACATGCAGAGAATGTCCAGGTTAACTTGTCACTGGCAATGGCCTCTCATTTGTCAGGAAGGGATTCATGTAATTTACAGAGGGATGTGGGGTTTTTGCAGGTGTTAGGCAGTCACCCTGAGAGCTCAAGACACCAAAGAGATTCTGAAAAAAAGAGGATCCATTTCTAGCCGCAGAGAGGCTCTTAGCAAGTCCAGCAAGCCCCAGGCAGAGTGAGGGGAAGGGGGGGCTGGGAACAGACCAGTGGGACAACGGTTGCAAGAACAAAAGGGCTGTATTAGGAGAGCTTATTCTGGCACTTAAACCAGGTTTAAGCAACTTTGCTGCTGCCTAATCTGAGGATAATAACAAGTCAGATGTCTTACAATCTGGAAATGCCTGGCCAAGTCAATGGAGAAGAGCAGGTGAGATGCTTAACCCTTAAGTAAGTGGTCTAGACATTATTCTGTTTCTGTCTGCATGTGCATGACAAAGGCAAACCGCTTTTAGGTTTAAGGTACACAAACCCTGATGGAAGCAGGATATTATATGGCCCTGATTCATAAATGAACCGTGCAAAAAAGTGATTGCCTCCCTCCCAGCTTTGCAAGCCACTAAATGTAAACTTCTCAGAAAATGTCCCTCGCTGACTGACAGGTACTCTGTGGTGGCGTGATGGGGTGAGCAGCGTTAACATCTCTTTCTGGCAAAAACCCCACAAGCAAAATTAAGTGAGCTGGTTCCAGGGGGTGAGTAGCAGAGGTTATCTGAAAGCCAGGCGCCATGAAGTGCAAAGTCAGGACAAAGTGGTCTGGTCTCTCCAGACTGCCTGCTTACCTGACCCAGCAATTCAGAGATTTTTTTACACAGCTTCATTTACAAAGAGAATTGAGTTTGCAAAGCACAGCTTTGTGCAAATTTCCACTACAAGACTTCATCAGATCACTCTGGACTCTGAGACCGCTGTCTCTGCACAGTAATAGCCATTATCCCCAAGCTTTGTGTGTGTTTATGTTACCCTTCCATTTTCCCTTCAGACATGACAAGCAATTCTTAAAAAATATGTTATAAACTCTTCTGCTCTGGAGTTCTGTCACCTTTGATTGCACTCATTTGAGGCCAAGGATGTAGTTTCAAAGTAAATCAATAAACAACACTTAAAAGGGCCCTACAGACACAAGCTGGGTGCAGTACCGCAGCCCTCCTCTCTGCCTGCTTTCCTCTGCTTTGCTCCTCCAGCCCGAATCATTGTTTTAGACAGGATGAGTGCAACCCAACCAAATAAATAGGCAAAATCCGAACAGCAAAACACTTTCTGAAGCCCCCAGTGCTGCTTTACAGTATGGGAGTGCGGGCTAGGGCCTGCCTTGCAGTTGGAAGGGCACCTCCAGTGTTCAGAAGTCCCTGTAGTCACCAAATCAGCGTGACTGCTTGCTGCAGCACTGATCTGGGCCGGTACGAGGGTCTCTCACAGCACATCAACAGGGATACACCTCATTGCCAGTCTGCTGTACCCATGGGTGGGCTGCAGCCAGGGTCTCCCGGTTACTACAAATGGCCCTGGTAACACCTGAGGAAACATCCCAACCCTAGTGAGGGATTGGAATGGCAAATCTGGAAAGCCTTGATTCAGAAAGGGGCCATACGCCTCCTAGTCTTACTGAAGACATTTAGGGCCCCTCAGGCTTGCTGTCACACAGAGGGTAATACATCCAAGTAGAGCATATCTACAGTAGATTTACTTGGGAACCCCAGGGGAGTACATATTCCCCCCTACCCCTCAATTACGCTGCCTGTGGCTCCTCGTACTCCCCACCGCTCCAACAGCCATACAGGCACAGGATCTAGTCCTTGGTAGCCTTCCAAGAAGCTAACAGGGTTGTACCTCCTCGAGCAGCTCCTCCAAGCTGAATCATGATAGACCCCATCAGCACAGTATGGACTGCTGACTAAACACTTCATTAAGGAGCAACTGAGAGGTTATTCATCATGTGGAGCTGTCCTGCTCTCCAGGATCAATGCAGCACACGGGGCAAGGGTAAACTACTGGAGAAACCCCTGACAGAAAGCCTACCTGAATGCACTTGCAGAAGGATTTACAGAGCAAATTAACTCCACTGGTTGAATTATTTGGATTTTGGGGTTTTAATTTCAAAAATCTCCAAAGGCTGTGTAGACACCCTAGTGATCCTGAGGCAGCAACACTGACAGTTCAGCCAGAGAGGGAGGCTGCTGCCTGCACACTATGAGACACACACTGCACACACCCCCTTCACTCTGCCACCTAACAACTGTTGGGTTTTTTTAACCCAGCTGCATTTTCAGTTGACATCTCCATTACCTGTTTCAGTGTGCTGATGGTGTGTCTGCCTGGAGTTCCTTAGGCTGACTCAGGACACCTGCTTGCTGTTGCCAGCTCTGCTGCTTTCTCTCACTGTAAAATAAAGCAAATTATTCAGGGTGGAAGTGATCTCTTATTTTGGTTGTCTTCGTGTTTTGGTCTCTTTTCAGTGCCTGTGTGCTCCAGCATGCAAATCCAGCATTGTCTGTACAGAGCCTGATTAGGGGAATTTACACCTGCAAAATATACATCCTATATGCTCTTCACAAGCAGTTATATGGCACAGCTCTGGCTAAGACAGTTTTGAAAGAGCCTCCTGCACAACATACTGGCATGGTGAAGCTCCTCCTAGAGAGATGCGGGACAAGCAGCCCCCACGTCTCCTGCACAACAGGCTTACTCAACCCCAGAGTACTGCAGGACCTTTCTCTAAGCAACATTTTCTTGTGATTCAGGGAGAGATCCTACAGAATCTGCTTCTCTTTTTAGTGTGGTCTGTCCTCACTCCTCAGCATCTCCGTGCTGGGTTCCTGAACCCTGCACGTGCAGTCGCAGAGCTATTACTCATTGCATGTAAGACTGGATGCCATGTTTGGTATCACAGAAGAGCTTTGAGATATCACAGCCTGGAAAGAAGGTTTCTCTGAGCTGAACTGAGTGACACAACTGCCAGAGGCCATACCCATGACATTTCTGCACATTCAGATCCTCCCCTGCTCAGCACCAGGCAACTCAGCTGCACACATTTTGGTGCCTCAGTCTCTTCTCTGTGCTTCCAGTGCAGAGTTCCCTGCCCCTCATTCAGGCAAACCCCGAATTCAGAAAGGCTGAATTCTTCCCAGCTTGCACCCAAAGCAGCACCTTGTCCCCATACACCCCTGCGGAGCAAGGGGAACCTATCACACCCTGCCCAGATTTGCTGAGCCCGGTTATGTGGCCCCAGTGCTAAACTTCCTACCAGAACCCGTTTTCCCACTGCCACAGGGACCACATTCTGCTCTGGGTGCCTGCAGCGCTGAGCACCTTTAGGGGTGCTCAACCATAGGGTAATTAATTAACACAAGTGATCACTTATATTATCTGTAACTTGAACGCAACTCTTATCAAGTCAGTGTTGGAGATACACTCGTTCAGGGCATAGCTAGAGCATCTAGGGCTTGAGACCTTTGCACGCTCGCTCTCTCCGGCTGTTAAGAGAGCCAGGTGGTGTCGTTCCTAGAAGGTGAATAAATTATTATTGCAAATTACTCTGATGAAGTGGCTTTTATTAGAAAGCCAGACACAAAGGGAGCTTGCTGATTGGCTACCAGTGATGTCATACCCGGCACAGCACTCAAATGCACAGATACAAATTTTCTCGTCTATATTTTGTGTATAATTTTCATTTTCTACTGGCAATAAAGCCTCACCAGCAGAGCCTTTCACCCCGTGAGTGTGGTGGGGGGTCTGTACTTCTCAAGTGGCTGATGAAAGCAAAGTGGCCTTTGTTCCTCTGTCTTGCAATGAACCTAAGGCTAACAGTTTTCACCCACAAAGGCACTGTGTTTTATTGCTCTATTACAAACCCCACTGCTCAATTTTCTTAGGTGGGGAACAGAGAAATTGGCATTTTTGGCTTGCATGGACCTAAAATCATTCTGATCACAGATTTTGCTATTTACAAGCTGAAGCTTAAAGTGCAGATAAAGTAACAGCCTGGGTACCGTTCTGACCTTCAGCAAAAGAATGGGGTTTTGGAAACAGCCAGGCAGCAAACTCCCAAGAAATTATTTATTTTGCAAGTTTCACATCTTGTTTTTTCCTCTGCAAAGCCACTGTGAAACTGTCAGTGAGCTCTGTCAGTGAGGCAGACTCGGTGACCAGCACACTGCGGCTACCATTTCTCTTCCCTAATCGAATGTCCTATCAAATTTATGAAATTTGCCTAGCAAATGTTCCAGCTTTAATCATTTCTGGATGCAAACTGGCATGCTGGTACAGCTCGAATACTAGAACCCTGTGCAGAGAGCAAGCATGAAAGCACCACTTGCCTCACTGAACTGGAATGAACTTTCAAATTCAAGCAGCTATGTGAAGCATGCCTCTCCAGGCTGTGGTCAGCCCTGCAGCTCCCTGAAGCAATGCTACTGTGGTTCTGGGCTCCAACCCCTGCTGAATATGCACACGGGCAGAGTGGAAGGTTTTACTTACCTTCTGCTTCCTCCCTCCATTACGTACCGCTGAGGTGTAAATTTTGCCAGGAAGGCCAAGTGTAACATTTTCAGCACTGGCAACAAGCTCCTGCTCGTGCTGTACAAACACTGCGCTCTCCTCTAACACACACAGCACAAATCTGAGCTGACCTACACAGCTTGCCTATTCCCCTTTGATTTTGGCTCTAAAGTCATTGTCCTACAAGGGCAGAAAACAAAACACATCTATCATTTGGAAGATGCGGCACATCCTGGAAACCCCCAGATAGTTGCACTGATGAAATTGGACACTGAGGATTGCTGGAGAGCTCAAGCATAGTTAGATTTGCTGTTCCCAGTCCTGGGGTCATGACTCTCAGCAACATCATCAGCCCCACTTTCTTCCAGGTGGCTTGAAGTTGGAAATCATTGTCTCTTATCGCCTGAAGATTTGCTGAGCTGCCTGCCCTTTGTGGATAACAGCAGCTGCCCTCAGACTCCTAGATTCTGGATCTGAGGCTTTTGAAGTCCTGAGGGTGAAGGTGCAAAGGACAGGCATCCGGGAAAGAGAGAGCCTGACTGTGAATCAGAGTTGAAAAAGAATATGAAGGCAGAAATCCTAGGAGAGGATGCTGTCTGGCTGAGACACATGGTCAGCATCAGCAAAAAGGGTACTGGCTCTCAGGTTTAAGACCTGGAACAGATTCAAATCACCCCTTTTAGATCTGACCTCCTTTCCTGTTTGAGGAAGACGGCGAAGAGGAGAGAGAGCCATGAATCTTGGATCCAGTCCCTGCTTTGTATGGCTTGGCCTAATATCCCTCTTTGCTTTTACCGCTTCATGTGTAGAATGGAGGGTTATTAAAAGCATCAGAGGAATCCCAAGTAAAACATTTTTATTGTTTTTAAGAGCTTTGTTACAGCATCTCTGGAGTTCTGGCTTGGACCACCACAGACCAGAGCCAGGAAGCTCAGAACAGCCTTTGGATATTGAATTACTGCTCAGAACCGTATCAAATTCCAAAATTGCAACCACTGGCCAAAAAAGAAGCCACTGTAGAACTGAATACACCCATGCAGATGGTGCAGACATCAAAATGATCATGCTGGGCCTAACTCTGCTTCCCTTCCTCAAACAGAGTAATGCCCTTGCTCCCATCTTTGATTTCAGCAGCATTATTTTCCCATATGAAGCAGCCAGGCTCTAGAGGAGAATATGGTCCCACCTACTTATCACTTGCCTTACAATGACAGTCCCTGTATTGCTTGGCTTTTAATGAAGTTGGGGTTTGATGTATCAGTGAGGCCCTCCCTTTCACCTGAGGACAGTCTTAGAATCACGTCTGGATTGTAATATGCAGTAAGCTGTTCTGGGGTGATATGAATCAAAGCCCTGAAAGTGGGATTCCATTTAATTAATTGTGGCTGACAGATGAAGGTATTGATCGTAGATTGAGAGGTTCAGGATTGGCCCGGGGGATAATTATTGTGAGCCCCTCCCTTTCACCTGAGGACAGTCTTAGAATCACGTCTGGATTGTAATATGCAGTAAGCTGTTCTGGGGTGATATGAATCAAAGCCCTGAAAGTGGGATTCCATTTAATTAATTGTGGCTGACAGATGAAGGTATTGATCGTAGATTGAGAGGTTCAGGATTGGCCCGGGGGATAATTATTGCAGGGCACACTGTGTTAGGACGATATTTCTGAATTTCTAGCAATGTGGGAGGGAAGCAGGGAGGAAATAAGTGAATAATCACAGCTAATTAGAACTTGCGTGTGCATCCCAAATTAATTTGTTTGAATAATCAACCACCAACAGCAGTCTGAATCAAAAGGAAAAGGAAACAACTGCCCAGAAAGATCTAGATTGCTCCCATAAATTCTTCAGTCCCCTGTCTGGGACAAATGTTTTATGGAACCAAGGCCCTAAATACAGAAGGGGAAACGGACAAGATTATTGAGTGGAAACACTTGCTTTTGCCTAAGATGTACGATAAATAAAATGGGCTAGGAGAAGCTGAAGGATGGCGGAGAGTGCGGGATAGCGGATGATGCTCTTGCCTTAACCATCTTCCCATCCGTTCGCAACAGGCCACCTCCCGCCGGACTCCCGGCAGCCTGCCCGCCACCGCCTTCACAGGTGGGACATCAAATCCACCAACGGGGAGATACGGGGTGGCTGTAGGGGGATCAGACATGCAACTGCTGTCGCTGCAGGGATAATAAAAGGTATCTAGGCTAGCAGAGAGGGCAGATGGAGGCAAAGCTGCAGCTAGCAATCTGTGTGCACACACCGACCAACCCACTGCTCCCTGTCCACGGGATCCCCATAATCTCCCAAGGCAGACCTGCTGTTACAAACGCTCTCATCACTAACGCAGCGGGGGCAGCTAAGCAGAGAGAGTGAATGATCTAGCAGGGGGTTAATAAAAGGACTGACGCAGAACAAAAAAGCCTGTCAGTCGCCATAAGATGTGCTCTCCACCCCTTCCACCCCCCAGGAAATTAAAAATTGTACCCTGTGGTGTACACTGTTTTCTCAGCGGGACTGGACGGGGCAATGGGATGTGGAAGGGTAGGATGGGAAGGGGAAAGTTGGGAGTCAAATGTTTGTCCCAGCTGTTGTTTCTGATGCGATATATCAAGCGCTGTCATTCTAAAGGACCAGGTTACACGGTCTCTCCAAACCTGACGAGACCAAGCCACACTTCTGTGTGCTGTTGCCAGCAGCTCCTCCTGGAGAGAGTCCACTAGATCCTGCCAGGCTGGAGGGGCAGGCTGCTCTGTCTGACACTACTGAAGTCCGTGCTAGCATGTTTCCATGGAAATGGGAAGAGACCAAATGCCTGTGACATGATACACCTTTTCTGATGTAGATTTGGACCATTTCTAACATCCCTTCCTACTGACAACCTTCAGGACTGGATATTTTGCTGGCACAACCAAAACAGAACAAGAAGGGGAAAAAAATATCTGATTGTATGAATCAAAACCCACCATCCTTTCTGGTGAGCAGCAGCTGAACTTGAAAGCACATGAATCCACCAAAAACACCCTTCAAGGCAAACAGAGATCTCCACACTAAATATAATCTCGTAATTCACAGGCTCCTTGTTTCTCACAAGTGGATAGTGATGATCTGTTCCCTCCTCTCTTCAGGCTGTTTTGCGTAAAGTTTCCAGCACCATTCTTCCCCCTCCAAAGGAATGAAATCTCTCAGTTCAGAGGTGAATACCCTGCTGCCTGTTTCCTGCCTGTTATTGTCTGCTTTGCCCGGTGCATTGTCTGTAGCCTCCGAAGGCAGCTTGGCAGGCAGGCAGGAGCTGCCAGGCTGCGCAGCGCAGGCCCGCAGCGCCCTCTCCCGCGGGCCAGCCAGACTCGGACCGTTTGGCGCCGCACAGCCGGATGAGGCTCACTGTGCCACTGCAAGCACCGGAGCATGTACAACCCAGGCACCCCACTTGCTCTCAGGGTGCTGCCCTGCCCGCCAGGCCGGCGGTCCCAGCATCCTGCCAGGTACGCAGGCGGCCAGGCATCGCCCAACGTGTGGAGCTCGTGTTTCGTGAGAACTAATGCCAGCAGCACCCAAAATAGCAGTAACTTCTACGCACCTTGAGCCAAGGCCAGTGGCATTTTGGCAAGCAGAAGCAGAAATCTTCGCCTGCCTACTGCTTTCTATCCACTGCTGGGTACTTCAGGTAAAGGTGAGCTCTGTTGACAGAGGCTTTGCTGGGGGCCTGAGCTTGGCATCCGCCAGAGGAGTGTGGAGTAAAGTAATTATCCCTCTCTTAGATGCCGGTCTCTGCTCATCACCTAAGGTCTGACTGCATCCCACAGTGTACTGAGCAGCCAGAGTAACTCACCAGTCTGTTCTTGTACCACCATCACGGAGGATTTATAAAGCCTCTCTCAGCAGCTGACTCCTGTCTCACGCTGCCCTGGGCACTGTGCTCCAGGCATCTCCATGCCCACACCACAAACCAACCTGCCCTGGGACCTTACCCCTCAACCCATTGGCGCAGGAGCGTCACACACTTTAGGAGAAGAAACACAAGAGATCTTTTGCAGAGCCAAAGGCAAAGCAACGACAACTTTTGTTTCTGTAGGGAGTTTGCTTGGTTTGCTTGGGATTATTATCATTTTAAAGGACAAGTTACTGCTCCTAGTGCTGGGAAACCAAGGATATGAATGAAGGAGCCTCATGAATACAGATATGTCGCACAGATAGAATAAATAAAGCTCATCTACAGTTGTCATTTTACTTTCCAAGTGGGTGAAAACAAGATGTCCCACCCCCAGGAGATCCAGAAAGGGCTCCGGCCCATTCATTAGGCACAAAGAGTAGGCTGGACATTGAACGCTGCCTGAGATGCCAGGCCTGCTGAGTGCTTCCATGCTGTCAGGAGAGCAATGTGTTGGAGAAGTTAGCCTTCCTCCATGGGGAACACCACTCCCAGGAAGCAAAGGTTTCCTGGCTGCCATGAAAACACTTGGAAAGTGGAAACACTTCTGCCCTTCCTCAGTGCAAGGGACTGCAGGAAGCCCCCAGCATCAGAGCCAGTCAGGTCCCAGACCCAGCTACACCCACATTTGGTGTCCACAACGGACATTCTGTACCATACTATGGTTGCTGGAATAAAGTCAGCAAAAGAAATTACAAATGAAATAAAAGGGGTTTTTGATTGACCACAACATTTCATTTGGCCCAAAAGAAAATGAGAAGCCCGGGGCTCCCTATGAGCAAGAAGCAGCAGCACTGTGCTGTGTCCCAGCCCTGCTCTCCCCGGTGTGGGCACTTGCAGCATCTGGCCAGATGTGCCCTCAGGCTGTACCCAGGCACATGCGCCAACACCTGCTGCTGGACAATGTTTTTTCGTAATATTCTTTCCTGCCACATTAATCTCAGACAGCAAAAATAAACATCACGTCTCTTGCATCATGTTGTATGTTCTTACAGATCTGTCCTGTTGCACTCCCAGCGCAGCTAAGCCATCCCCTGCAACACCAACCTTGTTTTGCACACCACCTGATCTCAGCTGGTTTGGCACCGAAGGGATTTTCTCTGGCCTTGGGAATATTGTTCCTTCTTTCCCTGCCATTGTGAAAACTCTTGTGCGTGCTGTGTGGGAGGCTAGATGTGGGTGAGTGCAAGCCAGTCTCGTGATGACAGGAGGTTCTTATGTGGGGTTGCAATGGGGCTGAGAGTCTGTTCCACCCTCTACAGCAGGCTGACAAGCCTACGTTCCTCCTGCGTGCTGCTCAGCAAGCCACAGGAGACTGCATATTTCACTGTCCTCCAAGTCTCATTCATCTTACACTTGCAGTGAGTGTATGTATTTGTTTTTTCAGTGAAATATATGACTCTACTTCTAGGCTGTATGGGCAAGAATTTATCTGCTCAACAGATTCTGCCAGCTTCCAAGTGCATGATTTATCCTCAAAAAATGGTCTGACACTGACAGGATCTCCTGGTGGTAGTTCCAGGTGGTCTTCTATGTACTGGTGATAGGAGGTTTTGGTTTTTCTCAGCACCTTTCCCCTTTGTCTTAGTTCTTCCACCACTGCTGGCTGTGGTAACACTGAGAGCATCAGCTTCAGAGCATGCGGATACCAAAAATTCAGTAAATTCCCCTTTTCGTGCTCTAGGCTGAGGAACAGGTCAAGTCCGTATTACCCAAAGGAGACATGGGCAAGGTCCACATGCCCCTGACTCGATCACTGAATGTATACACGCACCCTGACATCAAACATTGTGCCAGGGTGCCATGTCCAGCTGTGACAGTCCCAAAGCTTCCCCTATATTCACTTTGTCTCATGCAGCTGTATTTAAGAGAGCCGTGGCCATCCCCGCTGCTGGACTGGCACTACCATGGCATTAACTTCAGGAAGGCGATGGTGACACCGTCCTGACAGAGCTCTCCTAGCTGAACCATCGCCAGTGCACCCTCCTACTCAGTCACTTTGATCTGGATAGGCTCCAAAACCGCCTCTTCCACGGCTGCCCACAGCTCCCCTCCCGAGCACAGACCGGCTGTTATTCCATCAAAGAAGTGAATCCCAGTAACGTGAGGACACTTGCAGAGCCCCAGCTTTTCAGGTACTCAAGTTTACAGTTTATGCCTCCAGGGCGACACTGCAGATGAAAAACAAAACACACAGAACTGACAAAAGGAATCTTAAATTTAGGTAGCTGAAGAGATGAACAGATCTAGATTCACTGGGCTTAGTTCAGTCTTGCCTGAGATACACAGGTCCTTTTCCTTACTTTGTCGTTCTGACTCTTTCCCCTTCTCAAAAACACCTCATTAGAGTCTTCTGCCACACAGCTCCCAGGTCAGTCTTTCCAGGGGGCTGCACAATCTTATTTAAGTATTTGTAGGCAGTAAATGGGATTTCTCTGATGCCCCTCAATCTTGACATAGTAGCAAATATTCACAGCTGTAAATGTCTTGCACAGTTTGTTCTCAGATTCCTCCTAACTGCACCCAAAGTGGGCACACAGTTTAGTTGATGCTCTCTTTTTCCGCATTTTCTTTTACTCAGAATAAAGATCTCATTTTACTGTTGCCTTGCTGTATTTATGATCTGCAAGGCTGCTCAGGGTCCCAACTGCGTACACTTGTGTCTTTTTCTTGTCATATAGATATAAGCTGCAGCATGCCGTTTCAGCAAAATATGCCGAAGGCATTTTGGGGGCACTAACAGTGGCATTTTACAACCGCTCCTTGGGGATTTGATCTCCTTCTTCTTAGAAGACCTTCTGTCCTTGAAATACAGTTTGAACTTTTTACATGACATCGCAATTGCTAAACATTCCCGTGCTATTTAGAAGTATCTTTGCTCTGTTGATAGTGGTGACATGAACAGGAAAGCCATTGCTCTCCTGCCACTCCATTTACTCGCAACAGATGACACCGTCACCTCTCAGTTCGTATCACCGTACTGTGCATCAAGGGATAAGACCAGCTGTGGGCCAGGTGCATCACGTTGATGTAAATGTCTCCATAACAGTTGTCTCTTTGGTAGGGCTGACTAAAGGTTTGCAAGTATTGGAAAGGTTTGGAAGGAATCTGGAATTTACACATCCTAACGGTCTCTGAACTGGCTTCTTATCAGCAGGTAGGCAACACACACCTTTCCAGGGCCAAGTCTCGACCTCAGGAAGCCAGCAGGTGTCTGCCGCATGCTATAACAGCAAACTAGAATTTCATTTTAGGTTTATTCCCCCAGCTCTTGTTAGCAGACTAATGAGTTTGTGATTATGATCTGCCGCAGCTTCTGTCTTGAAGACGTCTCTGCACCTGTCTGCAGAATGTCATTGGGTACTACACTGACTCCTGCACATCCTATTAATGTGGCTCGCTGCGGCACTGATATACTGAATAATCTGAATGGGAAATCCTTCCCTTGAGGTGAAGGATAGCATCACTCCCCTCACTTTACAAAAAGATCAAGGGGAAAATTCCTGAAGGTTTCTGCTGGCCTGGGAAATGAACCTAAACCCTGCTCAGAGGGATTCAAGTTTAGCTCCTGCTCATAGTGTTTGCTGAACAGGACGCGCAGCACCAGCCAGCTCTGTCTGAAGCAGGGCAGAACCTAATCCTGCCTCTCCCTGGTACTCGCCTACCTGTTACTCGTGAGCAGCACGGGGCTCACAACTGTTACTCGCTGCCCCGCAAGGCAAAAATTGCTATTTCAGTTGAAACGTTGAAGGCTGATGGGAATCTGACAGTCCGTGTTTAAACCGCACTAGAGTGCCAGCTGGGAAGTGGGTGGAAATGAATCTTTTGTCAAATAGCTAAACTCCATTTTCTCCAAATTAATTAATTCACAAAGAACATATCCCTTCATGGATTTCACAGTTGAAAACAAAGCCAGTCTTGCCTCCCTCTACATTATCTGTCAGTCGTACCACAAAGAACAGAAGAGCTCACTCAGTTGTTACTCATGTGATCAAATAATGGTGGAAAACAGAAAAGCCCCTGCCTTGGCTTTCAATTTACCTGAGGTTCTGAGCTGCCCCACATCTATTTTTCCGCAGTTACACCCAAACATCTGGTTCTGCCTTTCGTTTGGAGCTGATCTACAGGACCGTGACCCCAGCCTTCAGGGAGCAGCCAGAAGCCCCACCACAGGCTCTCTTGCCCGGCAGTCAAGGCACAACCCAGTTCTATTTTCAGACTGAATTTACCTCAGTTTGTATTAAATGCCAGGTGTCTGTTTGATATCTCCGCCGCAGTGGCAACTCTCAGATCACATTTGGTTTCCCATGGACAAGATCCAAGGAGTGATGGATGGCTGGACGGGTGCCCAGCTGAAAGCTCAAGAGCCTAACAGCAAGAAGCATCTCAGCACCTGTGTCTCCAGCTGAGCTCAACGGAGACAGTAACATGCACCGCCACTGAAAACCCAGCTGTCCTTGGGCTCCTGCTCCTCATCCGGTAGCACAGCCTTAGTCAGGCTCATCTACTTTGATAATCTCTAAGTCTGGTCACCAGGTGCTTAGTGCATAGCTGTGCCTTTTCCCAGTTGAGTATCCTGTGCAGCTGCCCAGACCTGTCTTTCTCACCTTCAGCTGCCAGCTAAGTGCTAAATCGGTAGCAGTCTCCAAAGAGTTATCAGCTCCTTCCCCGTAAGGGAGCTCTGTTTGGGAAAGGTTTCATCGCACACCTCCCTATTTGGCATCCCAGGACTTCACTTGAAGTAAAAACCACGCTCAGTAACACTTCTCCTCTCCAGAGCAGAACATAAGACAGTCATGGCACGTCAGACTACAGACCCACAGAGCCCATTATCTCATCTCTGACAGCAGTGAGTAGTGTGATGCCTGGGAAAGAGAAACCAAGCTATCATTCACTGGTCAACCTCCAGACACAGAGGACTTCACCTCTATGGCATTGCTCTGGAGCATCTCTGCTCAAGGCTAAAGCGTTTCTGTTTATACAACTTCTCCTTGTACAGAAGCTGGTCCAGATCGACAATCATCCCTGTTGCTCTTCCCTGGACATTTTTTATACCATATAATTTTTGAGGTTGATGGGCAACCAAAACTGCTCTTGTAAGCCTGTGTTTGGCTAAAGCGAGTGTTCCGTCAAAGAGGGTCTAGCAGATTACTTTCTCAGGAGCAAGTCACTGAAAAGTCTAAGTGTTTCCTTCAGAGATGAATGACCTCCTCTAGACAGCAGATGGAGCAGTCACTTGCTGTTGAGGTCTTCTTCTGCATGCGTGATGTTTCAGCTAGAGGCAAAGCGGGGAAGAATAAAGTGACGTGATAATCTGTCTTGGCCACTACTGAGAAGGGAGATTTCACAGCAGTCATTTCTGAAATCCGGAAAGCAACAGAGGTAGAAAAGGATCTGTTTGCTTTCTTCTATACTTCTGTAAAGATGAAGGAGGAAGAGTCTTTCTCAGTATGTCCATCATGGAGAGGCTTTTAGCGCCTTCTCTCTTCTCTTTAGCCCATTTGGCTACTGGACCTTGTCTTCCAGAGCACTACGTTGTGGGTCATCAGTGCTATGGGCCGAAGAGCCATTTCTACAAGAGTGATGTGCTTTGCTCTAAGGCAGTGAGAACAACAACCCAACCACCCAAATTAGCATGAAGATACTGCAAGAAAGCATTCATTCCTGCAGCAGTAACGAAGCATAATCTCTGAGCTCATAAAATGAAGATGGCATAAATCATACGCAGACTTTCAAAAGGAAGTCTCTGGAGCCTGATCTGGTTGGTCACCCATACGACCGACCACAAAGCAATTTCCCTGGTAATCTGTCTGGTTTTCAGTTCAATCTCTTCTGGTTAGCTACCTCTCCTTGTCATACACATTGCCTAGCCTAGAGGAAATACATCCTCACAAGACTTACAGGTGCCGCAAAACTACAAAGGAAAAAGGAATTTCACACTTACGGAGCCTCAGCAATATCTATACGCTCACATAAGTAAAAACCGACCTCAAATAACATTTTAACAGGACAGATTTTGTTCTAGATTTCTGTGATTTCCAGCATTTTATAGTTTTATTTCCAGAGCGTAAGATATTTGCTTTGAAATCTTGTTCAAGCCCTTCCCCATACAGCCAGTTTCACCACCCCCTTGCTTCTCCACATCCTCTTTGTTTTATAAAACATTTTCTGGGTGTTCTGCCTGCATATCACTTTTCTCAGCCACATTTCTTCTAGAGAAGTTTCTACTTCTCTGCTCATCGCCTCTTTGTGGAAGGGGTTAGAGACCTCTTCTGCCAATTAAGACAAATCTGGTTCCATGTGCAGCCACAATTACTACTACTGGCTTCATTTTATACCAAATACTCTATGCCTTACACGTCCTGTCATTCACACAGGAGGAAAATACCAGGGACAACTTTGTCAAAGCAAGTTCTGTAGCTAAAACCTCTGTCGACAGATCTACAGAAGACAGCTTTGCTAGGCACCGCTATTTATGAGTTGTGTCGGTTAATATATGACATGGGGATGCATGCGAGTAGTTTACAATATGAACTATGAAATACACAAATAGCTTTGACAGTCTCACCGGTGAAATTCTGAAACAACTGCCTCTCAGTAGACCAATACAGCAATTTATTGCAAAATCTGATTTGGGGCTTCAGTTAGCATGTTAAAATATGCCTAGCTTACAATATTGCATAAGGCACATCCTATCAGTCCGCAGATCAGCCATCCGTGAGAAAGCAGAACCGTATGCCCGATTGCTACAGCCTTGAGTTCCTGTTCTTTGAGTTGTAGCATAGTCTGCGCTCGCCTCACTGGAAGGTGCTAACGAAGAGACGGGGCTCAGGAGGGTGGAGCAAAGGTGGCCCTGGGGCTGTTCTGATTAAGCAGACTCTGTGCGGTAACGGCCCACGCAGGGACACGCTGTAAGGCAGGATCTACAAGGATGAGCAGCGCCTAGCTGATGTAGCTATCACCTTACGTTGTCCCCACCCAACGCAATTCTTCCACAGTTGTGTGTGTGACTGGAATGGCAAAATGGCAGCCGAGCCAGCAGGAGAGAACCGCTCCCCACAAAGACGTATCCAGTGCCAAAGATCCAGACTGTGGCTATTGCAGACACGCATGCGATACACACTGAATAAGAAACAGAGGGAAAAAAAGGCTATCTTCATACAATACTAGTAAGAGTGTATTTTTGCTGGTAAAACTGTGTGGCGCTCAGCCAGAGATTATGCCTCTTCCCTCCCTCATGCTCGCAGAAATCTGACCTAAGGCTACCCTGCCCATTGGCAAGGTACCCTCAACAGGCCCTCATGTACAGCGCTGCAAGCACACAGACCTAAAGGACAGCAAATACTTTGGCTTCTCTATTCTAGTCTCTCCAGGCCTGCCTAAATCTTTCTTCCACAGTCTTCTGCCACAGCAAGGGCTTCAATTACAGCCTAAAGGGCTGCAAACCAAGGGCTTCTCAGAGATCCGGCTTTTAGGAGTTTTCTTGAACAGTAACAGAAATAAGTGTCGCACTTCTGACGTATAATTTTGCTGATGAGGTTGTACTACACCAATTCGTTAGTTTGAGGTATATGCTGATGAGGTAGTGACGACATTTTAGCAACGCCCTTTGTATCACAGTAGTGAGGTCAGGTTTGATAGACACCAAACATTTCAAGACACATTCACTACCAATGACACTGGCACTGCTGTTAATGTGAATGGAAATTATAACCTACATCATAAAGAATCCATATTATGAGATGCAATCCACATAACACTCACCAATGAGTATGTAAATTGGATGGATTTAGGGGACTAAAGAATATTTTGAGAGTTTTGTTTTCAGAGTTCCTTTCCAAAGATAAGATTGGGCATCTGTCATTCATCTTCTATCTTGCCAAAGAAGTTGAGAATACAGAAAACCGCTTAAAGCATTGCTCTGTCCATATGCACTGCTCATATAAGACATAGAACCATCCTTTCTTCTGGTCAGTATACAAAGCCACCTGTAATACATCTAAAAACTCTCACGTGACTGTTTACAGGGCCAAACCTGACAGACAAATAGGAGTTTAGCTGGCCTGTTGTTCTGCAGCTCTCAGCACCTGACAGTGCTGCAGTTGGTGCAGCTGCACTTGGAGTCTCACAGGGGCAAGAATGGAAACACCGTCAAGACGTCTTCTTGCCAAAGTTTTCTCACTTCTTTCTTGATGATAATTTCCTAACCCGTCTTCTTCCCACAAAAGTTTTTAGTTCTTCCATTTCTGTTGGTCTGAACCAGGTCTGCTCCAGAAACGAGGCGATTGTTCCTGTACTCAGGCAGTCACTGCCACAAACTCTAATTGCTCGGGGTGTTCACCAGCACACGTGGTGGCTCACACTTGCTCCAGTTCCTGCGTATTCTGCTGAAAGCCAGGCTGATCACCGCAGGGCGTGAGCGATCAGCACTGCAAAATCCAGCAATTTGGCTCCAATTGAAAGAGATGCATCATTTTGGATCTGGATGTTCCCAGCTCCAGCCCTGGTGTCTCAGCCGAGATGGAAGCCATTCCACCCCCCACTGCTGAGTTCTCAAAAAAATGATTGATGGCGAGGTCTCCAAGGAAGGCAGATACATAATCATGAGGCAGGGTGGGAGGGAAAAGAGATTCTCCGTGCAGAAACACTCACTTCTGCAACAGCAAATCTCTCTAATGTGGTGGTTCAGATTCTGCAGAACATCCAAACAACTGGCATCTGACAGCTTCATACTAGGTGTTTCTTCCAAACTCTAATTCTGGATACAGACTGTGCTGATACTAATTAAGTAATTTAAACTGGGACTTGCATCTTTCCTGTGCAATGCTACTTCTGAAGCACTGCACTACCGATGAGTGTTTTGCAACTGCCAAGACATGAAAGTGTGTTTGTTATTGACACATCAGTATATAATTAGGGGACATAGCAGGGGGCTGAGTATTCACATGTTCTTTTTCCTCTGTTGCTGACAGTGCTAGATGGAAGTCTCTAGGTATCCCATCAGGTGACAAGTGAAAATGAGTTCTGTGGCCAAAACTAAGCAATTTGGCACAATTTAGTAGAGAGATGGCATTTTCTGCTCAAAAAGGGCCCAGAATTGGAACAGCAGGAGGTGTTACAGATCAAGATTGAGATGCGCTGGCCAAGCTGAGTGGGTGTCTTACAGAGCAGAGCAGCAGTGGGTGCTGAAGTCCAGGACTGAGATACGTTGGCAGAGCTCAGATGGGGAATGTTGCCCAGTTCCTGAGAACAACACAGAGCCTGTATTTTAATTAGAGTTCCTCTGCTCATCTGCACGGCTCAGCACAAGCTTTCACCTTCTGAATTTTCCAGGCCTTTCTTTGCATCCATCCAAAAGGCCTATTTCCCACTTTTTCCTACTCCTCCCCCAGTGAAGACATGCCAGCAGCAACCACTCGCACCCATGTATTCTGCCGTTGGCTCTCGTTAAATGTCACGGGTCAAGCATCAGAAACGTACACACTAATCTCATGTATATAGACTGATGCATGGTTCCCACTGTAAAGAGTTTCCAAGTCAGATTAAATGAGGCCTGTAATCAAAGACAGGAGGCTGTGGGATTTCAGGGAGAGGTTTGATAGCAGAGAAGGCATGATGACATGTAGACGAGTGAGTTGGACACACAAAACCTGAATAATTGACTTCATGAAGCCTGGGGAACACAGAGAGAAGCAGTAATACGATGGGAGTGTTGGATAGGACAGGAGGTAACAGGATTGCAAGCATCTGCAGTGCAAATCCTGCCCTGAGTACTGCCTAATGTTTATTAGGTACAGCTAAAGATTTGATCCCAGGCATTACAGATACGCATGACTGATCCCAGCAACAATAAAGGAATTGAAAGTTTGAGAAAAACTCCTCCCCTACCCCCATTGTGCACAGGCCTTAACGCAGTTTAGCTGGCCAAAGTAGGTCAAAGGGAATGAGTTCATCTGAATATGTAAATTCAACTTAACAAGGAGTAAAGACAATTGCTTCAAGCTTGTGAGTTCAAACTAAGAAAAACAGGTCTTCATAGCTCCTTTGGGAACTGGAAGCTTTGGCTTTCACCCCTCCCTGCTATTTCCTCCCCTTGCCCATCTTCATCCCCTCTCCTTTCGCCTCCTGCCTAGTAAGCGTCAGGCAAACCCCTCCTTTCTCAAAACCGAGCCTGTGGTCAGAAAACGAAACTCAGTAAGGTCATTAAAAAGCTCACGCATAAAGGTTTGTGAGCTCTGAGTGGCTGCTGAGAGCATGTGCTACGTGTGCAACTCCCCATAGCTAATTTTCAAACAAGCAAGAAAAAGGCATCTTTTGTCTGCCTCCTGCAGACAAAGTCTTTTTTCCTCTTTTTTCTTTTTTTTTGCTAAAGGGAACAAGTTCCGTTTCCAATAACTGAAGACTGATGAAATCTGCTGTCCCTCTACCACCCCCCCAGTCACAAGTAGCTCATACCATGAAACAGCGTCAAGAAAAGGAGTTCTTATACAAAGAACTTCATATAACCAGGGAGAAGAAACGAAGGAAAATTGTTGACATTAAGTTTTGATTTAACTCCTTCCATTCTAAAACCCACTAACTCTTACCTTTCTCTTCCTATGCTTTTAATAAAAGTATTCCAGCAAAAACCCTTTAAATCAGTGTGTCATATCTTTGAAGTAACACACAGCACTGAAGCAGTAGTCAGCTTGATATTTCTGTAATTAAACAGGTATTTAATTAATACCTTTTACTCAGCTTGAGTCAACTCCTATGACTCCAACAGTCCTGTGTCCCTCTCCGTTATCTCTAACTCAAATTTGTGGGGCGCTGGGTGGCTCAAGGGAAGGAAATAAGGAGCCGAATTTCAGTTCTCAGCTGACAGATTCACCTCTAATTTGGCTGTTTGAGGCAAATCTAGACCTGCGGTGGCTTAAAACAAATGTCAACCAAGAAATCGCTGTTTAGCTCTGTAACTGAACAGGTTCTCAGAGAGAACCTCTTTTCTTTTTCTTATTCTAAAACTTTTATTTTTGTTGGCAGGAATGAAGATCATAAAGCAAATCTTTCAATTACCTTTGCAGTCTTATTAAAGTCCACTGACAGAACCGCTCATGGAGACTGAACACCAGCAGTTTACGGAGACCAAATAGCAGTGGTTCCTCCTGAGCAGCTTCGGTTTTGTTGATGTGGAAACTGTACCTGTTCCAGGAGTAACAGACAACTTTAGTCTTCAGAGCAACAACACAGAACATTGCATTAGCATCATCAGATGAAAAACTAATCACCCCAAAATGGAATCGTGGCTAATTCCCCAAAGTATTGCTGTATTAGATAGGTTATCTGCTTGCAGCCTAACCCTCTGACGACACAGTACTAATAATGGGGTCCCCGAGCTGTGACAACGCTATGGGTTGTGGCCGCCTTACGGGCACATCTAATTATGATGTTCTGTGACAAGGCTATAAATACACACGCTCCCACAGGCGAAGACCTGATTGTAGCGAGCAACGAGGGGTTCTGGCAGCTATTTGCTCTGTTCTCGCACAGCGTAGCATTGCCTGCTTGAACCGGAGGGCTGTTTATAACTGCGAGAGCCTCGCAGGCCTATACCCCGGGGAGTTCAAGAGTATGGAAGCGAGATTTCATAATCACATCTAGATCAAACATTAGCAGGAAAAGTGCCGAAGGGAAAAAGAGTAAATTTGTTCAAATGAAAAAGCCTACTGACAAAACCCAAAGACCACGCGAGCAAAGGAAAAAGGGGATTACATAGTAACAGACCAACTCTGGTAGGCTGAACGTAGGTCTATGTGGAGATGAAGAGAACCGCTCTTTTACAGGGCACTGAAGCAGGTAGTTATTTAAGGAGAAAGAACTGTTTGAAGGATTTCTTGAATAATAGGGAAGGTGGCTAGGCCTGTAGTTTGTTTTCAGGATTCTGTTCTTAAAGATCATTACGTTATCATAACGCTTTAGGCTCATACAAACAGTCAGTGCCCCTGCACAACATCCGCTGCCAGGTGAGGAGGCTTTTTCTCACTCTTTCCTTCCCTAGCAATTCCAGTCCCCATCGCCTGTTTGTCCTGCCCACCTTTGCACCCTCGGTCTTCACTCACTCCTAGGAACAACTTCACAGAAACAGAGAAAAAAGAAAAAAAAAAAAAAAAAAGAAGAGGCAGTTCTTTTTCTTAAGGACTAGAAAGAAAAGGAACCTGATGGGAAGCCAAATGACCGCTCAGGGCCAGTCAATAAATACATGATAACGGCTGCTGTAGATGAGCTGTTGGCTGAATACCAATCCTTGTATCCTAAAAAGAAAAATCAACAAAAAGCCTTCCGCTATCCCATCTCCTTTACTGTTTGTTTTGTCAGAGTCAAAGGAGATGACAATCACTCACAACACAGAACTGAATAAGAAAATTATCAGCTGCCTCAGCCAACGCACTGTGGTGCACAGTTGTCAAACTCTTGCAAATTTTGTCGTCTTAGAGCTAACATTTCTAGGATTTCTAAAGAAGCCCGGAAAAATTCCCTTTCATTAAAAAGGGAAACCTTCCTTTTGACTTGCTACACCACCTCTGTGATGGGATGAAACAGACGACAGAGGATACCCTCTCCCACTGCTCCCAGCACAGGCTGCCTCAGGAAGAGTGTGGGCAGAGATGTGACGAGGTAACTCACCCTGGAGAAGGCACCAAAGGGCCTGAGACCAGAAGCAATGCTACAGAGGAAGACAGAATATACACTAGGGCCAGTGATTAGCTTCAGGCCAGTGACTGATTTGCTGGACAGGAGCCGTTTAGACAGAGGCGCAGGACAGAGGAGCTGGGGGACAGCCGTGACAGACTTGGGGCACACAGGAGTGCAAATACAACTCACAGACCCACAAAGGTGCCGGGCGACAGAGGAACAGGGGCACCCTGCGGAAGAACCCAAGGGGGGGTTGGGTGAAGCAGTGCCACCTACAGAGGAGCGTGCGGGCACGATGCCCGCAGACGGGCTTCACCTCAATGCTGGTAACACGGCGAGGGCCAGGTGCCGAGGAAGGCCCAGCGCGCAGCAGCACCAGGGCTGCGCTCACTGCGGTCTCCTCGCCCCAGCGGTGGCTCCCCGCTGCCCGAGGGCCCGGCTCTCCCGGGCCGGACTGTCCCTAGGAGGCCCTGCGGCACGGCGATGCCCGTGAGGGAGCCGCTCCCCCCCGCCCCTTCCCCCACCGCGGCGCGGCC
>NW_008795250.1:2648652-2660578 GCF_000699145.1 Aptenodytes forsteri
TCCCCGAATTATTGTGAGGCTCCAAGCGGCTTTGCGAGTTACGGGGGGGGTTGGGGTCGGTGCTGCCCAGCGGAGGCCTGGGGAGAGGCCTCCGCTCCTCTCCTCCGGACGGGCAGCTGCCCGCGCTGCAGGCGGGCAGGAGGAGAGTGCGAGTTACGGGGGGGGTTGGGGTCGGTGCTGCCCAGCGGAGGCCTGGGGAGAGGCCTCCGCTCCTCTCCTCCGGACGGGCAGCTGCCCGCGCTGCAGGCGGGCAGGAGGAGAGGCTCGGCATGGAGCACGAAGGCGCCAACACGGCTGGGCACTCACTGGAGCTCCTGCCTGTTCGTTAAACCGCTCTCTTAATTTTCCAGGCCTGTAGTTTTCCAGGCAAGGGTGTTTCCCTGAGAGAGCCGCCGGCGAGTGCGGCACCTGCCCGCTGCGTTGCTGAACCAGAGGTGGACCTCGGCTGAGGGGATTAATGGTCCAGAAAACTCACGTATTGGTGATTTAAGAGTGCTGCGTGGTTCAGACCCGGTTGGCAAGCCTGTCTCTGGAGACTCTATCCCCGGCTGGCTTGCCTGTAAAACAAATTTATATACAGATAATGTCTGAGGGACTTGGAGCTGCTGGCCCGTCCCCAGGAAGGTGGCAATTGGGGAGCACAGTCCAGCAATAAATAGGTACAAGAGATAAGTTTATAAAGCGGGGAAGTGAGCGAAGCCTTCATGGTAGGGGAGGAGGACTAACCGAGTCAAGGCAGAGGTGCAAAGGACGGAGGGGAGGGAGGGGAGAAAGCAAGAGATGCTGAAGACACCTGTGCGTGCACAGGGAAATCCAACACCCTTTCTCTTCTTAAACTGGAAAGAGGGCGAGGGGAAAGTTCAGGAATATCGCATTGATCTTAAACACTGGTTTTAAGTCTGACCATTAATCTTGCCATTATATATAGCTCTTGACTAACCTTCTTTTAAATATAAGGACATGACAGGATAACTTGACTTTGACTAGAAGATTCGGCCTTCAAGTGTTGGAAGAAGTTACTCCGCCTCAATGGCTGCGTAGCCGATACAGTGTTAGTTGGAGTCTGTCTTGCTCTTGCATCACGGTTGATGCAGACTTTCTCCCGTGAATATATGACAAAATAGGTTTTCCGGTGCCTCACTTAGTCCTCTCTTTTGCCACGCCTTCACTGGAAAAGAGCCAGGTATCTTCGGTTTGTTCCTTGCTTTCTTCTCTGCTTTAAAGCAACTGCATATATATAATATATACAGACACACCAAATGCACGGGGCCTCAAAGTTCAAGAGCAAAAGCAGTTCATTAGTAGTATATCCCTGCTGTTAAGGGAGTTTATTAAAAGCATGAAGTGTGTTAGCAGAAGAATGGCAGGGAGGGAGAAGAAAGACAGTTAGAAGATGATTAGAGGTGTCTCACTTGAAAGAACTGTGACTTGGTTTATGTTCCCTTCCGTGTTTAATTAAAATATAAAATTGCTGACCTTTTGCCGCAGTGAGTTTGGGGCTAAAATGCTGCTTGAGCTTATTGTTTCTTTGGTTTTCTTTTCTCTGCTATGTGAGGGGATTTGTCTCTCTTTCGTGTATGAGATGATGCACAATACAGAGGATTTCTGAGCTGGTTACCTCGTGTACTGAAAAGCCTCAGGGTTTTTAATGTCCTTTATTTTGTTTGATGCAGCCTTCGTGTGTTGCGGCTCAAATCATGCGTGAAAGGTCACTGACGGGGAAATACTAAATGGCTGTGCGTTTCACGCTGACATGTAGGCAGGCATTGGCATTTGGAGTGTCGTGTGGATAGACACAGAGTAAGTTAGAGATCCTGCAAAAGTTTTATAGATCGTTTGGATCCCTGTCAGGGAAGCGTGGGACAGAGGAACAGAAATTGCACTTGACAGCAGTTCCAGAAGATGCTTTAGTAATTGCTGGTATCATCTCAGTAAATATTTGGTATATATTGGTATCTCTCTGAAATCAAGGAGTAGAAACAAGGGCAAGTGTTCATAAACTTTCTTCCTGGGGGCCCGGTTCCAGCCGAGAAACTTTCCTTTTGTCTAGTCTGAATTAGCCTGTGTTTCAGTTGATGTAATTGATAGGAGATGGGGACTGGAAGATTTGAGCCGCAGGTTAGACTTCACATAAAGTCTAGGTCTGCTGAAATGGTTCTTATTTCTTCCTAACTATTGCAGGATTTTTCTCCTGTTTCCACTATGTGAGAGAAGGCGGCATGCTATTTCTGGAAATTTGGGATGGTCCGTTTGAAATGGCAGTTTTCAAATATTTCAACTGACAAATTGCTCTCTTGACTTCTTGTAAACAGAACCAGCCTGTGTGGGGGGTGTTTGTGTGTGTGGCTTTGGTTATTGTCAGGAGTAGTTGAAACTCAAGAGGCTGATCTAGTAGACTTAAATACTTTCAGTTTTGTTTTTAACAGTTTCAAATTGCATGCACATTTTAAACCCGAAATATATATATATTTTTAAAAGATTCTTTATTTTAAGAATTAAAAATGCTATTCTTATTGTGCCTATTCTTTTTTTGAGCAAGCCTAAGGCAGCAAATGAAGTACAACACGTACCGCAACATACCCAACCACCTTTGGACCATGCAGCTTACTCTCTCTTGTTTTAATTCAGCAGAATGTTAGAAATCCCTCTCTCCTCTGCAGTGGTGGAGCGCCATAAAAGCATGTCAAAAGGAGAACGCTTTAGTAGAGAATTTCAGGAAATTCGAATGCCTTTGTAGTTTTCTTTTCATTTGGTTGGTTGTTTTCCCCCTTACCATGAGGGCTGTGAACAGCAAACCACTGGCTGGGAAGTGATCTCATTGTATTGTCTCGCAAGTGCCCTACGGTACGGGTGGTTTTCCCAGTACGCGTTTTCCTTCTGTCTTCTAGTGTCAACGCCTGCGTAGACGTGGTTCTGTCCGGTGTGAAGTTGTTAGAGGCGCTCGGTCTTGAACCTGGGGATGGAAAAAATCATGCAGTCTTGAACTCCAGACAGGACCTGAAAGAAGCATTCTCTCACTTCATGGAAAAAGGGGCAGCCGCCGAGCGCTTCTTCAGCGACGCCGAGTCTTTCCATCACATTGCGCGGACAGCCTCCGAGTACCCTGGCGCACAGGTATGTCTTCCACCTGAAGATAAGCTTTGAGAAGCATGTTTCTTATTTTCTGCATCGTTGGTGACTTTCGTCCTCTTGTCTAGTGAGAGTGCAAATCATTTAGGAAAGAAACTTACGGTATAGCTTGAGTGCGTTCGTGACTTTCCACGGAACTCTGCGCCTGCTGCAAATAGGAGGGCTTTGAATGGTCTGTCCCCTGCGTACTTTCCCAAAACTGAAATGTCAGTCTAAGATGCCTCTGTAAGAATACTGTTACATGGGAGCCAGATGGGGCTGATGCTGCCTGTAAAAGGCTCTAACATCTTGTAATGAGGCAGGAACTGAGGAAATAGATCCAAGCATTAGGAGTTGTAAACACTCCGATCAGCTTCAGCTACTGAACGCAGGACTTAAATTCTCTCTAGGAGTGATGAAAAGAAATAAGTATTTTTTTCTGGAGCCTCCCTTTCCAAAAGCAAAGTTTTGGTGCTCTAATTTATACTGGGTCTTCTGAATCCAGCTTGATACCTTGCTTGGCAGTTAGCTAATTTCTAAAAACTGCTTAATGCCGCCTTCTATGCGGTTCGCCAGCTGCTTTTGAAAATGAGGAAGAGCTCTAAATGCCTTTTATTGGTCAAGACTCTCCTGTGTTGACTTGTTTTCTCACCACGTTTGCTACGTCGGCTTTCTGGAATCACCTGATTATTAGCTGTATCCTTCTATAGCCTGTTTTCTGTCACCCCTGAGTGCCTGTGATCCTCATGACAATCTATATTCTTTCGTTTCAAAGCTCACATCAGGTTTTTCTTACTTGAAAGTTTGACTTTCTTACCTGAAGAAACTTTCACGGTTCTGCTCACTTCATGTGGGCGCAGGTAGCAGGTTTAACCTTGATTTCAAACTGGAGGAAGTATTGCTGCAGTTTTCAAATGACTGCTTGTCAGCCTTGCTAAAAAACCACAAGTTACCAACTGCCACAGAAAAGTTGCACAGAAGTAGGGGCTGTTTATGCTATGAATTAATTGATTTGTACAGGGTTGTGAGTTACCTGAAGGCGAATATTTAGATTTTAAAAAGTCAGAGAACACTCAACTTGTTGAGACCTCGCAGAGAATTGTAAAATTGTTTTGCCTTCGGCCCCAGAAAGCTTTATTAACTTCTGTAATGCTAGACCCTTTTCTAAAAAGCTGAAATCTCTAGCCTATACTGAGGACTAAGCATGTATAAAGCTATCAAAGCAAGGGAACACCCATACCTGCCTCTCTTTGTTTTACAGCTTTATGTGGGAGGAAATGCTGCTCTCATTGGTCAGAAGCTTGCGACAAACCCAGACCTGAAGGTATGCGTTCCAAAAATTTCATGCTTTCCACTTGTCGTTGAGGCTTAAATTACTTCCTTGTAGATTTTGGGGATCTTGCAGTTATTTCTTAGGTTACGGTGGAATGTATGATTGGCATTACAAGTTGAAAAGTGTAGCTAATTTTTTTTAAATTTAATTATTGTTTTTTAAAATCAATCGTCTAGGTGATGCTTACATGCTCTGAAATGCTGGCAAGGGACATGGCGGGGGATCCTTGATTGTTTTTTCTTGTTTTCTAGATCCTCCTTTGTGGCCCAGTTGGTCCTAAACTCCATGAACTACTTGATGACAACGTGGTTGTGCCACCTGAATCCATGCAGGAAAGCGATGAATTCCATCTTATCTTGGAGTATCAAGCAGGTACCGTGCCAAAGGCTGGATGTTAGATGGGAACCCTGAACATCACTAAGATAGTCCTGGTTTTAAAGTCGTTCTTTTTGAATCAGTTAATTCCAGAAGGACTGTAGGTTATCAGTACTGGCAGCTGTCACTGGGCTAATCCGGTAATTCCATGTGCTTCAGGGTGCTGTGGTAGGTGAACAGACATCCAAAAGTCTTTTGAAACTTTTTTCCTTTGTAATACCGTTACTGTAATACCGTGCTGCTGTCTTGCCGTCCCTTTGGTTCTGCTTGCTTGTACGCTATAACCTATAGAAACCAAGTGGACTTTTCATTTTGTTGTGGTGCATAGCCTAAGCAGACCCGATGGATCTAATTCTAAAGCTGTGTGAACACTAAAATGGTGCAGTAATTTTCTCGGAAAACAGAAAGGTACCATTTAACCGCGTGCAGATGAAATTCAGGGTAACCCTAATGTAATGGCTAAAACAACTCTGCATGTGTTTTCTTGCTGTTCTCAACCTGAATCATTCCACTGGTCCTGTCTCAATATATAGCTTCAGAAAGAGTTACGTTGGTGTGACAGAAGAGGGAGTATTTGGCAAGGAGGGAAGGCAAGAACAACCTTAATTAAACTCTTTCAACAGCAAAACTAATGTGGAGCAGCACCCAAAGCATGCACTCTGATGGACTTCTGGCTGAAACAAGGTTACTATAACTGACAAGTGCTGTTACACAGGAGCACTTGTAAAATTACACTAATCTCTAAGTAAATCTTAATTTTTCTTGCTCAGGGAAGCATCCTCATTAGATGATACATTAGTATATGATGTCTCCTTTTCTCAGCATCTCCGTTCTCAGGTGAGAACTGCCCTCCTGATGCAACTCTGGGGATCTTTGTCCTAGACAGAACTTTGCCGTAAGACTTATCTTAAGAGGAGGCAGCACAGATGGCTGTTGATGCTGTTTTAGTGGCTTTTCCATACATGCTGGTCATATTCTCCATAGTATAACCAGTATACAGTCTGGGAGAGCTGAGTGAACAAGTACGCAGGCTGGTTCTAAGGTGGAGATCCTGCCTATAATAGCCTCAAAAATGCTTGTGTCTCAAGAGCTTTCTGTTCACACTGCCCTTTGGGACCCGTGTTTATTTATTCCCTTACATTGCTTTCTGTCCAGTTACCGTAACTGGCACAAAGAAGTGCCTGCTGCCTGAACAAAGATGCGTGTACAGATGGGGAGAGCTGCCGGAGGGCTGGCCGGTTGGACTGTGGCTTGTGTAATTTGTACCCTCTCTAAGCTCGCTGTCGTTAACCCTGTTTTCTCATGGCTCAGCGTCCCAGAGATGGAACCCATTTAATTTGTGATCTTATCCAGGAATGGAGATGGAGCCCATTTAATTTGTGATCTTATCCAGGAATAAAACCGTTTACACGTACAGCACTGATGCAACTCTGTTCTGCAGATCATTTCTGGGAGCAGCGCAGTCAGGAACAGTAGGAGCCATGAGACTTTTCAAGGTGTACCTTCACGATACAGCTTGAGTCAAGCTAACAGGTGGTTGTTGCCAGAAGGGGAAGGGCTCCCCTCTCTTTGCATATCCTGCACACTCCAGATGTTTGGCTTGAGCTGGCTGTGACACTCACCTAATTGCATGATAAACTAATACAACTGATTAAAACATCACAAAGCTTGCAAAACCAACCAAACAAGTATTGAATTTTCCTTCTGATCAGCCAAGCATCTAAATGAGGCAGAGGGAGCGAGTGAAGAGAATGAATGAGAAAAAGAGCAAGACTTCTCTTGTGGCTGGCAGTAGTTGTTAATTGGGCACAGTCACACTGTGAAACCGTGCCTTCGGATTCCAGCAGGATATCCCAAAACAATCTCCAGATACGCGGTTTGATTTCCTTCTCTTCTGAGTTAACTTGCTTCTGTTTGTTTCACCCTAGGTGAAGAGTGGGGACAAGTGAGAGCACCCAGTGCCAACCGCTTTATCTTCTCCCATGACCTATCAAACGGCGCCTTAAATATGCTGGAAGTGTTTGTGTCCAGCTTGGATGAATTTCAGCCAGATCTTGTGGTACTTTCAGGACTTCACATGATGGAAGGCCAGAGCAAGGAGATGCGGCAGAGACGACTTATGGAGGTAAGATACTTCAACGCCAGCGTCTCCTTAATTTCCATTCCAACAAATGCTTTGTGGCAAAGTCTTGGTTTCCCAGGTTTGAACTTGTAATTAGGCTGTGTCTTCAGATCTCCCACAAATCTTTTCAGTATTGCATGCTAAAAGAAGAATGTGAGCTGTAGGAATGGCAAAAGTCTAATCCTCTAACATTAATGTTTCTTAGATTCAGTGGGTTGTCTAGGGGGAAAAAAGGTATGGTCTGGCTGGAGTACGTTGACATAGTTACTGGAGCTTATCTAGTGGCTAAATTACACTTTTTCTATCCCAGATGCTAAGATAATCAAGGTTTTAATCAAGACTTGCCTTCCTTAAGCAGCATCTATGTTAGATAATCCAACAGGCAGCTTTCTCATCTGAGCCCGAAGGAGCTACACCAAGTTTTCTTTTTATTTACAGATCATTGCCTGTCTTACAGCTGAGTGCCCTTCCTGATGCAATGCACCAGCCTTTTTTTTTTTTTTTTTTTTTTTTTTTTTTTTTTTTTTTTTTTTGTTCTAGGATCAGCTGTTCTACAGCTGCTTCAGATTTGTGAGGCTTCTGAATTAGTCCATTAGAAAAGTGCTGAGTTGGGTGCAGATTAGGGTTAGATACAGTTTTCCTACTCTGGGATTCCGAAAACTAGAAGTTGGTTTTATTTCTTCCCCTTAGCAGTACGTTCTGGCACTTGTCAGACATCTCATTTGGAATTGCGTTTAAATCCATGCACAAGAAGATTAAACGATGTGTATCTCTGAGTCAAAACCCCTTTGTTCTTTCTGTTTCTTAATGAGTATGTGTTTTAGGGTGGGTTGTTTTTTTTTTCTCTTCCTTTACCCCTGTAGGCTGTGGCCTCCATCTCTGATATCCCTACTGACATTCCCATACACCTGGAGTTGGCCAGTATGACTGATCAAGATTTTATGAGCAACATTATGCATCAGGTAACGAAAATGAAAGGACGTGCTCTTTTTACCAGTTTCCTTTTCTTCAGTATCACGATGCACAGACTGGTGGATGAATATAGAAATGAAAACTTAAAACGAGGGCTAACCATTTGAAGATAAATTGCGAACGTGGGTTTAATGTCTGCTGTTGCATTCGGAATGCTTCTGTTTGCTCTACTGAGCTTACCAGAGTCTCCTCTGTGCAGCGAAGGAGAACTGTAATGACTTAGCAGAGGACAGATTTGTCTTCTTTAGCTCAGAGAGAGTATTCCTTATAGAAAGGTCTCTCTGGGAAGTTTCATTTAGGAGGTATCTTACAATGCTCTCGGTTGATCATCAGACTGTTTTCAGCAAGGGGAAAGGATTTTTTGCAGATCTGCGTTTATTCAGCAACTGTATTCAGTAAAAATACCGTGCAACGCAGCTGGGCTCTATTCTCTGATACAAAGATTTTTTGCAGTCACGGGGGGAAGGTGACCCAGGAGAATACTCACAACTCCACAAATACAAGTAACTTTGGTTTAGATTTAGCAGGCCTGCAGATTTCTAGAAAAAACAGGATTTGAATTTGAGCTGAGTTTATAATTTTAAAAAACCCTCGATTTCTTTGCAGAATTTCTTTCCTGCAGATCCTGACGGTTCCTTTTTAGCTTGACGCAGCTCTAATCTCAGCATTATGAGTGTTTGATGGGGATTTGATGTTTTGTTACTCTTTAATGTCAAAGTGTGAGTCTAGAAAATGAATTGCACAAAATGAGCATGCACCCTTGGCGTGAAATGTTTTCTTGGCTAAGTAATTCTTGCAAACTTGTTGAACTGGGGAAGCTTGTGCAGTGACTTTGGCCTGCATCTCTCCAGGAAACTGGGTGCTCTCTTCTGCTGAGCACGCTGGCGACAGAGCCAGTAACACAGTATTGTAAAAGCAATACCCTGAATGAGGAAGACCAAAGTCTGATTCTCCCTCTGAAGAAAAAAAACTGTTGTTCCTGTGTTTCTGTTAGCAGGTCTTTCCCCTGGTGAACTCCATTGGGCTGAACGAACAGGAGCTGCTGTTCCTCACGCAGTCTGCCTCTGGTCCCCACGCCTCCCTTGCTTCCTGGAGCGGAGTTCCCGACGTGGGTGTAGTCAGCGACATCCTCTTCTGGATCCTGAAGGAGCACGGGAAGACAGCGGACCGGGCCTCTGATCTCACGCGGATCCACTTCCACACGCTGGCCTATCATATCCTTGTCACAGTGGATGGGTACTGGGGTAACCAGGTTGCTGCTGTGGCTGCCGGAGCCAGAGCAGCGGGGACTCAGGCCTGTGCGACCGAAACCATCGATACCAGCAAAGTCTTTCTTAAAGCTCCTTTGGAGTTTGTGACCTCCCAGATAGAAGCACCTTCCAAAATCTCTTTAAATCCAGATGAGCCAGTGGTGCATTGGCACAGAGAAGGCATCTCATTCCATTTCACTCCCGTTTTGGTGTGTAAAGACCCTGTCCGGACCGTGGGACTTGGGGATGCTATTTCAGCTGAAGGATTGCTATACTCAGAAGTGTATCCTCAATAGAAGACTAAGACCCTCCTTTTTCTCCAGTACTGTACGGTGTCTGAGGAACCATGGTGTTCTCGTTAGGATTTCAGCCAGTGGTGAAAAGGAATAGGAACAGAATCGGGGTGTGGTGTGTTTTCTGGATATAACTGAAAAAGAGCCAAAGAATAATTCCAGGTATAAACTGTCAGATACATTCCAGTCACTCGGCAGTGACTCGAACGCTTCACATTTAGGTGTGGACGTTTTAGTATTTAATGTGAAAATTGGCTTTGCTTTGTCTTAAGCATGGGGGGAGGGAAACAAATATCAAAATCCCTGTTTGGCTTAGGTTTGCCGTTTGTAACTCTGAGCGGGTCTTGTCTGTTAGTGCTGGAAAGTACGGCAGCCAGGAGAATTTCCTGCGTGTGGATCCCAGGGAGAGCACAGCAGTGCTCGGCCCTGTCTTGCCTCTGATAAATTAAAAATAAAAGGCTCTTGCGTTATCTCCTCACAGCACATTGCTACGTGGCAAGAGCAAACCTTCTGCTTGCTTGGTGTGATGATGAAATCTTTTACTGATGAAATTACCTCTCAACCTCAGTGCCCCTGGCATTGGAGGGAGCCAGGGTCCCAAAATGTGATGCGCACTGTACCTACTCCTTAAATGCACAGAGAAAACTTGACCTAAGGCTGTGTACGTTATTTTGGGTATCTGTTGTCTCTGTGACTAAAGGTATTCAACTGAGCCCTAGTAGTCTGTGCTTAGTTTTTGGGCAACTAGAAGTGAAGATAATCAGGGTTTATATTTGGGGAGACAGCTTTATTTTCTTGCCAGGTAAACCGCAAAACATTACCTGTGTTTGCTGTACACTAAATACCAAGAGTTCCAGCCAGGGGGGCTCACAGCTGGTGTTCTTTGCTAACGGTGGGTGCTTGTATCTGGTATTTTACAGAAAAGCTGTGGAGCTATTGAGACTAATTTTTTTTTGTTTGAGAACAGTTGTGCAATTTTCTTCAGTTTCCCTGCCTTCCATTCGGAAGGGTTAATTTATTAGGGAAGGTCCCTCCGGAGGCTCAAAAGCTGCAGCAGCGTTTTCCAGGTAAGCCTGAAGTGAGGAGGGCTTTTTTAGGGTTTGGGTTTGGGTTTGGGGTTTTTTTTTTCTTTGACTAGGTCATTGAGAGTTTCTTTGCTCTGGACAGCCTTTGAAATTAAAAAAATAGAACCATGTATCCTTGTTAAATAGTTTGCTTATATTTTTTCCTCTTCATAGTCGCACACTATGGATTACATAGCACCAGCATTCTTTTTTGTCTCTTTCCAGCACGGTTTTGTCTCTGTCCGCTTCCAGGAACTTCAAGCGTACATGCATAGCTTATCATACACATTTTTTTCAGTATAACTGAATTAAATGCAATCAGCATGTCTATGCAAGCCTGTCCTGTACCAGAATTTGTAGGAGGAGGTCGCTTTAGGTCAGTCTTTGCATCTGAATGGAGGGGAGGAGAGTCCGTATCACAGGCTGGAGTGATCTGTTTCAGTAACGCTGTCGTATTGCTGTCAGTGATGTTCTCCTGTTGGAAAATGCCATCGTGAATGCTCTGTAAGGATAAAAATTGACAGCAGTTGTAACTTGTACTGACGTAGCACACAATGCTGTCTGTCAACAGATATTTAACTTCTGTTTTCCTTCTGAGCAAAGTCTTCCGTGTTGTACCAGAGGAGAAATACAGTCAGTGCTATGCTTTCCTGCAGCTTATCCCATCCCGATCTTCCGTTGAGTCTCAACATTTATCCCGGTGCGGGATCTTCTTACGACTGGAAGTATTTCTATCCATATTTTTTTTTTTTTATTGTTATTGATAAATTGTAGCATGGGACTTGGAGTTCTGCTTTTAGTCTTCCTACAGAAAAAATAAAAGAAATTCTCCTTCCATCCGTCTAAAAGGTCTGAGGCCGTTAGCAGGGTTATTTTGCAACCTTTGATCATAGCCTTCTGGCACACCACCCCTGGGACCACCAAAGGGCACGCATCCTGCCAGCTGGAGAACTGATCCTTTGCTTACGCTAGGTCCCACTTTCCTGACACTGGGCCAAGCTGTGTGGATTCTTGAGTTGGAAACAAAACAAAACTACATACGCACAAGCTGTCACCAGCAACAGTCCTGCTGCTGTGTTTCACTTCTCTCTTCCAAAAACATTTGCGGGGATGCGAGGCTGATTGGACTGGCATCGCCTTATGGCCATTTAAAAATCACATAACTGCACTAACAGAACTTGTCCGAGGGTAAGTTATGCTTGGATTTAACAGCAGTGTCACAGGCCTAAATTATCGCGCCTTTTTTTTTTTTTAACTACTTTGAGAAAATAACTGCTGTAAACAAGTATGAAAAAAAGGGGTTTATTGCTTAGAATTCATCTGGGCCTAAAAGCTAAACTAATTAGTAGTATTATTATTAACTCCTCCTTCCTGCTGCTCCTGTTCTTTCTCACCAGGTAGTACTTCTT
>NW_008795250.1:2660793-2710007 GCF_000699145.1 Aptenodytes forsteri
GCACGTGTAGGCTGTCTCACTCCTCTGCACCGCTTACAATAGCGACAACAAAGAAAAGCTGCTTTGTCTTTAACAGACCTTGCTGAACAAGAGAAATGGAAATAGCTAGTGGGGTTTTTTTGGTCTGTATAGGGGAAAAAAAACTAGTGAAATTTCTGTTGATTGATTGTGGGGTTTGTTGTTTGGTTGGTTTGGATTTTTTTTGTAAAGTACAGAAGTCCTTAGTAGGTGAGAGACTTTTAAACAAATTTATCTACTGGATTATAAAAATCCAGATCTCTCTTCACCACGAAGAAACAGAAAAGTTGCAAAAATACCAAAGCTTCAGAACCAGGCTTGAAATGATCTCTGCTTTCCTCTGATCTCCTCTGCTTCTACAAATTCTGTTTGTTCTCATGTGTTACTCGCACCTTGAAATCCACAGTGGCTGACTCAAACCTCAGCTAGCCTCATACTCCCGAACGGAAGGGTTTCCACTGGAAATGTTTATTCACACACAGTTTGCTGAAGGTGCAATAGATGAGCTCATCCTTGTGACAGTAAGCTAGCGGCTCTCTAGATGACAAAACTTGAGCACGTTGATATTTCCACTTCTGTGTGCCTGTAGCCAGCGCAGCCACGTTGGTTTTGGGTTTTTGTCTTACCCTTGATCAAAAATGAGCGATGCTTCATCATATCTTTTCTGTGTATGTTGCTTACGGAAGGTCAAGTGGTGGATTATTTGAGATGCGTGAATCACAGGAGGCTGGCAGACTTTGAAAGGTCCTTCTCTGCTGCGCCCATGGTGATGTGCGATTGCTCCCCGGCCATGGAAGAGCCCATCCCAAATCCAACTCCTTCTTTCCCGTTTAAAGGCTCTTTATTTATTTTTTTCCCCCCTCTCCAGGGGAGTTTCACAGCATTGCTGAGGAATTACTTGATTTTCTTTACTTCTGTGTTTCTTGGTTATCTCCTGTTGCGGCATGTGAGATCCAGTTAAGTTTGCTCTTTTCTCACAAGTTCCTTTTTACAGAAATGGTGCTGAAATTTTCTTCCTTAGCTTTTATGCCTTGCCTCTAGCAAAGACCTCACCCGCTGCTTTGACCCTTGTTAGATGTTGCTTTAGAGCCCAACTCCGCTTCTCAGCTACTGGAATCCAAAGCTTGGATAGCAGCAGAGCACTAGATCCATTTCCAAAACCTAATGGAAAACTGTCCGCAGCGTGTATGTATTTGCCATCCGTTATCTTCTGCCCAAGTTTATTTTAAGACTAGTTAGCCTAAGGTAGGGGTTGCTTTTTGTAGCCACCTCTGTAGTACGCCTCCCAACGACAAGAACAGAAATAAAAAGTAGATTTTAAACTGTGAAATCCGCTGATGCTAGTTGTGGTTGGATTTTTTTTTTCTTATTCTGTACTGAATTATCAGGAATAATGTGCCACAGGGTGACCCTTCCAGTCATGTCCTGAGAAATGAATACTGGGACAGCTTTTGCGAGAATGGTGCAAGGCAACAGAACTCTTTCCAGTTACCCTAAAAGTTGTTTACACCTCTGTGCTGTCGGGCTCTTTTTTTGGAGCCTGCAGCTTAGGTGAAAGCTGATGCTGTTGTCAACGAGCGAGCAGCTAAACTGTCTCTGCGTTGATATTTGGCACTGGCTGCTGATACACGTGCTTGGAACAATCTGTTCTCCAGCAGTGCTGTCAAGTACTTCTGTCACACAACGTGCCGCGTTGCTATTTCTGGTGTAAGGAAACTGATCAAGTTTTTGAGTACGTTTGGAAGAACAGTATAAAAATGGAGGAAAATACTGAATTTATATTTTTATGGCTTTAGTTGGGGCGTTCTTATGTCCTGCATTAAATCAGCATTTGAATGCGAATGTTTGTTTCAAGCCATATTAATAACGCTCTTCTCTAGTGCAATTGATGTTTTGGTAAAAGCGTACAGTTAAGTTTTAAACCTGTGAGCATACCAAAGTGGTAGTTTCATGTTTAAAAAAAATTACATGTCTATAGACTCATTGGTTAAAACCAGCTAAAACAGACGCCACAACAGACTGTCTCGCATTCTTCATTCAGGCACTAACGAGGTTACTAGAGAGAGAAATGGGAATATTAAAGGTTGCCTTTGCTCTTTGTTTTGAAAGTTTCAGCGATAAGGGGCAGAGAAAACCTATTTGCAACAAGTTCTTTTGTGTGGCATATCCCTTGGCCTGCTCCCATTGCTCCCGTCTGCTTTCTGCTTCAGCAATGCTGAGTCTGATTAAACTCTTTAGTAAAACTAGAGCTTAGAGCCAGAAATGATTGTTCTCCTGTCTGCTCAGAGATGTCGGCTGAAGTTCTCTTCTGTAACAGATGGAGCAGTTTCTTGCATAGTATCTCAGATGGATCCTAAGCACCGACCAGGCTGAATTCTCAGGGAGTTATTGATCCAAACTCTTGTGGGAGGACGTTCTCTCAGCAAAGGAAACAAATGCAGGTTGGAAATAGCATGCGTGGCCATTACCTTCTGTGCCGGAAGCTTGGAAAGGCGTCTGTTCCAAACGGCTCGCTGCCGCTCTGAAAACTGAGCCTGGTGTCAGCCTTTGCTGAGAAGATCTCATAGCAGCTGAAGAATACAAATGCTGGCAGCTAAAGGGGAATGATCTCATAAAAATGCAAGTGGGGGAAACAAAAAAAATACCCTGTAAACCTCCCCTGTGAATTTCTCAGGAAAGCTGCTCCTTAGTCAGTGCAGCCTGGGTAGAACCGGGTTCAAATCTCACCTGTATCTTTCATTAAAAAACACTGATTTTTTTTTTGTGCCGTTTGGTTTGAGAGAGTGGTAAAGCTTTCCTTGTAGCAGAACTGTGTTTTCTATTATATAACAGTCTCGGCAGATTAACTACTTGTTAATGTGTGCTTTTTTGTAGTGCATTTATGTGTGGAGCTTATTATTTCAGTAAAGTTTGTCTTGTCATTCGGCACTGAGGCTTGTCTGTCCCTGTAGAAGAGGCTTTGCCAACTGAAACCCACTTCCCACCGGGGAAGTCTAAATTTTTAACGTCTTACGCGCCAACAGGATGTTGAGTAGGACCCAAGGTCCACCTTGCTCGATACTGCCTGTCAGTGACCACAACGGGGCAAGATCGTGTACAGGAGCATGGCAAGTATACACTAATACTGCCCATATCATAAACCAGCATCCAGTTGTCTCAGGGACCTTAAAACTGGAGTTGTCTGGGTTGAACACACGTTGCTGGATGGACAGATCATTACTCTTGGCTGAAACAAGGTCTTGCTGCTCAGGCGTTGCTATTTGAGTGTCTTCTAGTTTCTCTCCTGTGAGGAAGTCAAGCTGCAGTCAAGACCGTAAGCTGTATGATTTAACCTGGTTAATGATACACATTTTTCTAAAAGGGCAAAAAAAAAGTCCTAAAGCAGATGGTTTCTACTTCCCTAGAAATTAAGCTCATTATTCTTTTCCATCTTAAAATTTCAATTATGGGGGGAAAAGAGAAGATGAGAATTATGGCTGATGCCAGAAACAGGTTTTGGAACATAAGGTGTGATTTCCAAAATCCCTAAATGACTTAGTACAGTCCTGCTGAAAAATCCCGTGTTTAATTTCAGTTGAAAGAACAGTCCGGCCTCATCCTCATCATTAGATAGAATAAAAAAAGCTCTCCATAAAGACACTATGAATTTACTGGATGCAAATGCCATCATCACAATAGCCAGGGGGAGGAGAGGGAACAGGACAAGGAATTGCAGTTCTATTTATTATCCAACTGTAATTACGTATTTAAAAATGCTTCCTTAGACATAGAGGAAGCTCCCTTCTGCTCTGCTCAAATCCAGAAAGTAACAAGGTGCTACCGCTTCTTTTCATAGGAGAATTGGTTAATTGTCTGCATAAGCTTTTCAGCAAAATATGTATTTATTTTAAATACCTTTACAGTACCTCCAAATGTAGTATGCCCGATGTACTAACGTGTAGCATTTACCCTATAAAAGCATCCTAACAGCCAAGAAGGTAGTAAGTTACACCAGTGGGACTGGGCGAGAGGAGAGAGATCTTCGATTGTTCCTTGTGTCTCTGGTGGGACGAGGGCTGCTCCCACCTACTGATACAGCAAAGGAGTTTCATAAGGTCACTTTCCTTTTTTACAACGGGCAGAAGGCGGGGGAAAGCAGCTCGTAAAATCAGAACAGAGGGTTATGAGCAGATGGAGGGGAAAACCTTCCTGTATCAGCAATGCTGGTGCTCACCTACCTGTAACCACGCTGTTCTGGTCACTTCCAGGGCCTGAAAGCCTTTGTGATAAGGCTAAAAGATTACAGCAATCAACTGCTATCGGAAAAAACTGTCTTGAACTAAAGCTTTGGGGGTGAGGTAAAGAGTTCCCACACCCTGCCTACCCTTGCTCTGCAATCTTAACCTCTTCTTCACAGGCACTCTGTTATGCTGCAGTAACTTTCACTGTAAAAAGTTTAATGTCAATAAAAAAGCCACTGCACTGTACCTGACTTACGCCGCTTCTTGTCTGGTTTGCTTAAATTTGCCAGCGCTCCACAAAAGATCCTCTGTTTTCTTCCAACTCCTAGCATGAGGGAAACCTTACAGGAATGCTACCCAGAGGCTGTACAGATATAAAAACAATCAGTAGAGGACAGCTGGAAAAAAAGCCACATTTGAGATAAGCAGACAGATCTGGCAATGAAAACAGAGGAGAAAGGGAAGGGTTCCTACTCTTCTAGTGTTCTCCAGGGAGCAGGATAGCACTTTAGTTCCTAGTTGTGCTCTAAAGATGCATTAATGTCATTCTGGATAATGGCAGCTAACCACAAAGCACAACTGAAGGATGTTAATATATCCAGAGCCTTGGTCCTGCTGCTTTTACATTATTGCTACAGAGAAGTTTCCATTACTGACCTTCCTCTGTTGGACTTTTTAATTATGGAGTGATACAACGCAACAGCGCAGAACTAAAAGCAGGAAATACATTTTAAAAAGCTGGGTAGCTTAACCAGCAAGTACACTGAACCCTGAAACTTCAGTTCTGTTGGGGAAGCGCTACACGTTCTGTTTGGAAAACTCGGATCGGAAGTCCCACGGCAACGTTGGCTTTGTGTACTTCTCGGAGAAAAACTGTGCTTAACCCAGTTACTGGTTCTTTATGTAAAGCATGATGCTCCCACCTTTAGTTCCCAAAAGCAGTTGTTTTGAGGACCTGTATCAAGCTCTGGATAAGTCCCAGAGGCAACAAACTGACAGTAGCAGAGAAAAGGAAGACTAAGATTTTGCTGTTTGAGGATAGAAACTTTCAAAGCATCTCTAGTATCACATGGGCATTAAAATTCCTTGCTCTGCTCACCAACGGGCCGCTTTGCCCCCTCACAGCTAGCATAAATGATTTCTCCTAAAATGCAACTGTAAGGAGGGCATAACTAAATTATTCAGAGCACGGCTGCTGTCGTACTAAAACAATTTAAATTTAGCATTGAAGCTGACTGTATCGTCTTTTCCGAAAAGGCTTGCTCTTTTTTTTCCTGCAAACCAATCTTTCCCCCCATGCTGGGCGATACAAATTCTCAAGGAAGAACTCCAATCACAGGAGCAGAGCTTCACTGAGGCTCATCTACCGTGTTTCTCGGCAAACAATTAGGAATTTGGCAGACTTTTTTGCTGCTGCAGCTAGCCTGCTTCCAGAATAGCCAGCCTCCGAGCACTTGCCTTACTGTGGGCCAGCTTTGCAACTTTCTTAGCTACCACATGGAAGCTTATGCTTAAAAATAGGTCAGATTCAAGAAATACAAAGAGCGATCCTGGGATCAGAAGATGAACAGTCCTAAAGAAGCCAGCTCAGTTGGCTGGCCAACACACAGTGCCGTTAGCCCAGCGCAGCAGGTCTGCTTCGGCCATCCCTCCTCCACCAGGCTGCGTGTTAATGGAGCGATCGCCTCAAGACAAACCAGCTCACCTTTGCTATGCAGCTCTCCCACGTTTCACGACTGCCACCGCTAAGGAAAGTGTGGGCTTTAAAGTGCCTCTCATGCTCTGTGACCGTGACGTTGCCCTGCTCAGGAATACCAGCTCCCAGCTGTTTCAGCTTCCTTTCAGCCTTGAGAAAGCCTTTACAAAGTCTTGCCCTTGTGAAACGGGAGTGACAAGCCCCTGTTTCACAGTAAGCCAGGCTGTGCTAGTCCCGAGCCTGGCTTACTGCTCTGCACTTGCCCTGGTGAGGCTCGCTACCTTCACGCCCTCTCCGAGCGTATTACCACTGACCTTACTACAGCCTGTGTAGGGCTTCCTCAGCCGCTTACAAGTTCAGCCACTGGAAGGGTTTGATCCTCTTTGGGATCCAGGATGCTAAGTCACTACTGCTGGCTTTTCTAAACATACTGGATGCCTCAGCATCCTTCTGGAGGACTTACACGCAAACACTGAAGCCAACCCTGTGGAGAGATGGATCTCCATCCTCCAGTCTCTTGTAGTAAGCTGCGACCACACTAACAGTAGCTACGCAGGAACCTCTTCTGATTGCTGCAACGACTCCTTGGGACAAGGTAGAGACCACGTGCTAAAATCATTAACAGAAAACAGCTGCATTTAGACTAACTGACAGTGGGGTGAAGCCACCGTGGGTCAGGGGGGAGGGCAGGTCCCTTTCCCCACAAGTCAGCAGGCAGCGCTGGAGATACTCCTGCACCTGCCTGTCCCAACCAGAGTCCGTCCTAGTCCGCTGCCTGCCGGCTCTTGCGCTTTTCTTTCCTCTGTTCCTCCGCCCCCATTGGTGCCGAGGTCTCCTCGGGGCTCGTTTCTGAGCCCGGTTCTGGTTCCAGAGGCAGCGAGGGAGGCTTTGCAAGCGGAGCTGATGCTCCAGCACCTGGGGAGAGAACACAGTTACGGTTACTGTATGATTACACGTCTTTAGTCTATGCTTTTTGCCCTTCCAGGCAGCATGGAGATGCAGAACAATCACAGCTATTAATTACCCTCAGATTTCTTCTATCTAGCATTAGCTTATCAATAGCACTCAACTCTTGTGAGTTATGCAGCCAGAGACCTTACAGAACCCAAAGTTCTGCTGAAGGGAAGCTAAGGTACAGGATCGCATTCAGCTGGGCTCCTGTGAGAAGTCAGTACAAACTTATGAATTAACTCATTTTGGAAGGGAAAATAGTTCCACTGAAGCTGGTTTATATTCAAGCTGGAGGCAAAACCACAGTACCATTTTCAGTTCACAGTTTTAGCAAACTCAAGGAGAGTTTCCAGGCAGTTAACATAGCTACTTACAGAATAAAATCAAAACAGGACACTTCCATGCTGAAGTTGTTTCTACGCTTAGATTTAGGCCGACAACTGATGTTATGAAGCAGCTCCCTTCTCTGATGTGGATAATAAAGTCCTTCAGGTAAACCCCAAACTCCTGTACGTTTTATTTTTCAGCTTTCCTGACTAAGTCTTCCCTGCATGGAAAGTTTATTCCATGCATGAGAAATGGAACAGGTCCTTAGGGGTGCCAAAGAAAGAGGCCTGGATTACACAACCTCTCTCCTGGTTCAGTCCACAGGAGACAAGACTAAGAGTGACAGAAAATCACCACGACGAGCAGTATCTCTAGCGCATTCCTCCTCGGAAGCCAAGGGGTGAGAGGAGGTCAGGCTATGAATGGTGGCTCAGGAAATGCTCCTACCCAGGCCCAGCAAGAAGCAGCACGTACAGATACTGGCCTAAGCCTTCTAAGGCTGATGCTGTCTCCTGAGCAACCTTCAGTCCAGTGGCCCGCACTAAAAGGTAATGCAGCAACATTTGCAAGGGAGGGACCCGGCTGGACAGCTTCAAAGCAATCCAGTTGCAGTTATTTTTGTAACAGAAATGATAAAGCACTTCAGAAAATCGTCCATCATTTCCCTTCTCTCCAGCAGCCTGTCTGTTCATGTCAGCTCCTGGGCTCTTCCAAAGGAAGACAGGAGGTCTGGTTTCTGAAACCACCTCCTTTCCAGAGCAAGATCTCAATCCCATGCTAATGGAGTCTTGCCCATCATGGCTCTAGGCAGGAAGGGAAACTTTACTGGCTTTCCGCATCCCTGCAAAAGCAGGATAGTATAATGCACCACAGAGAGCATCTTCCTTCCACACTTCCTTAACTCAGAAATCTGGGAAAGTTATTACCAAATATTGACATCACTACCATGCAAGCAAGTCAACACCTTCCTAAACACGTGCTGTAACTCTGTACTCAAAGGAAGAGAGATTTCTCTTCTCCCCTCCCACAGTTCTACTTTAAAGAGAAGCAAGAGAGAAGTACCTGGGGGAAGCTGCATGGTTTTCCCATACCCCGCAGCTGACGACATGGCTTGACCCAGGGCCTGGTTAGAGCCCAAAGGCTGCTGAGTGCTGGAGGATTTCCCTGACGCAGCAGCTTTCTGCTTGGATTTAGACTCTTTAGAAGGCTTAGTCCAGACCAGGCTTTCCCCCACCTGCAGGGCAGCTCCCATCTTCTGGGCAACCTCCACCATCTTCTCAAGAAGCAAAAAGAGAAGACCATTGTAAACAGGAACACTTCAGACAACAATAAAGTCAAGAACAATACAAAAAAACGCAAAAAATGAGAGCTGTGCAGAGCTGGCTACTGCCTTGGTGCTCAAGGGAAACATCTCTGCTAATTCATTCCCTTAATTAAGAGGGAATCTTGTCTTGCTGTGTATTGATTGAAGAACTGGGCTTCAAAGAGCAGAAATGAAGCAAGCAGCTCTCAGCAGGCGACTGCTCTACTCGGAAAATCTCATAAGCAGAATTTCTTCCTAATAATTGGACTCCAGAGCCAAATTTCCTCCTCATTTCTTGCCAGTCTTAGCGTGGCCACTTAGTTCCCGCTGACAACTGTTAGGCACATACCTCAGGGTCAAAGTCAAGAGTACTGCTCTCCTTCACTGCATTGACCTTCTTCTCCATCTCCTGGTACTGGCTGAGGGCTCCCTTCTTGTCGCCCTGGTTATACAGCAGGACAGCATAGTTCAGGTTGACGAGGGGGTTGCACCTTCAGCAAACACACAGGACGCATCGCATTCACTGTGGGAACACTCATCCCGACTTGAATAACGCTAAGACGTGCCCAAGCAGCAAAGCTGGAGACACCTTACTGTCTGGGCACAGACAAGCCATGGGGTACTCTGACCCCGAAGCAGATGAAGGGCTGCACAGCCAGAGTCCTTTGGGAACACAATAGAGTCCCACGTGCTTGGTAAGAGGCCCAGTGCCTGGGCTCAGCGAAGTATCCCAGCGTCAATGACAATATAAACGACTCTGCCGATTGCCTCACCCCCTGCCAGGCTCTTCTCTGCGACAGCCAATTCTTTGCACTTGGGGACCATCTCAGAACTGTCTTTAGTAAGTGCCAGGTCTCCTGACCCCTTGCTCCTGGGGCACCAGAGCAGTGACGGGGGCTTTCATCATACTGTGAAAGCTGATCTCTGCTCTGGCTTATCTCAGGCTCTCGCAGCTCTCCCAGTTTGTAGGAGAGCAGCTTGCCGTGGGACAGGGCAGTGGAACAGACTCATGTTTATTGATTGTATTTTACAACCCAACATGCTACAGAACGTGCTGTTTACATTTCATTTTCCTCACCTCTTCTCTCTCATTCACCCAGTAAAAGCATACATAATTGTATGTACTGTTATAGAGAAACAGTAGGCGACACCTATTAACGAAGGACTCAAAGACGAGACCAGCACTGCAGATAACACTGTTATCCTGCACAGTCCTGCCTCCCTTCCTGATGCAGAACAGCATATGAAGATTTCAAAAAGGCAGAATTGCTCCATATATTCTCATTTTCCACAGTATCCACTTTCTTCACTAGGATACGTTAACCCCGCACAGCAACTTTTCTTCTGGCATAGCCAGGAGTGTGAGCAAACTAAATCAGAGGGAAAGAGTGAGCTGACTCCCTTGGCTCTGTAATTGCTAAGTGAAGCTCTCAGAGACCTGATCCTTCCTTAATTGCCTGACAAGCCACACTCGACAAACTGTTCTGACCATTCTTTAGCAGTCTGAATTTCACCCTTCTTTTGGAGAAGCAAAATGCATGTGTATTATCTGACAAAGAAATGAAACGCAAGAGGGGCACCGGCCCCTCGGCTCACCCAGGCTGCAGGATGAGACCTGGAAGAGCAGAGGTTGCCTTTGGCCAGAACAGGGGATGTGCTATCAAGGGGTGCATGGAAGAGCACTGTCTGACCGCAGCTCACTGCAGAGGAGCCGCATGCATGTATCGCTGCACGCAGGTCAGCGAGGGATGCTTTGTACAGTTTGCTCAATAAATGTGAGCGAGGGATTGGTGCCCTCTCCTGGAGTTTGGCAGGGATGGCTGGAGCCATCCGACGACTCCAGCACCCATGCCTGGGGGGCCAAGACAGAGAGAGCATCCTTTGTGAAAAGTGCAGAAGGGAAGGCTTCTGCTAACACCGTTCAATAAATAGAAAGTGTCATCTGCAGGCCATGACTATCCATCCTTGGTAAGTTATATGACAGCGCTTCAAGAAAGAAGACTATTAGGAGAAATCTGATAGCATTTATAACCATTGGTTTTCCTTTAACTGAGAAACTGGAACACTGATCCTGCCACAAAAAAAAACCCTCCTCGCCGTCTTTGCCAAAGCAAAGGAAGTAATGCGTGAAAAAAATAAATATCAAAGCCCCATCTCCTTGGGGGGGGGGGGGGAAGCCAGAAAAGAAAATACAAAAAAACCAAACCCACACAACAAAACCCTGAAAATAGAGATCAGACAGATCTGGGAACAGCCAGTTTTAAAATTAATTGAATCTTATCAAGCTAATTCGCCTTCAAGAGCTGAGAAGCAATATGACAGAAAAAAATCAATAGCTAAATAACCACAGAAAGAAAGGACAGCTATGAGCTAGAACCAGTACTAAGAAGAAACACCTTTTTTAAAGATTTTTCCAAGATGCTTTCCATTCCAGACCCCAGCATGGCACCCAGGCCAAATGTCACAGCGCTGCTATAAAAGTATTTATGGCAATGGAAACAAACACGGCTATCTTCCTCCTAGCCAAACAGTTCATAATACGCCAGCAAAGCAAGCCTGTGGGGACATGGATTCAGCCACACAATAACTGTCTAAAATACACGGCATGTCAGCTGAACAAGCCTAACAAAGTCTGGATATTCCTCCCAGCAGTCTCTGGCAGTTGGCATTCATTTTTGCTTTGATGAGGTTTTATTTTCCCAGTAAGACTATATAGCTGTAGCATTACAGCAGTGCCAAATATTTAGGCAAAGTTGTAGAGCTAAATTTCTATTCCTTCTCTTTGATCAAAGCACGCCAATTCATGACTAAGCAGCCCAAGCAATCTTTAAGGTCCTGTACTGCCTTGCTAGGCATGGAAGGCTGATTAGGAAAGCCAGGCAAAGGAGCCGACTGGACTTACGTCAGTGATGTTGGTAGGAATGACCGATGCATAATTGCGAAACGCTCTCGCACAGCAATACATTTATAAATCTTTGACTATAGTTTGCACAGGTTCGGTTCCTCTGAGGAGGTTGCACAGACCTACTCACGTTTGAAACAGATGTAGAAGTAATATTTAAACCTGCTTTGTAATTCTGTCGATGCATAAGGATGAAGAACTTGAGTGCCAGATGTGTGCTGGCTGTGCAGGGCTAACTGATTCAAGAGCTCTGGCACGCGTGCAAGCCATGTAATTCCCAGCAAACATCTGAGAGCGTTTGCAGCACCTCTTGCAAAGAGAACTGCACTACAGTGTCAAACACTATTTTTTGAAACCTGCTGCCCTTCATAATGGGTTTAGGAACTTCCAGAATCCCCAAAATTAAGCCTGGCCAGTAACCAGCCAGGTTAGAGAGGACAGAGGAAAAGGGACCAGCATCTTCTCATGACACCTTGTGGCGGCCACTGCAGATGGAAAGAGTGTTTTTGCCGCAGCCCTGCCGCCAGCATACAGACTCCTGGGCTCAAGGGCGCTGTGCTGGCTGCTGTAAGTATGCAAATATTCACAGTAAATTGCGGAGAAGAATCACCATCTAATCACCTACCAGTTAAAATCTGAAAAGTAAAAAAGAAAGGTAAAGAACAGCAGAGCCAGGGAGCCAAAACTATTCATAAATTTGAGACAAATTTGTTTTTCTGATTGAAACGATGAAATACTGCAAGGTTCATTTTAACATTTCTGAAACCAAGCGCTCTGATTTTAAGAGCCAGATTGCAAACACAGACATTGTTAACACAATGGAGGAGAAAGGGCTACGCTGCTGCCCTTTTATATGCTTCATACTAGCTTCTTGCCCACATTCTCCCAGCTAAAATCTTCCCTCTGCCCAATTCAGAACAGGCTTTATCCCGAGCCTCTCATTGCTCTGCACAGGGCTCAAACTCTGGGTTACAAAATATTCTGGGATGACTGGTTTTCTATCAAATCTGCTCTGCTGTGCAAAAATATTCGCTGGAAGGTGGCCTGGAATCTCCAAAGTTATCACCACTGACTCACTAACCAAACAGCAAAATAAAAACCAGCTTTGGGCTGGACTGAAACAAAATTTCCCTTTCATTTTTCAGAGCTGACCTGAATTAAAAAAAAAAAAAAAAAAAGGTGGTTTAAAAACAACAGGCTTTATCCCGAGCCTCTCATTGCTCTGCACAGGGCTCAAACTCTGGGTTACAAAATATTCTGGGATGACTGGTTTTCTATCAAATCTGCTCTGCTGTGCAAAAATATTCGCTGGAAGGTGGCCTGGAATCTCCAAAGTTATCACCACTGACTCACTAACCAAACAGCAAAATAAAAACCAGCTTTGGGCTGGACTGAAACAAAATTTCCCTTTCATTTTTCAGAGCTGACCTGAATTAAAAAAAAAAAAAAAAAAAAAAGGTGGTTTTAAAACAGTGACTTGCACAGCTGCAGGAGTAAAAACATTTCCCTATCGCAAACCATTTAGGGTCAAAGTAGACAGAGGGACAAAGCATGCAAAGGAAACCAGGTGAGGGAGGCAAAGCAACGCGATCAAACAACTGACAGCTATGATTAAGACTTACTTGTCCAGTGCCACAGCTTGCTCATAGGAACGTTTTGCGTTCTCAATGTCTTCAAGGTTTGTCAGAGCAACTGTACCAAAGCAAAATGTACACACACAAGCTGATGCCTCACAAGGACTTCATTTTTAGGACAATTCTAAATGTCATCACATCGTAACATAAATAGGTGCTAGCAGGGTTGTCTGGACTGCTGCCAGGATTAACCCTACTAATGTCACCTCTGACAAATATTTGTCTCGCTTGATCCAAAAAATGTCCACTGCTGGAAATCCACACCCACTCCTTAGGCAGCCCAAACCCAAACTCTTACATGTAGAAAGTCTTTTCTAATGTTTAACCTGGATCTGACTGCAATTTAACCTTCCTATTCACCACAGAGAGAGAACAGACTATTCAGACTTTATACCTGTCAGTGACCTACTGGGGAACAGCTTCTTAGCACAGTCTTTATCCAATATTTGTTTACTTCAGCCCAAACTTTCCGTCTCTATAACGTTGCATCCCCTAGGCTGGATATCCCCTGAAGCTGGATAACGGAGCGCTGCATACCTGCAAGGAGCATATACAGCTCTCCCATCTTGGGCTGGAAGTTGATGGCAGCGCTGAGGAAGTGGAAAGCAGATGCGTACTGCTGCATCGTGAGATGGACTAACCCCAAATTGTACAAGATCTTCCAGTCAAAGGGAGCCAAGTAGTTTGCCCGCTTCAGGCAGCTGATAGCCTTCAAAAAAGGAATGAATGTGCTGTAACACAGCCCACCCAGAACAGACCTCCTGTCTCTGCCACAGGAGGAATCTTGTTCTTGCATGGTCAGCTACAGATGAAAAAAGAAAAGAAACCAGATGCTTACTGCTACATATTTCTTCTTCCCGAAGAAGCACATCCCAATGTTGTTCCACAGCGGGGGGCTTTCAGGCACAGTGCTGGCTACCACCCTGTATTTGGAGAGGGCAACGTCAAAATCTCCATGGGCCTGCATCATGCTGCCAGCCGCCAAGGTAGCCTTTGAGAGAAGACAAGAGTGATCAGCTGAGGAACTGCGTTTTCCCAAATATAGCAAGAAGACAACAGGAAAAAATTAATAAACTAAAGCCATCTCAAGAGCAACCATTTAACTGTTTCAGGTGTTTTCTTCTAGGGCCTGCCAAGACCAACAGTGGGGAGCAGATGGGGGCTCTAGAATCTCCCAACATACAGCAGAAGACAGGGTAAAGAAGGGACTCGAGTCCGCTTCTTCCTGCACCATCTCGATCATAACTGTCTTGGAAATATTGCAATGTGACAAGTGTTTAGGGTATGTTTTGGAATGACAGTAGTATCTCCTAGAGCCTGAGTCTCTGAGGAGATCTATGTACTAACGGTTTCTTTTTACCAACAAGCACAGATAGAAATAGTTCTGGTGCAAGCTAACCGGAGAGTAAAACATACGCAAGCAAGGCTTAGGCAGCAAAGCTAGCCTAGTTCACACTGACTGCTTGATACTGCAAATTAATGGAAATATGCACGGGGAAAAAAAAGCGAGTGATTGCAACACACTATATTTAAACCACACTAGTTAAGTCTTTTACAATATTTCACAGTGACAAGTAAAATTTGTAAGTGTAAAGGTGTTTTCACAATAACATTTGGCTTGCATTCATATATCATTTGTCAACCCCACATTTCAATACTCTACGTCGTTAACATCGTACAGAAGGAAGAAGAGGCAGAGAGAAACGAAGTAACATGGCTAAAAAGGGAAGTAGTTTCAGAGTCAGGAATGAAACCTAGATGCCAAGCTAGGCCTTCCAGACCAGAGCCAAGGAAAAGTCACATTTGTATGCAATAGTTGGAAGCACAGAGTTATTAGCAGATGGGAGAATAATACAATGGAATATCACTTGTATCTGTGCTCCGTGCCTAGGAGTCACAGGGACCAAGGAACAGCTCTTGAGATTTTTGAAACAATGTCTAGAACATTTTCCTTGCAAAGTAAATTCCATTTGTTTTCATTTGTTTGCGACTTCAGATTAAAAACCAAAGGGATCAATTTAACATCCCGTATTCTACCTCCTCCCCTTTCCCTACCTCCACACACATCCCACTCCCTACCCAGGGAGAGGTCCCAGAAATGTATTTCAGAGAAAGCTTTCTGGGCATGATCCTTTTCAGCCTCTCCAGGCTAAGACCCTGGATATAGATGGCAAAGCTCTGATACTGGAATTAGCTTTAAGAGGTGTCTCATCATCATTCAGCTGGTTCATTTCCACTCGTCATGATACCTTGTAGTTGCCTGGGTCGTAAGTAAGCGCATTTCCAAGGTGTTCAAAAGCCTTCTGGTAATCCCCAAGCTGGGAAAAGAAGTGAATAAGCATCAGAAATTGAGGAATAAGGGGGTTAAGAAGGAGAACGCATGCTTTTGGGGCACTAGAATTTCTGGTTCAGTTAAAACAAATATTCAGAAAAGTGAATTTTACAGTCCTCCCATTACACACACGTTCTTGTTTGATAAATTACAAAACAGATTCTAAAAATTTATTTTGCTGGGCTGGATTCACTGTTCTGACCAAAACAAAGTTTTCCATATAGTTTCTGCTCTGACTTTTCTTAGAGGAACGAGCTCCAGGTTGATACTCCTCTGCTCCTTCCTCTCTTCCAGAAAAGAGGCTACAAATTGCTACTCTGCACACCCTCGATTCCCTCACCACACCTTCCTCACTCCCCAGGGCACTCTTTTCATGAGAAGTCTCCCCTTGCCTTCTAATGGACTGCAAGGGTTAGTGGGCATGACTGTGTCCATATATAAGCACAACTGCTTAGAATCCCTTAAATCCTTTGTTTTCAACTGAGTTATGCCAGAATTGTACCAGTCCAAACAGGATAAAATTCTGGACACTGGTGTCCTTTTTTGGTCACAAAAATTGATGAGAAGCCCATCTGTCACTCCAGCAATTATACCGATGCATCAGACTCCAGCGTCTTCTGCAATTAATAGCAAGTGGGAAAGCTGTAGAAGCATCTTTAAAACTCCTGAAGGTGAGTACGGATCTAGAGACATGACAAACTGAACAAATGAATCACAGCACAGAGACCTGGGGTCTAAATTCACAGGGCGAATGTTATACTCACACTACTTCTATCTTACAGATCCCCCTTCCCAGGTCATGCTCCCTTCTAAATTCACACTTACCCACTTAAGACATCCAAGGCTCCTATTGAATTTCCCTATCTCTAGAGCAAGGCAATTTTTTTCAAGATCTACATTTTATTCTCGAGCATCTAAACAATTAGGGAAATGCTTAAGGATCTTTCCGAATCAGCACTCAGTGCAGGTTTTCTAGCCCATCAATCCTTTCGGGCACTACTGCCTATTCTTCCTCGCTTGTTCACTCTTTGGGAAGCTTATTTTTGGAATAATCAGATGGTCCTTCCCATACATTTTACAGACCCAAGTGATAAGCATGCCTTTGTTATTTAAATCGATTCCGATTTTCTTCTATGGTGCATTAACACTAGCAATTTCATGGCTGCTTTTGTAGGAGAATAACAGAATCCTGCTCCAGAAGCAAGGTAATGACTAGTCATGTTTTGTTGTACTTGGAGGATTTATAAAAGAATTAGGGCAGTTGCCAAAACAGAATTCCTGCTTTGGCTCAGGTCCAGGAAATCAACTTGCTTTTAGCAGCAAAAGGAAAAAAGAAGATACGGAAAAGCAAGCTCTGTCACGTTAAATGCAGTCTTTAGAGAAACGTGTGCAAGTCGTAGGAAGGTGGATAGAAATTAACTCTATGAAAAACCAAACCTTGGTCATTTTGAAAATAATTAAGTTCATGTAATAGCTAACAGTCTTCAGTACCTGCAAGTAAAGTAACCCCAGTGTTGTAAGGAGGTCTGTGTTTTCTGGAGAAAACCTGTAATACAAAAGCCAGAGAGCTGCGTTGTTTATTAGCCCTTCTAGAACAAGGTAAAAACAGAACATGGAATTACGATGCTACATTATCCTACTATCACTCCAGGAAATTAACTGTTATTATTAAATGCAAATATTAGAACAATTGCCATCATGGGGACTTCCTTTGAACAATATTACACCTAAGCTTTCAAAATGTCTGCTAGATATAAATGAGAAGTCAACATAGCTCAGTGAAATAGATCTGGATGCATAATAAAATAATGTGGTTTTGTTAAGCTTCAAAGTGAGTTTGCATCAGTGACCTGGAAATACAAAATGGGCTTTTCCATCGTCTCCATAAACCACGCTCTAAATCCATCCCAAGCCTCTTGGGCCATGTAGGACAGGCAATCCTCAGCATTTCTGACAGATCCTACACACACTCATCATCGGACTTTTAATTCACTCTATAAAAAGATTACAAACCTGGTTTCACAGACCAGCTGTGGACTGCTCACCACGGCTTTGTGCTACACTGCAACCCACAGACCAGAGTGCTCAGACAGGCACTACCTGTTCATGTATCCCTGGCTCCATTCAGCACAGAGAAGCTTAAAAAAATACGTCCCAAGGGCTTTCAATTACTGTATGCAACTCTCAAACCTTCACTGCCAGTCTGGGGTTCACACAGCAATGTTGTGAACCCTTTTAAAAGCATCCCCATTCCCAGCAGCTTTTGAAGAAACAAATAGGATGAAAATAACAAAAAAAGAAAAAGCAGAAAGAGACACTGCGTTTGTGGCCTCACTCACCTTGATAGCAGACGTCCCTGCTATCAAGACTTAAGAAATCTAGTATGTACAATCACATAGGCACCTTTAAATCTCAACCAGAACAAAGCCGCCTGTGCCTGGTGGTATATAAACACAGAGCAACGACAGACTATCCTGGAGCTGGTAACAGCAGGCAAAATGTAATAGGCAGATGAGAATAAAAAAATAAAAGAAAAAAAAAACCAGGAGTGAGGAAGAAGGGAGGGCAGGGGAGCACTGCGATAAGATATATAAACCTGGTATGATGCTTAGCAAGGATTATGTATGTAATAAACATTCTAGATTAGTCCAAATGTCTACCCAACCCAATATACTGTCAGACAGCAGCCAAAAGCAGACGTGTAAGGAAACGGTATGTGAAAAGAGCCGGTACAAAATGTAGATCCTCCAGTGGCTTCCGACACGCTCCTGATTTTCTTTAGTGCTTGCCTCCATTACAAAACCACATTTTAAAAGCATTGGTAAATCAGATGCTCAGGAATGCCCTAAAGCAAGATAGATTGGTACTGAGAAACAGTGACGGGGTGGGAGAAAGTCACCGTGCACCAACCCATCTCTAGTCTGCCTACTCACACGCTTTCAAACACAAATCACTTCAAGTGAAAACAGTATGTGGAACCCAGCAACGGATTTTTGACAGACGATCAGGGTTAGAGAGACACCCGAGGTTAGATCTTCTCTGGTAGATAAACCTTTGGGATATATGAAGTCAGTTTTGGTTAGGCTTGCTCCCAGGCATCTCTGTCCATTTGTTTTTCCACTTTTTTTTGGCAGACCTTCAAACAGCTACCTTCTTCCCTGACACATTGTCAGCAGGAGGAGGACTACAGCTGAGAGCAGAGACAGCTGAAGAGCTTGAAAGTGCCAGCTTTGCACAGAGACACTATAATTACCATTAGCTTTTTAATCATGTCCTCAATTCAGATCTGGGACACCAATCAAATTTCTCCTGGCATAGGATGGGACATGGGCAGATAGAAAAAAGGATATATTCTTACTCTATGGCTTTCTTATAGACTTCAATGGCTTTATCCGTCTCCCCCTCCAATAGGTGAATTTTCCCCAGCATCATGTAAGTCAGATCATGTCTGTTGAGCTCCAGGGCATTGTTTAGCTGGTCTCGTGCCTAAACACACAACCACAGAGATTAAAAAAAAAAAAAAAAAGTGATTACAGAGACCTCAGTGAAGCAACAGCCCAAGAGCAATCGCCAGCAGCTAGCGAAAGGGAACAGCTAACACCCCCTGAGCTTGGAGAACCCTGCTAGCAAAACCCAGCCCAGCTAATTGTTGAAACGAGTTCTGCATCAGGAGCCATGTGCTTTTACGGACAGAAAAAGGCAACGTGGCATGCTTCAAGCCAAGCCAAGAGGCAACAACCTCCCAAGGAGGAGAGGAGCACGGGCCTGTTCCTGTATTTGAATTTGTTTGGTTTGAGGGAATCTCCCGATTTGTTAGGTTAACAGGTACATTACAGCTTATTCTTCGCTAAAATGATTATTCCGGCAATGAGCACGGATTGCCAAGTAAACAAGAGGAGTGAATCAGCTCTTGTCAGGCACACACCGATCCCCTCCAACAGAAGACGCTTTGAAGCATGTCTTCCTCTTACTTCCTCAGGCCTAGCCAGCAGGACAGCAAAGTATGTTTGCTGTCTCTGAACATGTGATATATTAGAAAGAGAAATGCTGACACAGAACAGAATTCTGCAATACAGGATATTTGTCACCACCAACTACTGAAGAGACAGTCATCCCCGAGGGCTTCGTTATACTTTAGACGTCCTCATGGAAGTATTGCTGCCCAGGGTGACCAATACATCTCAGACTTATGGAAAAGCTGAGAAGTCAGCAGGTTCCAGCTTGGAAGGCACTACTGCGGACAACAAAGCCCAAGTATGAACCTGTACTCCAGAGCTGCTTGCTTTACAGCGATGCCTTGAACAGGGAACGCAGCAGGGGTTCGCTGCAAGGACCACAGCACTCCACCAGAAAGAGCAGCAGGGAGCAGTTGGTCCAAGCTGGGAACAAAAGTTTTCCACATGCTGGTTTTTCCCTTACAAAGTAACCCCACAGGATCAGAGGCAGCTCAGTGCTCACCACGAGCACCTAGGGGAGGGTTAAGTGAGGAGCTGGGAACAGCATGCTCAGACCTGGGAACAAAACTCCGTTTCAAGCTTCCAAGAAGTTCTTTATTAGCTACAAAGCTAATAAAGTTAGTGCTGCCCACACTGCAACTATACTCTTTTGTGACTTTTGCTCCAGGCTTGGTGCAAAAGGAGCTTCAGACACCTGAGCAAATCCTTTCCATGGAGGAAAAAAGGTGCCTGCTGCACTTCCAGCAAACAAACCTCGTAACTCTTCTCTCTGAATCCTGCCAGACCCAAGGGGCAGGAAGTTTTCCTTCAGAAGCTCTCCGCACGGGGTGCAGCAGTTTGAGCTGTATGCTGGGGAAACGGTTTGGGTCATTACCATCACACTTCTCTTTCTTCAAGAAGATGGAACTGGCATGCTCTATGGACTGCTGCTCCTCACAAAACCAGCAATGTTTATGGCTCTGGTTTTAAAAGGCTTGGAAACAGAAGCAGCTCTTGTTGGAGCACAGCTGGTTTTCTCTCTAGTTTGAGGCGGCTCTTCGAGGTTTCTCAAACATCCCTTTTTAAAACAGAAATACTGTCTGAAAAAGTTCAGAAAAAGGCTCCTGGCCAGCAACAAGGCTAACCTCAGTTTCACTCTTATCCAACTTCACTAACTTGCAGCTGACTCAAAGTAATTCAACATGCAAATGAAAACAGAGACAGCTCAAAAAATCTTGATCCCAAAAACAAACGCTGAAGCAACATTTCCTTGACACCTATCACTGCAAGCGATCCACTTCAAACTACCAAAGGAAGTGAAATTTCTGGGAACCTGCTTCCCATTTGTCAGGTAGATAAGACGAGCATTTGCATTACCTTGTTGAAGTGTTTCAGGTACATGTAGCACACACCCAGGTTGTGGCTGATCTCCTGTATGAAAAAAACCCAACCACAAACAAAACCAAATCAGCATGAGGTTTGAGATACATGCTACATAATCTGCCAGGGACAACAGTCATCACTGACCTGGATGGGGAGACCCCTGTGCCTGCCCACACCCTTCTGGCTTTGTAGATCAAGTAAACCTATAAATTCAAGTTGCTTCAGGAACCTACTGAGCTTAAGTGTGATTGTACACAAAAGACTACAGGCCACCGAGACAAAAACCACAGAAATGTGAATGGTCTTTTTGGAGAACAAGGAGCAAAGACTGGTTTCTTCACTGAGATGTGACTTAGTTCCCAGGGAGATCTCTGAAGCTAGGTAAGTTGCCCTTCTGGGTGGCTCTCAATCTAGCTGTACAGTCATTAGGATATGCACAATGCTGCACCCAGCTGGACAAAATTTGAAGACGTGCCTACCTTTCCAAAATAGAAGTCAAGCGCCAGAAGGGCTGATATCCCTCTGGCATCTTAAACAATTTTGCAACGGAGTAGGAAGATCACTTAGGGATCCTAAACACTCCAGTGACACTGTAGGGAACAATCATGCCTCTAATTCATCACCAATAGTTTAACAGACAAGCTACTTGCCACATTCCCCACCCTGGCACATCTTGGGGAGCTGAAAAGCAAGGTCCACTAATTCCTCGTTTCTATTCTGGTTTCAGTTTAGACAGCCTTTACCTTTAAGAGGAAACTCTCTTATTTCCCCATTAACCCTCTTAGAATGATATTTTCCTCCACAGTCTCTCCAACTGTGGAGAACAGTAATGAACCAGTAACTCCTGGTTACTGCAACTTGCAGAATGAGACAGCACAAGGGAAGAGCACAGGCTGGCTCTACTTCCAGTGCTGAGCCAGGTATGGGAAATAACTAATCAAAATACCCACTGAAGTCTGCCTGCTGTGGTTGTAAATAGGGTTATAGTCATGCTAAGCACATACTGCGCGTAGCTTGGTTAGCTAAGGGAATGCAGACTTGAAAGAAGACCCACAGTTTAAAAGGTTTCCGAGTTGTCTGGCACAGGATAATTTGAATAATACCAAACGTATCCTTGTATCAAGCCTGAATTTTAGACATACTGAGCACCAAAAGTACGGCTAAAGTCAGCAAGTGCCTGATGTCTTAGGGAATTAGATCACATGTAGCAAGTCTACCTTAGAAACAACACTTCCGCAGGCAAAACAGTCACCTGCAGAAGGCTGCCCACGGCTAACTGCAAGCCACATCCTCTCTCTTCTCACCCACTGTCACGCATTTCCCTTTGCAATGCTCTTCCTTCACTTTTCGTCTTCTTACATAGAAGAGCTAATTTAATTATTGCTCCTGTAGCTATCAGCCTACGTTTGGCCAAAATAGGTAATGCTTGGTAGGTAACAGGTAACCCTTTCAGCGAGTTTGAGTGTAATCTTTTTCAATGGTGTTTTACATTACAAAAACATTCCCAATTATTCAAGCAAGTTTTAATGATAACTGAGGGTTTCCAAACAGGGAGCTACTTCCCATATTTCCCTTAATGTAATTTAGCTCTTTGTACTATATACGGCTATGTTAATACTGATACTTTGCAAAGCTCAAACATGTTGCTTGATTCTCTGTGCCCCAAGACAAGGTGGGGGATTTTGCAGGGAGAAATGCTGCCTTGCTCCTGTGATCCAAACCAGACGCTGCAGAGGCTCATCCGTGCTCGTGAGCCTGTGCTAAAAGGCAACGCCTCTCAGCCCTGCAGCTCCTCGTCTGCTCAGACTGCAGGCAGCGTGAGCTCACCTCTGCTTGGAACAAGTTTGCAGCTGTCTTCATAAAACTGCAGAAACATCTGCATACTACAATAACCTGCAACTCACTGAAACACTTACCCAGTCCTTTTCATCGAGTTTAGCTGCTTCGTTGTACACTTCAATGGCTGCCTTGTGCTTCCCCAAAAGAAACCTGCGAAAGCATTTCAATTTTTATTTTTTCTTGCTCTGAAACTCTGCTGTGCAACCACTATCACCTTTGCCAGTGAGAAATGACGCTATTTGCTAGCTCTCCAGAGACCTGCGTGAGAAGCCCTGAGAAATTTACAATCTCAGCAATATTACAATCTGAGCAAACTGCTCCCTTTCAGGCCAAGGTCGTCAATCCTGCGAGATGCTGAGGCGCTCCCTGACGTTACTGGAGATGCAAGGAATGAATTCACAGGCTCTGCAGTCTGCCTTTGTCTCAGAGGAAAAAGACAGGTGATCTAACCGGACACTCAGAGACAGAAAGGGGTCTGTAGGGCAAGTTTACACAGCTCAAGTCAGCACCCTTAGCTCTGGAGCTGGAAATCAGTGTGTTACCTCTCTTGCTTAAAGCACAAAGAAAAAGAAAATACAATAGCAGCCAGGCAGATAACAGAGATTCTGCTTTTAAGGGTAGCCCACGCTTCTGGAAGCCAACCCAAGTCTTGATAAGGAGGAAGCATGTCTGGGATTAAGCAGCCTGGGATTTCACTTGATGCCTGGGAGAAAAACCAAACATGAAAGGTCCTGCGTGGCACATCAAAGAGAAACAATAAAACACCACTCACAGTGATCGTGCCACCTGCTTCAGGTTGTCAGCGCTTCGAGGGTTCAGAATGGAACATGTCTGAAAAAGTTCAAGAGATTCTTGAATTTTCCCCTCCAAGCGAAATATCAAAGCTGTAAGACAACATATACCAGGCAAATTAGTCCATTATCTGCGGCAAAAACGTGCCTCTCTGACAGCAGGGAAAGGAGGGAGAGTACAGATATATTATAACAACACTCATTTGGTCTTGCCCCCCGAAAGGCAGAAGCTGTGTCTGAGGGCAGAATGACAACGCATGCAAAGGACTCGTGCTTGCTTGGAAAAATTTCTGTTCTTTAAAATAAAGGCAGCTTTAAACCCTGGCAAATTGCTCGTTAAGAGGCAGTCCGGGTTTCCCCCCCTCAACTTCTACAGGCTGCACTATGTCCTTGGCCAACAAATCTCAGCTGTCCCCCACCACGGCACTTTGAATTGCAATGCCAAGTTTTGGGGCACAGTTTTTAGGGGACGGAGGGCAGGACAAGAAGAGGAAGACAATCCTTAAAGCAAACAGTAAGACAACAATCACCTGAGGCAGGTAGCTCTAACAGAAAACATGCATCTGTAATACAGTCAAACACACAACCCAAGCACACACCAACACATTGAAGGCCAAAGAGCCCAGAGTCCAAGGAGGAACCGATGACAAACTCATCGATATGGAGAAAACAGAAAATCTAATCTGCCCACCCATGTGAAAATCCCAAACTTCAAAACTAGACCTAGCAAGTAGAAAAAAAGCCAAATATTTTTTACATATGAATTTTATATGTTTCTATCATCTGTTCCCCTTCTTATTGTTCACTGTATCTCAAATCACAAGTAACTTGCTTTAGGAAAATTAAGACTTTTGGAGGCCTCCTGCGACATACCTTGAACGTAGACTGCATATTCGCACAGTCCATGAGACTCCTGGAGCTGCTCTTTGATGACAGCCTGAAATGACAAAGTGCAGAGAGTCCATACCAAACACGGCCTCCCTCACGGAAAAGCCCGTTAGCTGGTTCACTATTACCCCTTTACTAAACTGCAGCATGACTGCTTTCAGAAGAATATAAACCCTTCAAACATTTTAATAAAGGCAATCCCCATGAAAGAAAATTGATTTCTGACTGACCAAACACCTTCTTCAGCCTTGATTTGGAGAATTTTTTGTATGCGCTACGAATAGCTGTGCGGTATCTGCGCTTATTGCAGAATGCCCTAAAATAACTTGAACTTAAACACCATGCAACGTGTTGACGTACACAGTTCTTCCTTATGTGACGGTAACAGTGATATCACACAGGACATGAGAACGACAAAATTCGTTTAATCAGAATTTGTGCTTGGACGTCCATCAACACAGAACTTGTAGTTAGTTGCTGCAATATACTATATTAAAATGCTATAAAAGTTGTAAGCTTTCACCATTTTAACAAAGCTAATGACAGAGATTTGGTTTCAGTTACAGAAGCCACAACCCCACATATAATAAAGGCACTGGACTGCGGCTGGGACAACTACAAGAGCGCACAGAAGAGTGCAAGCTCGTCACTATGTGTGAAGAGCACTGTGCCAGGAATACCGTAGCCCTTTTAGTATTTCTCTGTTCATTCCTATTACCAAAGATAATTAGATATTACCTGCGGAAAATGCCACAAGGAATCTCTGAAAGCATCCTCTGCTGATAAGGGTATCTACTCTAGGCCCTTTGTGAAGAAATAAATTGAATTGGACCAACTGCAGCTGAGTCAATGAAAGCCAAATGAACAAATGACGAGTACATGGGAAAAGGAAGGGGAAAAAAAACCTGATGAAAACGTAAATTCTCGCTGACCACATTCATGCAGCTGACAGTTCGGGGTGTGGGTGCAGTTTGGCTATATTCCATAGTTACACGACTCAAAATCATAAAACTGGTCAAAAAGAGCAACCTTTGGGAGGACGAGCACTGTGGCTACGAACAAAGTGCATCATTTCTGCTCTGTGACTCCTCTTTTGCTCAGAAGTGGAAGAGACAAAGGGGGGAAAAGCAAGATTTCTGGGCTAGCAATAACCTGGTGCTCATCTGGCACTTCTGTCGAGCATATGACAAGTACCAGCATCCCCTGCCTCCGAGACGAATATAAATAAAGGACCTGAAAACAAGGAGGAAAATTGAACCTCAAATATAGCACATAGAAGGAAAGCAGGGTGAAGGCAAGGAAGGTTATTACTGAGAACCCTCACTCATAGAAAGAAAACTAAAGAAAGGAAGGAAAAGGAAGAACAAGTCTAGGCTGCTTTTCTCAGATCTGTATCTGCTAATATATCTGTATTATACTCGTTACAAAGTACATTATTATAGCGCATTCAGCTCGGACATAACCAAGCATCTCCTGAATACAGATGCTCTATATTGCTCCATCTACAGTTTCTCAGAGCAAGAGAGGGCAACAGAGGTGCTCCATCTACATAAAACCAGTTTCTCAGAGCAAGAGAGGGCAACAGAGAGCTGTCTTTTAGAGAGATCTGATTAATTCTATAAGCCCTAAAAAATCCCACAGCAAAAGGCTTTGAGCTGCGAAATATGATCTGTATTCCCAGCTTTTCCTCCCAAGTTTATTTAACTCGCCGACAGAATTTAGACATACTGGCAGGAGACCAACCAGCATGAGCGATTTTAATTAATTAAAAGCATCTGGTAATTTTAATAATTCCTTCCTCGCACATAACAGAAGCGGAAGATTTCTGTTGTGAGAAACGGTTAGGGGGCAGGGCTGGAATTGATGCTGCAAGCAGAAAGCACAGTTTATTAGCTTTGCATGCGAAGAGCGTGATCACTGCTTAGCAGGGCCTGTCCCTCCTCTCCCCCCACTCCTCTCTGCCTGTGCGATCGCAGGGGATGCTGCAGCCACAGGCTCCGGGGGGTGTTTGCCTTGCATCTTGCTGGGTAGAAGGAGAGGTGAATCAAACAGCCAGTGTCACTAATCTCTCGCTGAAATGAGCAGCAAAATTTCTCAAAAGCTTGGCAACACCAAAACAGACGCAGGAGTGGCACTGTAAGGGTTAAAATCAATTTAATGCCTTCACTTTGGGGAGCTAATGTACACAAACAGTTTTTTCTTGGCCTTTTACATCATTGAAAAATATGGGAGCTTTCAAAACCGTGTTAGAGAGGAAGCATTTCAAAGCACTGAGCGGGAAAGAGGGTCTAGCAAGATTCAGACAAAAGTTAATAGCATCACAGGTCACTCGTTTCTTAGCTGAGTCTTGAAAGAAAATTAATGGAATTTAACAAATGCCCAAACTATACTGAAATCAAGGAGTCAACAGCAATTTAAGCCATTGGGGATACTGTCAATGCCACTTTCATTTTTGAAGGTATTAGCCCCAAATAGCACGTTTGGGAATGTCTATGCTTATAACGTATAAGGACAAGCACCCGGAGCATCCAGGTTAGATCCATAACCCCACGTAACACCAGCAGAGAGGGACAGAGACTACCAGAGGGCATCTCAGCCCACCTAAGACCTGAATCGCCTTTTGGACGTGCCTATCACCCCTCAATGACTGAAGAAGCATCCTGGCATGCTGAGGTTCCTATCTTCTTTGGGACAAACCCAGGCCTCTGAGCACACATCCATCACATCTGGGCGAAAGGATGGAAGATCATTTAACCAGCTATGGTCTGGTGCCAAATTCTTCCAACTGCAAAAAGCCTGTTTTGCGAGCCCTGAGGAAAGGCTTTGCTGCCTTTTACTTTGACAGCTATTGCAAAGCTGGCCTGCCAAGCAAAAGAGTATTAGCTGTCTTTTCGCGATTTTTTTCCCCGTATTTGGCTTGCTTCCATGACTGATGAAGACGTGGAGAAGTCAATATTGCCATTGTATCATCCACTTGGTTATTTTCACTGTTTTCCTGAGCCACACATCTTTTCTGCACTCTGTGATTCTACATCCCATCACAGCAATGGTGAAAGTACACAATCAGAGACCAAACAAATGCAGTCAGATCAACAGAAAAAGGAAACAATTTTCTATTTAGATTGCTAGTCCAACTTTTGTTTGTATCTGTTTAAACCAAGATCTGAGAGGAAATTGCTCTGCTGATGATACAGCCCTCCGGCTCCATTAATTAAAAGTTAAATGAATTTGCTCCAGCCTGCCACTTTCCTAAGCACCCCCAGGAGTTCTCCAGCAGAGAGAGACAAGTCCTGACCAACCCTGGTGTTTCAGAAGCAAAAAAGCCTTTTCAGATCTTCTGTGCACATGACAGAAACAGAAAGGCAACTCTTACTCTCCTCCTCCTGCCCACTGGTGCATCGTCTTCAATAGCTCGTGTTCATTTTATCAGGAAAGCACACCATTTAATAATAGATTTGCCACTTCCGTAGTCCACTTCCTATTATAATCCCAAACAAACAACCACTTCGAAGCTACCCACCAAACCCAGGAGAAATTAAAGAGTGCAATGTATCATGTGTAAAATGAAAGAACTGTGTTCAAGGGTAACCAAGATTTTTTTTTTGTTTAGACTTGGTAGTAATGTTTTACTCTATTGAAGTGTTTTTCATAGCATCTCCGTAGTACCATTGAGAGACCTGCGCTACGGAACTGCGTTATTATCACTTTGGAAGACCCTATTCATCTCTTGGAACAAGAGAGGTTTGTAATTCTTTACATTTTTCCACTCCCAAAGACATACTGAGCTCACAGAACGCTCCAGAGAACTGCACACATGAATCCTGAAGGTAGCCAACGATTCAAGAACATCAAAGTTATTTTACTTGTATTTTCTCCTGGTCCTCTTATTCCAAAAGAAGTCAGGAAAGAGGGTGGTTTGAAAACTGGTACGAAAACTATCATTTCATAACATTAGTAAAATAGATCCTAATGCAAAGTCTCAAAAGCAGCTCTTACCTTACACTCGTCGTAGTCTCTGCGAACATACAGCAGATAGATCAACCAGTTTTTCCTCTCCAGGATTGGTAACTCCGGCGCTACATGTAAAATATTAACAGAATACAGGAAATCAGACTGATCAGCAGAGAAACTGGGCACAGTACAGAGATATTCTAAACTGCCTAATTATAGAATCATTAAGGCTGGAAAAGACCTCTAAGATCATCGAGCCCACCCGTCAACCCAACCCCACCATGCCCACTAAATCATGTCCCTAAGTGCCTCATCTACATGTCTTTTAAATACCCCCAGGGATTGGGACTCCACCACTTCCCTGGGCAGCCTGTTCCAATGTTTAACCACTCTTTCAGTAAAGAAATTTTTCCTCATGTCCCATCTAAACCTCCCCTGGCGCAACGTGAGGCCGTTTCCTCGCGTCCTATCGCTTGTTACTTGGGAGAAGAGACCGACCCCTCCTCGCTACAACCTCCTTTCAGGGAGTTGTAGAGAGCGATGAGGTCTCCCCTCAGCCTCCTTTTCTCCAGGCTGAACAACCCCAGTTCCCTCAGCCGCTCCTCATCAGACTTGTTCTCCAGACCCCTCACCAGCCTCGTTGCCCTTCTCTGGACACGCTCCAGCACCTCGAGGTCCTTCTTGTTGTGAGGGGCCCAAAACTGAACACAGTAGTCGAGGTGCGGCCTCACCAGGGCCGAGTACAGGGGCACGATCGCTTCCCTACTCCTGCTGGCCACACTATTTCTGATACAGGCCAGGATGCCATTGGCCTTCTTGGCCGCCTGGGCACACTGTCGGCTCATGTTCAGCCGGCTGGCGACCAGCACCCCCAGGTCCTGTTCCGCCAGGCAGCTTTCCAGCCGCTCTTCCCCAAGCCTGTAGCGCTGTGTGGGGTGGTTGTGGCCGAAGTGCAGGACCTGGCACTTGGCCTTGTTGAACCTCATACAGTTGGCCTCAGCCCTGTAAGCACAACTAATTCAAGAACTGCAATTGCACCGGGCAGTGCAATTAATCATTCGACTTGAAGCCTGGAGTGCAGACATACAACCAGTGTCCAGTTTCATTTTACTTCTCAAACTGATGGATAAAACACATTGTTCAAGATAGACACTAAATAAGACCTCTTAGCAGAAAACCACCACCTCGAAAGACTTGAGGCATCTGCTCCCTCTGGTGCAAACAGCTCCAAGCACCATCTACGCACATTTTAATTCAACACCAATGCTGGTCTGATGAAATTGGTTCTTCCAAATATGCAAGAAGCAGCTTGGAGGAAACGAGTTGGATTCACATTTTGGAACTAGGGAGAAGAATCAAATGTCTTTAAAATAAATTTCTGGGAGTGAATGAGAAGGAAATGGGCGATACACTCAAAAGGAGATTTTGAAGATGCTGCCGATCTGAAGGTGTGAATAATTTAAAGAGGTCAAACTTAGTTTTTTGAAACTGTGAAGGGACTATGAAACATCACAGGTCTGAGATACTGTGAAGCTACTGGCAGAAAAACATATTTGATGCAGTGGAGGAGAAAGACCTGTGCTCCGGCATTTCAATTGTAAGGAGCTTGCAGCAGTAATTACAGCAAATCACGAATGGATGTTGCTTAGTGATATTCACGTTGGGTTTAAAAGTTTAACACACTGCTGTGCATTTCATTAAGACTTGAAATGTATTGCTTGTTACTCGTTTCTACAGTTCAGATGCCGGTAGCTGAGAGGTAACCATAGCAACTGGCAAAAAAGCTATATGTTTGCAAGTCAATATTATGACAGAAGTGCAGAAGCAAAGCAAGGCGAGAACTGTCGCGGGAGCCAGGGCAGTGGCGAGGGCGATACAGCACAAGGCCACCTTCTCCCAGCCCCGCCGAGGACGGCACAGACCCACACTACCGATGGAGATGCAGGTTCCAGCAACCCAGAGCAGAAGGTATTATTTGAAGCGGTCCGCAGTCCCCTCTGCCAGCCGGCGGCACGGGTCACGATCAGATGTAAGAAAGAAGAAACTCTGCAGCTGGAAGGACTGAATCATGTCGGGAGACATTATTGGTGCAAAGTGTTATTATCTTTTAGAAACGCTGAGCTTTAATCATGCAAGGACTGCACCTGCGGCTAGTAGCAAACACATCTCTCGAGCATACCAGGCTCTCCCCCACAATTCACACCAAGTCTAGTATCACTGAGAGCACTTAAAAACAACTAGAATTTCTTCTGCTGATGAAGTTGAAAAAAATGTTGTGAAGCCGTTCTGGTTTTGTTGTTGTTTTTTTGCCTTAAATTCCAGAGTATCCAGCATTCTGGTTTTGTTGGTTTTTTGCCTTAAATTCCAGAGTATCCAGCCAGATTTATACTAGAGCTGAGGTTTAAGTGTGCACACCAGCAAATTAAGGTCAAATATCTCATAAAGAAGGTTCAGCTACCCTAAAAACAAATAGAAAAATCGCAGTCCAAACAAAAAAGTAATCCAAACAAGCTAAGCTTACGGAAATGCACAGATCAGGGATCCAAATATTCTCAAATTCTGCTTTACTGTGTGATATCTGGATCTTTGTAAGTTACTTACTTACTGTGTAAGTAAGACATTTTAATATGCGTCTTCTCAGATGAGATTAATTGATTTCTGATGACCTCATGTTTTCCATTTGTCCTTCTTACAGTGAAACCATGAAGGGAAGAGTTAAGAGGCTGCCTAAATAGCTACAAATTGATTGAAAAAAAACACTATTTCATAAACAGTCTGGAGGGCTGCTGTTCTGAAGCCAGTTGAGGGGTTACCTAATTCATTAACAGATTCGTAATGACTTCCCTGTGTAAGTTATTACGGGTGCCGGGGTTTGACAGAACTTTCTTTTCCGAGAAACACAGCACTTGGGGATGCTAGAAATGCACTGCAGAAAGCGGCCAGACTTGCGTGCTCTTCTTGCGCAGTGTCTCCTGGTGCCACTATCCGATCCAAAATACTGAACCAGACTCGTGTCTTGGGCACCTCATGGTTTCTTTTGTAAGCGTGGATTTAAAAGCAGACATTGCGGACTCTATTGAACCATAAAGATTTCAATTACAGTCAAAACTAAAGTATACTTTGCCATTTTGTGCCTACTAATACATCTTAAAATTCCAAAATTCTGCATCATTACATAAAATAAAAACTGTTTTAAATAGGCATTAATCAGAAGACCGTCCAGACATACCCTACCCAGTCTCCTACCTGATACTGCCTGTAGCGCACGCCTTACTGGGAGGTTAAAAAGAAAGAGAGAACCATAAATGTTAAAATATGCAGAAAAGCTAGCTGGCTGGGGTGTGTTGCCAGCTGAGAGGGGAGAGACCAAATTATGTTAGAGCCTACACGAATGTTTTGGGCTAAGCTAAGAGGACAGTACATTAGCGAGCGGATGGAAAATCAGTTGTTTAATTCCTGAAGGAAAGAGCTTTTTCACACTTTTAAGACCAGAGGGACATGATACTCCACTCCCACGCTGCGGAAACGCCTGCTGAGAACAGGGTTGGGAAGGAAGAAACGCTGAATGTCAGAGTGAGTGCTGAGTAGAGTATCAAGCTGCAAAAGAAAAGGATAGAACAGACGCCGCCTGCCTTCTGGGTCCAAGACTGCAAAAACCCAGAGGAGTTACCTAAAAGAGCTGGGCTGGAGAGAAGACAGAGAAATCAAAACGCACCATCAGACACAAGTGAATGGCGTTCACATCTGCAGAGATAAAACAGTTTTGCTTCCCCCGGCAATAAGCTGAGCTAAGGATAACTATGTGGAATTGGGAAAACACATGGAGTTTCTACACTCCTAAAACTCATTTGGAAATAGCAACACACCTGACTGAGGAGACATTATCCTCCTTTCTTCTCTTCTTTTTCCCCAAGGCAAGCAAATTGAAAAAAGACAAACAATTCTGATGTCTTTCGAAAAAGATGTCTAGATTAATTCATAGATATAAGTGAATCTTATATCTGAATATGAAACAAACACACAGATTCATAGAAGAAAGTTGATAGACTCCCTGAATTTACTCCAGGAAGAAAATGGGAACAGTTTGACCCCTTCTCTGAAGAAATCCAACATAAACACCATGAACCAAATCTGGTGTGGAACCCACAGAGGGCAGGGAAGAGAGGAAGGACATAGAAACTGTGAGGAAATTAATAAATTTGACACAGGAACAGGTCTGATCCCCCCCCAAAAGGCTGTGGGAAGTAAAGGATTATTACCAGGCTCTATATTCAGATGCAGAAAGAAGTAAGGCAAATTATTTATATACCTCTCCAGAGCCACAACCACCTTAATCCGCATTTCTGTTTTTCCATGAAAGCAGCGAGATACCTACTTCTGGTGCATTTATCTCCCTTAGATTTGCTCCCCCAGCCTGCTGATAAGGATTGTCCCAGTGCAAAGGGTCACTGCATTTTTCTGAAGAAAAGGGAAATACAAATCCCCGGCTATTTGGGACTCTAGCTCCAGAGAAAGGGAATAAAACATTCTGTGCCTTCTGAAAGGACCCAATTCAATCACTGCTGGTCGTAGTATCCATATATTTCTTCCAAGTTTAATAACTACCCACAGAATACCTAACCACACACACACAGATGATGTGTGTCACTCAGCTCTTGCTGCATCAGCCTGAACAGTGACGTATGGCTGGATCCGGCCAGGGGGGCTGCTACGAGGGGCAGAAGAACAGAAAGAAGCACCGGCAGCACGCCTCAGTCTTCTCAAATACAGGGATGATCGGGAACAGTGGAGGCTCCATATGGCATATAATGGTTTGCAATCTCACACTAATTGGAGCCAAGAACACATACTCTCGCAACCGGTTGCTCAGAAGGTTTCTGCACGGGGAAAGGTCGCCAAATTTGGCCCCGCCAGGAGGAGTTGAGCATGTTCGTCAAGTCCCTCAGGCTGCGTGCATTGCAATTTTCCACTTTTTTCAATATATGGACCTTCAGAAGTTCCTCATATGTAACTGCTGTCGGAAAAGGACCTGGGGGTGCTGGTCGACAGCCGGCTGAACATGAGCCGGCAGTGTGCCCAGGCGGCCAAGAAGGCCAATGGCATCCTGGCCTGTATCAGAACTAGTGTGGCCAGCAGGAGTAGGGAAGTGATCGTGCCCCTGGACTCGGCACTGGTGAGGCCGCACCTCGAACCCTGTGTTCAGTTTTGGGCCCCTCACTACAAGAAGGATGTCGAGGTGCTGGAGCGTGTCCAGAGAAGGGCAACGAGGCTGGTGAGGGGTCTGGAGAACAAGTCTGATGAGGAGCGGCTGAGGGAACTGGGGTTGTTTAGCCTGGAGAAAAGGAGGCTGAGGGGAGACCTCATCGCTCTCTACAACTCCCTGAAAGGAGGTTGTAGCGAGGTGGGGGTCGGTCTCTTCTCCCAAGTAACAAGCGATAGGACGAGAGGAAACGGCCTCAAGTTGCGCCAGGGGAGGTTTAGATTGGACGTGAGGAAAAATGTCTTTACTGAAAGAGTGGTTAAACATTGGAAGAGGCTGCCCAGGGAAGTGGTGGAGTCCCCATCCCTGGGGGTATTTAAAAGACGTGTAGATGAGGCACTTAGGGACATGGTTTAGTGGACATGGTGGTGTTGGGTCGACGGTTGGACTTGATGATCTTAGAGGTCTTTTCTAACCTTAATGATTCTATGATTCTGTGCTGCAGATCATATGAAAACATGCTTTTCTTTGTCACATTTCACAGAGCCCTCACAAACAATCCAGGCACTGCAGGGATGCAGGGACTACAGGTTAGAAAATGGTAGTTTATACCACTCTAGCAGTGGAAAAAAAAAAAAGCCACTATTTTCTGTAAATCAATCTGCTCAAGGGCCAGCCCAAGAAAACGCAATCATCCAAAAATTTGGTATCTACAGTGAAAAGGGTTTATAACTTACGTAATTATCTTTTGGCCTCTCTTTTCTGGGATTACAAAAGTCCAGTCTCATTAAGCAACTGCAACAGGGAGCCAGGCACCAAATATATGATTAAATACCTCAGTCGAGAGACATGCCGGTTTCTTTGAAGTGTTTTGATTTAATTCAAAAGGGAATCCATCTGATCCCCTGCTTTCTCAGTGGCCAGTGATTGATTGCACAACCCACTTCCAGCAATGTGATTTTTCTTTCTGACAATGCTCCTTTAAGGAAGCCATTGGAGCGGAAACCCCGACAGAATCAGAGTAAGATCATCAGATTTGTATCTGTGCTGCGCTATCATCATTCTTCGCTTTATTCATCCTCTTATAGATTTTCTCAAAGGACTGAAAAAAAAAATAATCAGAGTTACTCCCTTTTGTGTAAACCTCCCCAGGAAATTATTTTGTGCTTGTATCTTCATATTGGGTAATTATAGCTTAGATATGAACTATCAAACAGTGGGGTTTAGATTTAACAAAAGGGTTTTGAAATTGCTGTAAAGAGAGAGGAGGAAAAAACAGCCCCAGAAGGCTCCTATCAAATTTCACGGAGGAAACGATTGCTAAAGCACCAGCCGTCCTCTTGAGTAAACTGCCAGATGCAAGGAGACCATTTTTGTTGTGGGAGTAAAGCCAGGTAAACTGCCATGCAAGGAGACCATTTTTGTTGTGGGAGTAAAGCCAGAGTAAAGTGGACTTCAACAACTCTAGCCATCAGACAGCCTTTCACCCATCACCTTATTTTCTCCAGCGTGCAAACTGCCAGCTACCTGGAGCACCTTAGCACCCTTCCTGTGAAAAGCACAGATCAGCTATGGCTCTCTGAGGTGGAGAATTTCACGGAGGAAACGATTGCTAAAGCACCAGCCGTCCTCTTGAGTAAACTGCCAGATGCAAGGAGACCATTTTTGTTGTGGGAGTAAAGCCAGAGTAAAGTGGACTTCAACAACTGTAGCCATCAGACAGCCTTTCACCCATCACCTTATTTTCTCCAGCGTGCAAACTGCCAGCTACCTGGAGCACCTTAGCACCCTTCCTGTGAAAAGCACAGATCAGCTATGGCTCTCTGAGGTGGAGAAGGAGCTCACGTTCACATTTTAGTCTCATCATACTAAAAAAACAGGTCAGAGCCCAACTCTCCCTCCACCCCAGCTTAGCAGAAAGAGTCTGAGCCCCAGTTCACTCCCCGTCCCTCCAGCTTTGCAACCCAACCTTGCAGCAAACTGAACAAGAGCAGCAAGAACAGCCTGGAGGAGAAGCAAAGAAGCAAGACTCAAGAAGACGCAAAGAAGAACCTGTTACCAGACCAAAATCCATAATAACCTAAACCACACGTAACATACGGCACAAGGAGAGGACAGAAAATCTTCAGTAAAGTAATTAAATGAAAGTATTTTATTTTTTTCATTCTAGAATAGCCTCATGAGCCATGGTCTGGATCCATTGCGGTAGGTACCACGTACATGGGTAAGATTATCCAAAAAGCCTAATTTGGATCCTGACTCAACTGACCCTTTCCAAATTCTAATTAAAAATTGCATGTTGTAAAACAGCGTTCAAGCACACAGGTTATTTTCAAAATTAATAAACACAAGAGGCAATGACTCAAGTCTCTATTGTAACATTTTGCTGTCGAGAGCTGCACCAAAGAAGAATTTGGTAAAGTGCATCTTGCTCTAAAGAAATCAAAGCAGGAAGCTTTGCTGCGGCGAAGCCACAAGGGAGCGAGGTTATCATCTCCTATCATCGGGCAAGGCTCGCTCTAATGCACAGAAGCAGGATTGATCTTTTCGATTTGAGATTCATTTCCCATTTTAAAGTAATTCTGGTCATCGGCTTACCAGCAAACTCACAACGGCATAAATATCTGCTACTGGAAGAGACCATCCAAATCTGAGAGGCAACACATGAAAGTCTGTCTGGACCAACATCCACCCCACCCTTCAATTCCCAACTCAGCCTCCTGGGGAGATTTGCTGACATTATTGCCAGGGTGACAATTATTCCCACTTGCAGAGCTTGGGGAAGGTTTACTGTCGGGCATAGCTGCGGTTGCAGTCGAAAATGAAGCTTGGTGCTCTCACAACTGTGTTAAATAAGCACTGATAGGGAGGGAAAGGCTAGGATGAAACCAGCTGTGCGTATCTCCTTTTTGCCTTGAGCTTCACAAGCTGCCAGTGCGAGGAATTACACTACCGTTTGTAAACGGTAGTCACACTACCGGTGACAGAGAGGTAATGAGTATCTTCTAAACAAGAATAATATTAAAATAATAAGGCACGAACTCAAATAGCTACTGTAAAACAACGTACCACTGCCAGGGAATTGTACTTTCAAAATAAGGTATGAATAACGGCTAGAAAGTGTTTTTAAGCTATAATATCAAGGTTTTTAGATTTAAAAATAACAGATTGCCTTGATATCAGAGGAGCATCCTACAAATTCCTAGCTAGGCTGGTGCACAGACAAATTTAACAAGAAATCCTTTTCCTTACTCAGACACTCAAAGGCTTTTATTGAGACTGTAGCAATATAAATACATTATAGCTTTGAAAGAAAACTAATACAAGAACATTGGCCTTCCTACGCCCAGATCCATCTTTGGAGTTTGAAAACTGCATAAATGGAGACATAATGTATTCAAAACTCAGTAATGATGGAAAATCACCACCCAGAAGAGGTTGTTTATGCTGTATTTCACTCATCGCGTGTCAGTATACGTGTATGTATATAGGTGAGTATACACATATGTATATATGTGAGAATACAGGTGTTTGTGTACACAAATACCTGTAAAATGGATATAAACAACAGAAAAAAGGAGCGAGCCCTTTACTGTAGCCATTCTCTCTGTTTAATCCCCTTTTCCCTGTTTTTCCTTTTGCAAATTGCTGCCGAAACACCTTTAAATCAAACAATAAACCCGTGTGGTTCCTCATTATTTACAGTCAGCTGGGGTTAATAAAACTCATCATATACAATTCTGGTGCTAGCAAGAAAGCCATAATTCATAGCTGTGATCTTACCGTCGTGTATTAATAGCTTCACAATAACGCAGAGAAAACTGGAAGGAGACTGAAAAACAGCAGCAGGTTTAAACGAAAAAGCAACATTTCTGACTCTACACCTCCCCCTGCAGGAACATTAGCCAAAGCTATATAGAAGAGCTGAAAATGGTATCTTAAAGCTGATTTATACACTAGGGCGAAGAAAAAAAAAGGGCATTTTCTGTTGCTAGTTTACACTGCATAAATCTGAAAGAGTTGCTAGCTCAGACTTCAGTGTTTTTTCTGTTTTAAGACATTTAAAGTTCTGAGTTACTCCAAATAAAAATGTTTTTATTTACAAGACAAATACCTACACAGATTATTCAATATCAATGTCTTCTAGTACGTGCTGCTCAAGTTTAACCTTAAGGTAAAGTGGGAAGATCTGTAAATAAATACACACTTGTGACCACTCCGGACTTCCCAGTGCCACAGCGAGGTTCCCAGCGGTAGAAGCAGTCTGGTTACCGGGAAATCTCCGTTAGCAGTACCAGGATGGTGAGATACCACTCTGCAATCCTGACTCCATTCGATGGGGGGGGGGGGGGAATTACGTACATTAGCACAAATACATTAGCCTGATCATTATGATACAAAAAATTTGATTCAAGACTAATATGGCTTGATTCAAGCCTCAAATTTGATTCAAGCAAATAACATTGGGGTGGAATTTAGTAACAAAGGCGTACTTTAAAAAGGAAATTGAAAAAGTATAATCTTCTTTATTTGCTTAAAAAATCAAAACTGAAAGTCTGTTTCCTCTGCGCGAGCCAATTTTGACCATCAGCGCTGACTGCCGAGCAGAGACACGCGCTCTGAACAGAAGAAAAACAAGGATCTGAAAGAGCTTTTGCTATTTTTGCTTTTAAACACAAGCTAATCTAGAAAAAAAATAGGCTGATTTGCACAACAGTTCTCAAATCCCTGAGGATGCAGACTCTTCGCTTGGAGATATTCAAGGATCCAAGCCTTGGCATAGCACCCCAACTGTTATCTTCTCCATTTAAACCATTTATTTCCTGCTTGATACCTTGTACTCAATATCCTGGTAGGCAAGAAGAAGACTGAGCTCCCTCCGAGTGTCTGTTTGCCAATGCTCTTCCTAAATAAAGGAGGTAGAGTACACCATCACAGAGGGCTTCTGAATAAAATGGCTTATAGATAGCACAGGAGGTCTGAGATATTAACTGGTGACTACCCGCTGTCTCCTCCCAAAGCAAAGCAGGGATGGAAGATATTTCCCCCACAAACGAAGCAACACTGGCTGCAGGCATTCCCAAAATAACCTGCGTAACCAGCTTCTCATTAATTCCAATATCAGCAGCACGGTAGCTTTGGGATTTCCAGTCTAATCCTTCCTTTGGCTTAAATTCTTATGTTTAGTCTTTTTCTGTCTACGGCGTGAGGTATTTTACATGGAAATTGAAACTAAAATCATTATAAGGCATTTGTAAGAAAAAGCTTCCCTCTTAAAAAGCAAAATAAAATTACCAACAGGGAGAGCACCACAATCCAGCCCTGACAGTCTTTGAAACTTCCCACTCAATAGGGAGTGGAAAAACCTAGAACCTGTCCTCATTTCATGCACTGCCAAACAAGAGTATTATATTAGAAGCATATTATATTAGAAGAGTATATATATATAAAACATAGAAGTTGGTCTTGCAAATGGTTCAACATTTCCTCCTCTGACACCCTATTTTTTGAATGCACAAACTTCTTCCAGACTTGTTGCCTCAGGATGAGGTTTTCCATGTTGAATGTCTGTCCCAGGATGAATATCTGCCTGTGCAGTCTTCACTCTTCCCTGCTGCACGAATGTCTTAATGATACAGTCTTTAATTACATGAGCACGTCTACAATTACAGGGACACACCAGTGTTTTCACCAGGTGCCCTGCCTCCTTCTAATGATGATGAATATTAAAATGAATCGAGGTCAGACAGTGAATGAAATTCTTGAGAAATATGAATAAAACAGTGACTAAATCACAGGACTTCTGCAGCACCTGTTACGCAGCTTAAAACGTCCGCGGCAAAGTGGACAGACCCTGGAAGGAGCGAATGAACAGTCTCTTCATTAAGACGCTGTAAAGCTGCTCATGGACAAGAAACCTCACTCCAATTTCTGTTACAAAGCTGGGAAAAATCACCTAAGCAGGCTTCCCAAAGGCAGCCACTACATGCCCATCCATCATTTTTGGCTGTACAGCTTGAAAGACATGAGAGCCGGAATCTCCCAGCCAGCGCTCGCTCCAGCAAGCAGGATGGGCAGCAGCCATGCTCTGGCCATGGAAGTGTTGCAGTATAGGCGCTCGGTAACTCGGAAAAAGCAAGACCTCAAGTATTGGGGAACCCAAAATGTCTTCTTGACAAGCAAGTATTGTCTCTTAAGAGACTTTAAAGTATAATGCATGGTTTGAGTATGACACAGGAGAACGTTGCAGCATCAGGGAATTTATCTATGGGATTTGATAGCTGAATATAAATACGACAACTGGCTATACACTGAATAATGGAGATATCTTTTATTTAAAAAGCCCTCAGTGAGCTGTTCCTTTTTCAGCGAGTCCCATCATTCCTGTGCAACAGATGATGTTGGAGCGCTGGACTAAAGCCAACGTGTAATTGTGTCACTAAAGACTCAAAGGCTCCAATTCAAGTTGCACAGACATTAATTCTGACATTCTGGGATGCATCTCCTTTAACTTATATGTCTGAAAATTAAGACATCTGAGTTACTTGCCTTGGGCTGTCTTTAAGGTAAAGGAGAGGAATACGCATCCTCGGGGAGTGATTTATCGCATCCCAAGATAGGTGGCTGGGAGAGGTCAGAGGAATGACATCAGATGGGCTTTCCACTAACTAAATATGGAGCACAGGTGATCTGCTGAGACTTGTTCTACGTCAGAGATATCTCAACTCAGAAAGATGAATCCCACCCTTCCTAAATTTGTTACTTACTATTTTTATAAAATTATTTTTAAATTCACAATAGGAGATGCCATTTTATCTGTAAGCAGCACGCCAACAGATAAACGTGAAGTTGAATGCTCTAAAATACAAAAGAAACTTGCCTAGCACCAAGGACTTCAGAGGAACTTCAAAAAATAAATTTACCAGTTTAAATGTGACCCTGAAGTAATGTGTTGCAATTGTACAGTTAGATCCTCTAAAAGCTGAGCTATTGTAGTCCACCCTCCTCCTGATCCTAATCCAGTGTAATATATTTCTTAATTATCAAATTATCAAAAGACACTCAGATTATACTCGCTTTCTACAAGAGGCAGCACTTTTATGGCACTATTCATTGCCTAATTAAGTTTGCAACAGGCTTAAGAAGCAGATACCGATTTTCCTCTTTACAGAGAGGAAATGAAGTAGGTTGACAACTGCGAGAAGACGTAAAGCTAGAACTGAAACTATGAATCTTCTGATTTAAAAATTAATGCTAAAATTTTACAGTGATACTAGTCTTAACAGAAAAACACACCTGCTATGCTGTCTGCAGAGGATTCCCTGTTCCTCTAATCACAGATATTAATGTACACACACAAGAGGGCAGAGCTGTGCTAGCACATCTAAACTTAAATATTCCCAGTTCTTTGTGGTGCAGGGATCACTGGGTTGTTATTTTGGGGAGAAGAGGATGAAGTGAAGTATATAAATACAAGTATATATACATATAATATGTATATTATATTATACATACAAGTATATAGTAATTACCCAGAAATGGTAATTCATTTTTTTAATCTCACTATTCAAAACTAACAGCTGCATTAGATCCTGAACAAAATACACACAGCACTACTACCCACTTATTGCAGAGATGAAAATATCAGATTCTCTTATATTGTTCCTCTACACAGATATTAATGTACACACACAAGAGGGCAGAGCTGTGCTAGCACATCTAAACTTAAATATTCCCAGTTCTTTGTGGTGCAGGGATCACTGGGTTGTTATTTTGGGGAGAAAAGGATGAAGTGAAGTATATAAATACAAGTATATATACATATAATATGTATATTATATTATACATACAAGTATATAGTAATTACCCAGAAATGGTAATTCATTTTTTTAATCTCACTATTCAAAACTAACAGCTGCATTAGATCCTGAACAAAATACACACAGCACTACTACCCACTTATTGCAGAGATGAAAATATCAGATTCTCTTATATAAAACAATGATGTAATCACCAACTAATCTACGTTATTTGGAAACCATTTTCTTCCCACAAGGTTGTAGGTTCAAATGGGCTAAAAAAATCTGGCTTGCACATGGCCAAATGGAAACGAATTGGTACGTACAGATACCAGGAACTGCATTTGCTCCCCCACAACCATGACATTTCCACTAACGTCTTTTCTTTTTGACACACTTAAAAGTATTAATTAATTTAACTCAAGGGGGTTGTTTTTTATCTGGATTTCTCAGGCAGCTTCACTCTTACAAGTTCAAAGGCAGCTTTGAAGCCGGCTCAAAGAATGGATTTATATTGATTTAAGAAAATGTATCAGGAGTTCAGAAATGATCAGCTCTGCAGTGCGCAGAATCGACTCCTCGGGGTACTAAAAAGTTCCTGCTCTTCAGAGTGCTCGAGCCATTAAAATACCTGCAGGAGCAGGAGGGATCCCCATCGGTTCATCTGCGGGAGCTGACCGGAGAGAGATGCATTTTCACAGGACAGATCATCAGAAGCCACTAATCTACTTTGCATAATACGAAAGTTATTTATTATCTAACAGTCCCATTTTGAGATTGGTTATCGTCATGAGCACTTTCTAACCAGCGTCAATACCAGATAAAGTGAGCTTTACTGCCCATCAAATCAGCACGTGCAATTATTTTTTATTAGAACCCATTGACTACGCCCTTGTCTTCAAGGATGAGCACCCACATGAAAAGGACGGCACCAGTATTTGAGCTAAATACCGACATGGGATTTAGCTGGACAAGAAGAACACACACCGCTTGAGAATATTTCAAAGTTCAATTAAACAAAAGAAACTACCCTGGCAAGATGCAAAATACCGTGTCGTTGTCACCTATCCAAAACACAGGTTTCTGTGTGGTAAAAGTGTGGTAACTTTGAGCCACAAAGAAGAACACCCTCATTACCGCAGAGTTTAAGAACAGGATACAACCACAGCTTTAAAACACACATTTACATTACACACTTCCCTATTTCTATTACCTAATTTATCTGCAATAGCCAAATGTAATCAAGCTTTGCTATTACTTACAAAGGCACGCCGAGCACTTGTGTGTTTATCGCTGATAAACCTACTTTTAGGTTTCATCAGCTGTTTTAATCTCGGGTCAGTAACTTACTTTCTCTCCGAAATGGAGAATGTAATAAAAGCAGAGAGAACTTCATTTCTTCCCTTTCAATGACTCGCCATGGCCTTACGAGACATTTTTGCTAGTTATGCTCATAATCATACAACACAGAAGTGGAACTCGCCTGAAAAAAAATAAGATGAAGACTCACAAGCCTTGAAACATCCAGACACCTGGTTTCTTTTACAGAAGTGCTACATACCTACAAAGTATCCAACAAATACCCCAATGCCCAGGACTGGGGAGAACACTTAATCCCTGCTTAACCCCTTTTACAATTCACAAGGGGAAGATTTTCGCTTTGAAAATTATCTACCTGACCCTTCCTTGGGTAAACATAGAGGTGGTTGGTAACAATTCAGAATTCTCCTTCTTCACAGTCTAATGGATTTCTAGCCCAAGTTCTTCCCAGTGACTCAAGTGAAATCTATTTTATTTTGCTTCAGTGTATTTATTATGGTACATATCTTTTTAGGGTTCTACCCTGTTATTAAAAAGCCATCACTGTATCTCAGAAAATCTGAGGTCTAATAGTTCTGTAGAAATCCAAATGCATTTAAAATTGTTCCATTAACCTCTGAACTGTTATTAGAATAACATGAGCCCAGAACTTCCTTTCTAAATATTTTTTTCCACAATAAAGGGAAACAAATTCAAGTTACATTCCATAAAAATGAACAACACAAGCTGGTAAAAGCGCTTCTCTGCTACAGTACTATCAGTTACTATAACACAGCTTGATTGGCCTGTGTGGCAAAAGGAAAGTGGAATGATGGGAGGCAGCCTATTTCAATTCAAAACCAGTAAAGCATTTCGGAAAATATCTGATTAATTTAAAATGCAGCAGGGAGATTAAAACCCCATCTCCACAGGCTGATATTAACTCTACATCGCTTCAAGGAACCGAGCTCCCTTTATTCTACCATCAATTGCTTGGGGACAAAATATCAACACGGGGAGAGTTATGGATCTTGATGTAGCAACAAAGGGAATTGATTTTCAGAGCAGCTCTCCCCACGGGGGGTAAAGGACAAAATAATGAATGGTTTTAGCTACTAACGTGTCAGCTGCTGAATAATGGTTGTCAACCAATGCAGCTACAAGATACTCTGAGGGGTTTGCCTTCAGCCGGTCCCTTTAATTTAGATTGCTAGACTTAAGAGATTTCTAACCTGATTGCTGCGTACAACGCCTTTCCCCCCCACCACCACAACCTGCTCCAGACCCTTTATACACTTGCTGAATGCTCGTCGTCTTCCCTTTGGGCTGACCTGCCTGCAAGACAGACTCTTAAATCCCAACCTTTCGGGCTCTCGCAACCTAAAAGCCACATGACGGATCAGCCCTGACAGCAGCTAATTCAAGAGCAAATTCTGCCTCTAAACTCGAAATTATTCTTGTTTAAGAGCCATAAAATCAGGTTGCTAAACAGTGGTTCTAGGCTTCCATTTTTTCTCGTCTCATGGACAGGACCAAAGGCACATCCACGGGAGGAAAGCGATGCAACAGCGAGGGGAAGCCGCGCGACTCTCAGGTTGCACGGTCCAACAAGTATTCAGCGTATTCTCATCTGCATCACAGGTCAGACTGAAAACGCGGTCTTCTGGTGTTCCATCTGGTTAAGCAACAAAACTCACATTTGTATTTTGTCATTCAAATCAGTTTTTGCAAATTTGAGATCGCGTTCTCAGAAACGTAAAGTTTAATACCTCACTCCTACCCAGTACAAACACAGGCCAGCTGTTACAGTCTGAATCCAGGCACTGTGACGATTAAAGTCAGGACTTCAGCGATGACTTGGTCATACTCTACCACATTTGTGTACGACGACTTTGTTTAGTTATTGCAATACATGCTCTACTCGGGCACAAGTTTTATCCACACCAAACTGTTCATAGGAGAGGGGCCTACGCCATTACACCATATGGTCTCTGTATTTCATAGACCTGCTTGCACTAATGTTGGTTTCAGTATCTCTCTTGCACCCTACTTGAAAATACAATGCAAATATAAAAAGGCAAATTGCTGCAACAGAAAGTTACTGTGCAATGTTTAAAAATGTCAGTTTAAAATAAGTTTAGCAGCACTCTTCTGTTCAAAGAGAACTGATGTAGATTTGCCTGGCTCCTTAAAGTTCACCTTAATTCTCCTCAGCCAAACTAAAATAGGATGAGAGACTTCCTTAAGATGTTCTAGAAAAATCTTATTTAAAAAAAAAACCTCTCATGGGAAAAAGATGGTATTCTTTCACGCCAATCTCCACAAAAGCATATACAACATCACTTTCGTTCTTTCCCCTCCTCTCTTACGTGCCCCCAGCATCACACCCACACACGGAGGACACTGTTATATCACTCCCTATTACAAATCTTTTTGCTGCCCTCATTTCCTAGAGATTAACGATCGGGCAGCTCAAATCAGCTTTTGCCCACTGCGCTAAAGGCAACACAGTCAAATGTTAAATGGCAAAGCACAAAGGCTTCCAAAGCATTTCATTTAAGAACTACCCGAGGTGTGCCAGGTACTGGAGATGCCTCAATTTACCTTAAGAGACACGAAACAGAATTACAAAAGTCACAGGCTAGATTGGTTTTTCTCTTCACCATAGTTAATTTTGAGTCAAGGGTCATATCAGTATAAAAGGGAGATCCAGAGCCATGAATAACTGGATTTCATTTACTACTTTCTCCCCTCTGGCATGCAGCTGTGCGAACACCAACGCCAAACGAAGGAGGTGGAAGGAACATTGGCTGGTAACGGAGACAGACCAATTCTTTCGCACGGCCTTTGCCCAGCCTCGGACTTGCAGCCTTCAAACCTGAAGGAGCGTTGGTGGCCCTTTCTAAAGAAGCATCCAGCTCTGTTTCAGGGCTGTTAATGCAAAATGCTGCTGAGTAGGAGAGACAACTCCTCCTCGGCAGCCACGAACAAGCAGCCCTTTATCAAACAGCAGGGGGGATCTGGAGAAGCAGTCCCATTAAGGAAGTTGCAAGCACCACAGTTCATTCTCCCAAACAATCAATATTAAATTGTGCACACTTAAAAGCAGGAAGGCACTTGACGGACAGTTTAACAAGCAAGCTGACACAGGCACGACAGCTTCTATCCAGCACACGTCCTCGGCTTGTTTGTAAGGTTGATGGGCCCATCTTTCTTTCTCAGCTATTCTGTTCGCTCATGAATTATGCAGAGTTGATTTAATAGACCTCAGCCCGCCAGGAAAGAGCGCTGGAGGGATAGTCCATCTCTCGGCAAACACCATCAGCCTGATCCCTCTACAGATGTTCTATTTAGACAACTGCAGGCGTACGCCGTCCTGTAAAAACAGATAGAAGACGCAGCCTCCCAACCCACATGGTCAGCGCAAATATCATAGATGGGACTTGCATGACGAGGCAGAACAAGGTGGAGGTTACTGAGGATGAGGAGATCAGAGTCCTAATCTTTATAGAAAAGGATGGAGACGAACCATCTCGCTGAGTGAATCACGGAAGCCATGCTAATTGGTTCAAAGGAACAGCAACCCTTGCTCTAAAAGAGTTGACAGTCAAGATAAAAGTAAATTTTGGTTTTATTTTTACTTGCATACAGCCCTGAAGCAGTAGCAATCATTTCCTCTCAGCTCTGGGCAACGTACAAAAGAGGCTTGGGCTTGTGTGAGCCAACAGCTGTAGGTCTACATCAAGCACCATCGCCAGGATAGCAACACTCTGCTCAAGTGCTGGAATTCTGCTGCCAGGAATCGGGACTGCTGCCAGGTGATGTTAGCCTGATCTCCCCAAAAGAAAAGCAAAGTGGATTTTCCAGCTTCCCAGGGCCTACATCCAAGATGAAGAACTTCACCTTCAGGCAGAAACTATGATGTAGTACCCAGCTGCCAAACAAGCTCCTTTTTAATGCCAGCATTATCACCAAGGCAGTCTCCATCACAAGGAACTTAGAAATAATGGCAGATTTCCTCCTAAAGCGTACTCTGACGGACATGTCACACATTCAGGGTAGAAAAAGGCCACGGTACAGAGCTCCCCAACTGAGCTTCCCTGAATTAAAAGGTAAGGGAAAAGGAGGACTGCTTCTGACTTGCACTGTACGTATATTGGGTTCTAGCAACACTGCAAAGTCCACTCTTAATTATAATCTGAATTGATGGGGCCCTTTGAACACTTGAGATAGGGAAATCCACACAAAAAAAACCCCCAAACCTCATCTTAGGTAGGCGCAGTGAACAGATCCATACTAGGAACATGAGCACAGCTCAGTACTGCAGAGAAGGAAACATTCATCTCGTGTGCTGGGACAAGTCACGTCGCAAGAGCGAGCCAAGAGGGGAAAAGAGAGGCTGCAACGTCAAATTGTGCTGCAGGCTTTACCGAACCCCTTACAAAATATCTTGCTTTAGTCAAACATTTTGAACCGATAACTAAAATTGTTTCTGTTCCAGTTCAGATTCACTCAAGATTTCCAAACAACAACTCGGACTGAGTTAATCAACCCTCACTTTCAGTATGAAAAAAACAACCCAAACCCAAACAAACTATAATTGAAACCAGTTACAACCTGACTGTTTGATCTCACTTGCACATCTCTTTTTCTTCAAAATTAGAAAATGCGACATGAAAAATCAACGAGACGCGACATTAGTTTCCCAAGATCATTTCTACAGCAAGACATTATGCTGAAGAACCGAAAATGAACAAACCTCTCATATTATTTAAGAAGATAAATGAGCATCAAACTCATTAGCAGCCCAACAAGTATGTACACAATAAAATCAACAGTCTCTTAGATTATAAGCAAACATGATGCAGGCTGTAGGTACAATAAGTCAGCCAGCAACGGCACTGAGCTAGTGATCATACAGATCCTAGAAAAAAGCACCCCTTCTCAGCAGCTTACAGTCTAGATAATCTCGTCTTTTCCCAGTGGACATTTATTTCTTACTATACAGCTGCACACACTATAAAGAAATGTTAAAAATCAACCGGCCTATAAGAAACACAATCATATCTTCAAACAAACCTTTTTTAGGATGCGGTTTTGGACATTCTGTAGCCACTGGCAATGAAGAAACCTGAAAAGACAGAAAAGAGGAGTATGAAATACACCAGGCAAGATTTCTTGGAGATCTCTTCCACGAAATAATCAGAAAGGACAACGGGCAAATCCCAAAAGAGGGCATAAAAATAGCATTGTTACTGCTAGACAAACTCTGCCCTGCCAAGCGCTGGTCTTCCCTAGCTATAGCTAAAGAGAGATTTCTGTTTGCCGCGTAGATTAAATAAACGCACTCATTTTATGGTACATCCTTGTTCTGTAGGCTCACTGCCATTTATTAGGATTCTAGAAAGTGATCATTACCTTGTAAAAAAACAGAACTCAAGCATTTAAGATGCTAATTAGAGATCACACAGGAAAATGTCAAAAGCATTTCTTACAGAACGTTTATAAAGTTAATTAGAACAAAGGCGTTCCTGGGGAACCATCAGAGTCTGCAGGCGCACGAGCACAGCGACGTCCCATCGCACGGTAGGCAACAAACCTCGACCTGCAAATATTGCCCAGAGCTCACGGACAAGCAGGTACCCAGTCCGTGGAAAAGAAATGCATTTTATACTTTTTTTCTTACTTTGCATCAAAAATCAAGCCTTCACAGAAGAGAAACATGATTACGCAGGGAAGCATTTTTATTTTTGACTTCCAGTTTCTTGGGGAAGAGACATTCCTCACTCCTCTTCCCCAGACACGACACAGGATTTTACAGACCTGTGTTGCCTCCCCTCTCCTTAATAAACAATTTTTTAAAGTGGAGATTCAGTCTACCCTTATTCCTTGTAATGTTCTGGTAACATTTTCTCCTTCTACTCTCATTTTTTATTGGAGGTGGGGAGGACCAGAACTGCGTACAGTATCTGAGACACGGAAACACCCCAGGCGTATGCAGGAAAGGCTTTTACCAGCTTTGTTTCTTAATAATTTCTAACATTTTATACAACTTTCTGTTTCCTGTTGTGAAAAGCTGAGTTGATACTTTCACAGAATTACCTGGCTCCAAGAACTCGTTCCTAAGCAGCAATAACCAGCACAAAGCCCTCATTGTTTTTATATATTTGCAATTTTTTTTTAATCTGTACACATCGTTCCAATTCTGAGTCCTGTCACTCGGCACTGTGACACTACTTTCCTGTAGTTTCTCGTCTTTACTCCTCACCTGAATAACTTTCTGGCCATCCTTTGGTCCAGATCATTTCTAGATACACTGAAGAGCAACACAGGCTTGGTACCGATCCCCGCAGGGCTTCGTTAACGACCACTTTCCACCACAAAAAAAAAAGAGCATTTATTCCTTCTTTCTGCTCCTCACCTTTTGATCAGCTACTTATCCATGAGAGGATTTTTTTTTTTTTTTGCCTTATTCCAAGACCATTTATTTTCCGTAAGAGCATCTGACGGTAAGGAGTCAGGCTGCAGGACACAGCCCGCTCGGCGGGCAGAACGAGGGCCATTTTGCAGGAGCGCCCAATACAGGGGGGGAAGTGAGCTGCGTTGGACGATGAGAAAGGCTTCGGTTACCCCAATAAAAGCCAGAATAAGGCTGAATTTCCATTATGTTTTCAATACCAAGCGTGCAAAGGTTAAAAACTCGCTCTTAAAAGCAGCTCCCGCCCAAGCCCCGGCCCCCCCTCGCC
>NW_008795250.1:2710735-2774617 GCF_000699145.1 Aptenodytes forsteri
GGGAGCGCTTGGAAGCCGGAGGAGAGGAACGTCAGCAGATTGCTCCCACGGAGCAGGGTTTTAATCACCATCTTAAGGTTCGCCAACAGCTGGCAGGATTGAAGACAACCACGGACCTGGTTTCCTTTGGGTTGGAGCCTGCCCACATCCTTTGTATATTCAGTTTGGGGAACATCGAGTAAAAACCCCAACGCCACGTAGAGTCCGTGCTTCCACTCGCCCAGCCCACCACGCTCCGGCAGAGCGCAAGGCTTTCAACAGCATTTTAATACACGGACGGGGAATTTTTGTGAGCCAAGGGGAAGCCCAAATAGCCACTGCCTGCAGGTGGAGACCGACAACAGGCAGCGCTGACCTCCATACCTCCGTCCCACCCCTCGCGAGCCTCGGCAGGAAAAGCACAGGGAAAGGGCCTGCCGTGCAGATACTCTCACGCGTGATTCCCGGGGGCAAATAAGCCATCGTGAGGGGGGCTGAAGCGGAAAGCAGGTACAGAGGGACAAAAACTACATCGCTGGAAGTGTTGGTATTCATCAGCGAGGGAGCTGAAGTGGCTCAGGTGCCAGCTGGAAACAGCATTTCGCATTACAGACCTGCCTGCGATCTGCCTTCTTTTAATTTGCCCCTTTGCAAATTTATTCCCCCTTGAAGCTGGCAGAGTGGCAGAAAGCTTTGAGGACACTAGCCTGGCGAAAAATACCACAGAAGGAATTCCTATACAGGAGTAAATTTAATAAAACCACCACCAATTGTTTACTTTAACATAGCTCGTTACAGAAATCATAAAAATGGACTCAGTAGCTAACTCATTAGTTCTTTCCCCTTTTAATTGAAAAATACCCCACTGATTTCAACTTCTACTGCACTAGATGGAGTGTTAAATATTTGCCAGGACAGGATGCCCAGTAACTGAGCCCAAAACAAACACAAAGACAATTCCATCATCTTTCCTTTTCAATGTTACGACTCGTTATAATGTAAGTGAAACTTAAACAGCAAGGAACGGTCCATTTGACAGATGAAAGGGGGAGGGAGAGGAGATCCACAGCCAAAAATCTTTCCGTAAGTCTTTTGAGAAGTGCTGCAAAATACCCCTCCTTTTCCTGCCTCAGAATAAAAAATAAAACTCTAAACGCACGCGCACACACACACACACACACACACACAGAGTTCAGAGCGCGTGTCCTGCCTGCGCAGACAGGAACAGCCGAGTTGGATTTGGGCAGCTAGCAATCTGGGGCAAAAAAAAAAAAGGGGGCAAAGCATCCTGAATTAGAGTGTACATTGGTCGCCAACGCAATGCACACGGGGTTACCGAGCATCAGGAGCTGCGCGCGAGGGGACGGGTCCGTCACCAGCAATGGATACACACACAAAACCGTGGAGGCCGTGGACGTAAAGGAACTGCAGGAAGAGGAGAAACCCAATTTCTCTGGTAAAAGCCTTCCAAAAAGAAAAATATATATTCACTACACCAGCACACGCTTCCCCCACCCCATCCCAGGGAAAACAAAACGAAACAAAAAAAAAAATCAAACTGAAAGAAAATGCACAGCAAATAGACATAATCTTGAAGATTTTTAAAGAATAAATATTTTTTTGTAATTAAACATTATGCAAACACGTGCCACGCTTGCTCTTTGTCCATGCATATGCGCTATATACAACTTTGAAAAATACTGTGTTGTCCTCTTTTTGTTTTAAAAGTCATATACAAAGTTTTTTTTTTTTCCTTGCTGTGTACCCCCCCCTCCTCCCCTCCCCAAGAATCATCTTTACAATGAGCCAATGGACATTCATCCGTGTACTTGGGTGGCAGAGAGGAGGAGGGGGGCGGGAGAGCCATCCCCCCTTACCAAAGTACATCAAAATGGCTGGTTTGGACATGAAAAGCAGTGTCAAGAAACTGGTTTAAATTTCATCTGTACTACACACAGGAAAAGAAAGATAGAAAAGAAAAAGGAGTCGGCTTGGAGAATGAAGCTACGTTACAAGTTAAAGTTGGAGGGTTTTTTTTTTTAGTGCGTCTGTCACACTCTTATTGGCCGCCTAGAATACTGTTGTACAATGGTTTATCTACCTTTTTTTTCTTTATTACAATATAATTTACTTAAATTTTCTGTTAACAAAACAGAATCCCGGTACTACAGACCAGCAGTGTAACAGGCATAGCGCCTTGTGTGTGTTTTATTTGAATCGCATGAGCACTCTAGATGGTAAAGGTTTCAGAGTTCATTTTATGCGGGGCCAGTCTCAGTCCTCAATGTACTCCCACAGGTCCTTCTCGTAGCCTTCATGCACGTGCTGCAACAAAACCCTTCGTCGACTCTCGCAGTATCTGCAGCAAAGGGGGACAAGCACAGAAAAGGCAGGTTAGGAACCGCAGCTCATCCCCAGCATCGAGTAATGCAAACCTACATTAAGCCTCACTTGCAAAAGAGGAGATCCCCTGAGAAGGGACTTTGTGTTTGTAGCCAGTTAACAGCGCTAATTAAGACTTCCGTTACTCCAGTCACTCAACTCCAGGTCCCTGGCTGAAAAAACAGCATGCAAATTTAGAGTTTCCCGTGCAAAAGTATCCCCAAAGCCCCTACAGCTGAGAAACCTCCATTAATAAACCTCCATTAATAACCGAAAAAGTAAGAAGCAGCGGCTGCTATTTGCAAAAGCCAGAGCACGGGGTTAGCGGTGACACCCAAAATGGGACAAAGCTCTCCTCAAACGTGGGCTGGTACCTACTCTGAGCCGTATCAGGACAACAAAAATCCAGGAGCTAGCTGGGCAAAGCCTCGGGAGCGCTGACCCAGTTGTATTCCCCTCCAAAATCCCAGTGGAGATGGGAGCGGTCAAGCTGGCTACAAAAAGGGTTACTGGGTCTGGTTGGAGTGCAAGTTTTACCTTGCGTTGTAACTCCTGGGTCTCAGAGGGGCACTACGCCCTGCAGGGTCTTCCCACCTACACTCATTTAAACAGATAAAGCTGCAAGTAAAACTGATCCCAGAGTTAGGTACAGTCCTACCAGGATCAATGATACTGAGGAAAAGTGATATCATAGGAACATATCAAAAGACGCCATGTTCATTTCGGGTGCGTTAGCCAACTAAAAAGATAAAAGCAGAGAAACATTTGAAGTATTCAGGTTCCAAGAGCAAATTATGAATAAGCAGCAGGCATTTCTGGATTAAACCCCTTCCAACGGCGATGCCAAAGTCTACATCATCTTTAGGCACGCAGGGGACAAGACAAGTCTTAGTAACAGCTCCCAAGGCCGCAGGCGCAGCTGTGCAGCTGGTTCATGGTTCAGCAGCGCCCTGCCTGGAGCGGTGTGCCGTAACGTGAAAAACTGGAACCCAGGAGCCGACTTGCCAAGTTACCGGTTCCTGCTGGGAATTGTGCGGTTCAGTTTCCAGGCACGCGCATCGGCCAGGAGAGCAACCGAGGGGCTCTCGCTGCTGGGAACCCGGCTTTCTCGGCAACGGCCAAACATCCCTCTGCTCGCTCAAGTGAGGTGCACAGGAGGAATCTCCCAGCAGAAAGCTATCCTTGATCGCAACGCTTGCTAACACACAGGCATAAGGAGTACATCACAGCAGCCCGAACTCAGAAACACCTCACCTTAACCCGCAGCCCTTGCGCTGCTACCACTCAGTATCTGATCAGACTGACAGATTTATCTGAATAGAACTGTTCTGGCTCTTCTCATTGCTATCAGCTGTTGCAACAGAAATCATCGTACACAAAGTCCCGTTGATTTCCTGAAGCATGTGATAGCAAACATGCACAGTTGCTGCTTTCCCAACTTCAGTTATTTTGCTGCTGGTGGTGGGGGTTTAATCCTGTTTTCTAGAAGTGTCTTTGCAAGCTAAGAGATTGAAACAGCTGAAAACAAATTAGCCACGAGGTCAGTTCCTGCAATTTCCCAGAGCTCTTTAAACCCACCTCGATAACATCCTTGGTCCCAGTCTTGCATCAGTACACCGTAACCAGTACACAAAGAGCACCACGCAGGACATGATTAAGACATGACTGAACTAGTTAATTAGGGACCTGTGCGGGCTTGACAGATGCATACTTTCTTCCCAGAAACATGAAGGCAGGTTTGAGATACTATGTTTTCAGGCAATTCAGGCTATTAGTAGGTTTTAATTTCTTCTGGGTAGCTGTGTTACCATCCCTAGAAGAGCATCCAGTTTCAGAGGACTTAAGTGAACAAGCAGCTTGATCTGGAGACACCAACTTAATGGTGGTCTTAAAGAGTAAGTTACAAAATGTCTCAAAAGAGGAGGTCTGGTAAGTCTTGTCCAGCCCCAGCCGTGCTGCCAAGACTACGACAGAATGGGCCACAGGCCCACCAAAGCTTAACGGCTACTTCCACTCCCCAGAGTCCCTTAGTCACTACAGCTCACCGGCAAAATCCAATGAAAGCCATAATCCTGTGACTCATCCACATTTACAGCTACAGCAGAACAGCCCCCCCAAAGCTTAACGGCTACTTCCACTCCCCAGTCCCCAGCGCCCCAAGCTAGGCATAACAAATTCAGTGACTTTGGCAAAATGCCTCAAAAATGCAAGCCATAATCCTGTGACTCATCCACATTTACAGCCTTGTATTTTTCCACTGTGCAGAAGCGATTCCCCTGGGACTGTAAAAAGCACTGGCATTTGTGTCACCTGGACCACGGTTCTTCTGCTCTCCTCCCCAGTTGGGCAGGTTGCTCTCCCTCTTCTTTAAGGACAGCTTTTCTACACCCACTTTTTGCACAAATAGACCCAACAGATAAATAAAAGAGCTGATTGCTCTCTTATGGCAACTCATCCCAGGCTAAAGCTGTCAGCCTGGAACAAAGTCACTCCTTGTTCTTTGGCCCTCACTATGCAGGTCCCATCTTAGTCCTGGCCATTCCCACATCCTCCTGTGCAGGACCAGCAGTGTATGAAAAGCCATTGCTTTTGGTCACAAGATTTTTCTATTACAGGATTGAATCTTCTAGCTACTGCTCAGCAGAGCAGATGCAAGGCAGAGTTGGGAGCCCTGCAGGCTGTCACCTCCCCCGAGGGCTGGTCCCAGCAGGGGCACAAAAACCACGCTGCCAGCATCTGCGTGAGGGCTTCACCGCTGACGATTTCAGGGGCTGGCGCAGGACACCGCTGCTGCTGTTCTGATGCCCAGGGACCGGCTGATGATCACAATGTATGGCAGAAGGCCAACAGCAAACAGCTTCCCAGGGATGTGACTCTGGAGAAAACTGTAGCTTGGCAAGTACACACGCCACTACCTGTCACACGGGATGGCAATACAGGTACTCGGGCAGCTTTGAGATAGAGGATTATTCAAAAACAAACCTGTACTTATCCTGTACTTTCTGCTTTATGTCTTGCAGCGAATCTTGGGATATATCTCGCTCAAGGTACCCAGAAAGCACCTCTGTAGCATTCTCTAAGTCTGCTTGGTTATTCTGCAAAGACAGGACAAAAAACAAAACAAAACAAAACAGAAAGGAGTATTGGGGGGGTGGGGAAGGAAAAGAGAAGATTTTTTTTCTTCAATCCAACTGAAATCAGTACTGAAATAAAGAGCGGGATTAGATACGCACTGTGTAACACTAGTAACCTGCTCTGAGCATCAGGATTGAAAAAGCTGAAATTTCTTCATTTGATCAGGAGAGAATCTGCATATCTACCAGCAAGTCTTGTCATCCTCGATCTGCAATATCCTGGCAAGCCTACAAAAATCCTCTCCTTACTAGTGGTACAGTGTGGTACAAGACAATTCATCTCCCATTCTGTCCCTTGTCTATTTTTTTTACCAGCATTGGCAAAGCCTCTACTGACTCCTGGTACACGCACAGCGGCATCAGAGCACTGCTTTCACTACTGCTCAGTAGTTCTGTGCGCCAGTATTGGGGGGGGTGGGGAAGGAAAAGAGAAGATTTTTTTTCTTCAATCCAACTGAAATCAGTACTGAAATAAAGAGCGGGATTAGATATGCACTGTGTAACACTAGTAACCTGCTCTGAGCATCAGGATTGAAAAAGCTGAAATTTCTTCATTTGATCAGGAGAGAATCTGCATATCTACCAGCAAGTCTTGTCATCCTCGATCTGCAATATCCTGGCAAGCCTACAAAAATCCTCTCCTTACTAGTGGTACAGTGTGGTACAAGACAATTCATCTCCCATTCTGTCCCTTGTCTATTTTTTTTACCAGCATTGGCAAAGCCTCTACTGACTCCTGGTACACGCACAGCGGCATCAGAGCACTGCTTTCACTACTGCTCAGTAGTTCTGTGCGCCCTTTGCTGAGCATGCAGCACAGAAGCATCCTGCTTAGGTTGTGCACAGAGACCAGAAAAGGACTGTTCTAAATCATAAATAGTCAATACAGTTTCACTTGTGAAGCAGACTGGACCTCCACGTTTAGACCTTCAAGTGCAATTTTAATGGTAGTGCCCCTGGAAAAAAGCCAACACCAGGAAAAGTCAAAATGCCAGATTTAAGCTTTAATGCCTTCTTCGCCAGTTCAAGACAGAACCTCGCTCCCTTTCTTGTTTCAGGGGGCAGCATCTTGTAACTCTACTTCCTCCTCCAGCAGACAATGCTACACGATGCCCAGCAGGGCCTCTAACTTTTGTACAACAGAATATTAAGACAGACTCACTTTGGTAAAACTGGGAACAAGAGCTTCTCCGAGCATTAAATCTCTATTTCGCTTAGCTTTGTAATCTGAATTCCTGACAACCATGTTTTCTCCTACCTCAAAGATAATGGACTGATTATTCTTTTTGAGGTAGAAGGCAAAGACGTAAGTGTACATGAGCGTGGCACGACACTGGCAGAGGACGTCGACTGCTTTCTTCAGGAACTGCACCTCGATCCATGACATGTTGTGCTGCTGCATCTCCTCCATTTTCTGCTTCACCTGAGCATAGAGCTTGTGCTCAAAGCGCAGGCTCTGCATGTGGTTCATATAGCGGTTGCAGTAGAACAGGTACCTCTGCAGGGCTGCTCTGGATCGCTGTGTTAATTCCCATTAGGGAAAAAGAAAACAAATAGTTAAAACAAAGTAATGGCTGCAAGAGAAGTACACCCTTCACAAGGCTCTTCCTGACCCTGGGAACGAGCTTCCTTTCCAAAGGTGTTTCCTCTCCTCTCACGTTGGCCAGACTGAGACGGCGCCGCTTTGTGCGGCACTGTTAACCCTGACATTGTGTGGAGATGAGAGGCCAGACCCATGGCAGCTCGCTGTCATGCAGGGGACTTCCTAGCACAGCTGTGGCATCCTCACTCCCAACCCTGAAAGTAATTAGAATCACATTGCTAAAGCCTGATCAGTTTTGAATTTCAGCCTCTCAATTCAAGTTACAGGACCTAAATGCTTCCAATGTCATGACAAACAGTGAGAAGCACTTTTTTTTTTTTTGCTAATAAGAAATTCTAATTAAACAATTACTCTGTGTTAAGAGGGCAACCTTAGGTTGCCTAGGCCACACTGATTAGAGAGCAGGGGAAAGACGCCATGTGCTAGGTAGTACAAGAGAACCAAGATGACTCAATACACAGCCATTACTCTTATTTTCTTCTCACTGACAGATCAGCTGTAAAAAAAAAAATGACAACATGGGCACGGTTAAACTTGTATGCTGTGGATGTACAAAGGTAGCATGCATCAGCCAAAGTCATCCCTATCTGCAGGAAATACTTCAGTTCTTGGCTATAACGGTACTTTGACAGAGAAGCAGGAAATGGATTTCTGTAAGCTGCAGCACACAGCATGCAATTCCTCCCCACTAAAAAGGGTTTTGGCTCTATCCGTATTCACAAAACAGTTTAATGTAGCTGCAACTCCACCCACAATTTCTTCTATGTCAAGCCTCTCCAAGTATAGTTATTGGAACGACAGCACTCGTATTTTATTTACATTCAAAAGGTCTGCTGTGTTTAAACACCTCAGGATTCACATTAAAAACTTCGCGGCAAAGAGCATTTTACAAAGGATGTGAGGATTGTTGTCTCAGAACCATGGCATTATGATGACTTCATGTGAAGAGCTGCTATAAAACAAGCAAGGCAGCATGACAGATAACAACTGAGTTAACATGTTCTTTAAAATTGGGTTGAAATGGCTTTGAACGTTTTTTTTCTCTGGTATGAAGCAAGAGTCCAAAGCCGTGGGGGAACTTAACTGTCTTTTGGATTTGTGCCCAAATCCAGGAAATTCTTCAGAGCTGACTTATAGGTTTACAGAAAGCACACCACAGGGCTGGTGATCTCCCTTATCACCAAAGGTTATGGACTCACCTCCTGTGCATCCCTTGCTGCCTTTGCATCATCCTCATTGTAGCGATTACAGTTGTACCTGTAACAGGGACACCGATTCCACTGATTTCAGTCCAAATGGATGCTGTTTGCATCATAGCTTCCTCACCTTCCAGCAAGGCATGCTCCTGAACTCACCAGGCAGATCCATGGGGCTCCCAGGGGCCCAGACACACCCAGCAGAACTCCGCTTTGCAGTTCTGGTTCCGACAGACCATGTGGTTGCAGCCCCCATCCTTCTCGATGGTGACATGGCATTTCGGGCATTCCTGTTCACAGGACAGAGAGCACCGTTAGCAGGGAAAGCACAGAACCCACAACAGTCTCGTGAAGTTAGAAGGTTTCCCATGGCAGTAACAGATAGCACGTCAAGTGAAATGCATGATTTACTTCTTCTCTTTGATCATCGAGATCCTCTTCCGAGTCAGGCCTTAAAAATATTTCCAAAATTGGAGCAGCTAGATAGCAAAAAACCCCAAGGAATAACGCATTTTATCTATGCTGCTATCATAGTGGTACACTGGATGGGTAATTTCATGACCTTCTCCAAAATCACAGCAATAGTGATGGTCTATAACAGCCCAGGGGAAGCATCCGGCTTTCCTCACCATCAAGTGTTTGATCCACTTCAGCACTCAAACTGAAAAAAGCCTAACGGTGAGCTGATACCATGCTGTTATCAATCTGAGACACCTGCAGTTGTACAATGCCATCCAAAAAAGTATCTGCAAACGTGCAGCAAGAATCTAGTGCGCTTCAAAGAAGCTTCTGTCAGCTAAAAAGACACCTCTCCTCCTGGGGCATTTCCACATTTCCCGTCAGGTCCCGTTTTTCCCCTTCATGTGACACCTCACTGAAGACTTTTCTACAAAAGCCCACATGGGGCTTCCCTTTCAGGTGTGAGGCCTTTGACAAATATGAGGATATCAAAGAGCAGCACTGCACAGGGAAATCTTTGGGGAATAGTTGTTTGGTGGTTTGTTTTTGGTTTTTTTTTTTTAAAACACCAATATCATCCTCATACATCAGCAGCATATGGCCACTTCCTAAAATGATATTCAACTCATGCAGAGCATAAAAGATTTCTGTAGTATCCCAATTGAGTACACAAAGTCCAGGTTGCAAGAATAAACTAAGCTGCCCCTACGAGCAAAGGAAGCCAGTCCAAAACTCTTCTGCCGCTTGTGCCTGTCCCCGTGGCACTTCTCTTATGCCGGGACACAAAGCAGCTGCACAAGAGCCGGGCCAAGGAACTCATCAGGTTAAAATCAAGCAGCAAGTACAGAGGGGAAAAAACAAACAAAGAAGTATTTTAGCTGGGTTGAGTTCCTCGGTCCAGCTCGCACAGCCACACTAGCATTTATGACGTTTTTGCAAAAGCCAGTTTTTATCTACAAGGCAATAACAAATATATCCAAACAAGTAATCCGCACTCGTGTAAAGCCACCTGCGGCTTCTGGGTCAGAAGCATATAAAATCCTCTCCCCAGTTAGGAGCACGTCTTTACTGTTTGCTAACCAGAGCAACCATTTCCTATTCTGGCATTCAGATAAACTCTCAACAAAGGAAGAAACCAACGCGTTCATTCAGTCTATAACTGCTACTTTCATATAGGACACAATCCAACACATTCTTGTACATCCACTCCAAGTGTCCCAACTATTACTACATTTTCATACACATTTGCCTATTTGTATTGTAAGAGACAGGAGAATTTGCGCACCAAGAAGTACTCAGAAGATAGCTCAGGAGGTGCAGAAGACCAGTGTGGTCTCCAGATGTCAGACGTGGCCCTTCCCACTGCAGGGAGGGAGGTTTGCAGTAAGGCAAACCAGGTTACAAGGGAAGAGAGACAAGGGGAAGACATGAGAGGCTGCAACTTCTTTTTGGCCAACGTAATTAAAGTGCATTCAGCTAGTTTTGCTTCCTGATGACTGCAAATTTGCAGACCTGAGCACTAATGAAAAATAAGGCTCATCACAGCAGCTTGACCTAAGTTTGAGGTTATCCTTGCTTCGAACTGGAGGGCTGAACAAGATGACATCCAGAGGTCCCTTCCAACCTAAATAATTTCATGATTCTGGTCTCCCCAGCAATAGCAGAACACTCCACTTGAGTACTGCCGTCATTTCTTCCTCTTCAAAGTCCTGCTTTGGTCCTACTGCCTGATCCTGAAGGGGAAGGGTTAAGGACTGGGCAGAAACAGGTGACATCCCACACAACCAGCAAGGTTTTCCTGAGCAAGGGTGTAGCCATTTCTTTGAAAGGAGCCGGTACACTATTACAGGATTTGTTTGGAGAGCACTGCCCTCCTGTTCAGCCAAGAAGGGCAGCGCTCCCATCCCATCAACAGGTCACAACCCTGGGGTTTGGTTCAGGGATTTTTTTTGGCTGGTTGTTTCTCTGACAGGTTCAAGCAGCAAGCAAGCACATAAGGGGATTTTTCCAGCCCTGCTTTCGTCCCCATCACCTGTGTTTGTCCTACAAACAGAGTAGCTGTACTACAGAGTAAACAAAGCAGAGCCTTGCAGGCCCTCTCAGAGGGGACACCATCAAGATGTCCTCTTGGGCTGTCCACTGGATGGATACTCAGCCAGGTAAGCTTGTTCCCAATTAGTCAGACAATGCAGCTCTGTGAATTTCAGAGTCAAAAATGGTCTTTCCTTAGATACCGCACCGGGTAGCGTGTTCAATTTTCCCTTTTCCAGGCAGCCCTCCTCCCTCTTCCAATCCTGCACCAACACCTCCGGTCCCAAATTTAGGTTTATCCCACCAATATCCTTCACAACTGTGAAGATGCCTGCTCAATTAGCTCATCAGCCAGGGTGCATTTTGATAACATGTACGAACAGTGGCAGTGCACCCCTGTCACATTGTGACACAGCTCCCCTGTCACTCCAGCGCTGACCCTGGGTCACACAGGGATGAATGGTTTTTCGAGAGAAGATGGTGCTCGCAGAGCTGTGGAGTTTCTTCCAAATACATCTCATCTGATGAGATGCCGACATCCATATGCCTTGGTGGAAGACACAGCTAATCCAAACAAACAGCTGCAGCGATCACTCCTGCTTAGGAAAATCCCATAACTGGAAGAACAGAGAAACAGTTCCCAGATGATCTGCCAAGCTGGAGAGGCGCAGTGGGGCACGTCCACACCACGAGGATGTGGGGCCATCCTCATCCGCAGCTACGCTCAGTTAGGAGCGCTGAAATTCTACTCTCCTGTCTTTGAGGATAAGGCCAACCTGTTCAGTGTCTCAATATTGCACAGTGCTTCGGGCTTCTAGCCCTGTGATGCGAACTAGAACAAAAAGACCCTAATTACAGCCCTTTTATTACAGGGAATGCCATCCTTTTCAAGCCTTTATACGCCTGTCAAGCAAAGCACAGGGAAGATAGATTACACAGTAAGCTATACAGATGCATGAAGCTGTGTGAAAGTTGAATATTATTAAAAATTAAGAAAAAGCCATGAGAAGAACATGCTAAAGAAATGCTGAACACCAGCGGAAAGAAAAAAGCAAATACTCAAGCCACCAACGCAATGAGTGGGAGAGATTTATAGATTAAGGAGGATAGGGAAGGAAGATCTTATTGAGAATTACAGCTACGCAACAACATAATAGCCAGCAAATCAAATTACTAAACCAGTAGATTATTCTGCACGTTATCTGTCATGCCGCGATGCAGAAGTGACCTCATTAACATTGTTCCACTCTAAACAATTTGGTGTTGTGCTTACACACTGCACTTTGAAACAAAAGCTCAGGGGCAAACCTGGCAAAGGAGAACAATCCCTATTTTGTCGTAAAAGGCTGCGTGTACATAAACCACCATAAACCTCAGCTGCTGTTCTGTGAACAGGAGACTAATTAGAAACATATTTCATATTTCAGGGCAGGTGAAACAGATTAGTCCTCTCCAGGACTCCCGGAGGCAACTGGTGTACATCAGCCTCCCAGCCACGTTCAGAGATGCCTTCACCTATAACCCTTCCTAAAAAAAAAAAAAAGAATACTGAAACACCACAGGGATTTCTTAATGCATTTCAACAAGATCCAAAACCACTGAACTTAATTATGGTTAGTGCAAAATAGTACACCATGACAACACCTAGAGTCATTAAGCAAAGCAGGGTATTTTAAACACTTGCTCATCTGAGAGGAAAAGATGGCACTTTGACATCTTAGGAAAGATGCTGTTCACAGTTTTGGCACGAAAACTGCGCTGGTGAGAAACGAAAGAGCAAAGTTCGATGCTGGTGCCCGGGGAGGATCTAGTGGGCTGCCAGAATTTCCACGCGTTAGAACAAATGTAGGACTTCCAGAAAGGACAGAGGGAGCGCATGTTCAGACATTAAAAAGTGACCTGAAAAGGAAGAGAACTGGGTTCGTGCCATTTTATCTCACTTAGAGGAGAAAAGCGGCCAATAGCTTTTTTGGAGGAAGAAAATCTGCCTGTTTTATACATCAGGCATTCAAGCCCTGTCTAGCCCAGAAGATAATGAGATGGTGACAAGCCAGGAGCCAAAAGCAGTAAGGCAGGGGCATTTTTAGTATCAGATGAACAACTTTCATTAACACCAATTTAACTTCAACAAAAAAAACAGTGCCTTGGGTGAAGACCAGCACCTTACCACCTTTGTTCTTCTTCCTTTAGCATTCTAAGATACAGAAAGATTAACATCACTGAAACTCAGATTTGAAACAGGTTTCCCTGCCTCCTTTTAGGCTCCTTTCAGGCAGTCTTGATACACCTTAAGAGCCCAAAATAAATGCACAAATCCAAGTTTTTTATATTTCTTACTCCTTTGAAGGTCCACTTAACAGAGGTACCTGATCTATGTGGTTTCTTTATTCCCAAAGTCACACAAAGCAAACAATACCTGAAATCTGCCTCCTAATTTAATTCAAGGAACTATTTAAGAACCAAGTTTGTAACTGAAAAAAGAGAGATGTGCAAAACCTTGGACTATTCAACCCTTGTCTGCAAGAAGACTGAGAATTAAAGGCTTGTTAAAGAACTTGTATTGGCTTATCTCAAGTTTAAGTTAATTTAGTTAAGCTGAACTCATATGTGAAAGTAAAAGGCCATCAACTCCAGCACACTCTCCGCTGCAAGGGCTGTATCCTTTGTATAAGTAGAAAGAATTTAGTGCAGGTCTCCTAAGTGCAAATAAATGAATAAAAAATTAAAAAAAAAAAAACTTACATAGGAAACCACAGAACTCACTACTCAAATTGTCTCATTTTTCATTCAGACCATTCTACATAATTCATCAGAAAATGCATCACATCACTCCAGTTTGTGAACAGAAACCAATTCAGCTGGGTTTCACTTTTCTATTCACTCACACAACAATTGCCTAATTTTCCTTTCCTATTTGTCTCCCAGGGCAAGCTGGAACAAATGTATCTTACATTCTCCTGTTGCAAAGAATTACCCAGATTTCAAGCCCACATTCCAGGAGGACTGGTATTTTTCTCTTATACCTTCACCTTGGTAAGACAGGAAGTTTTCTTCCCTGAATGGAGACCACATGGGACAGGGCTGCAGCTCAGCATCACACTTGGAGGACTAGAGAAAGCACTTTTCAAAAGCTAGAAACAGCAATGGAGACCATAGTAGCAGTTAAATTACTTGGGGAATTTTTCCCACTGAAAACAGGGATCTTTGCATCGGATGGTACCTGATCCAATTCCCTTCTAGGTTCTTCAAAATGAAGAAATTCAACACAGAATTTGGGCTCGGACTTGCAGTCACTGAAGCAAATGGCTGTGAAGGCATAAGACATCCCTCCTCAAACATGACTGCCCCATTTTCCTGCTAGAAATAGTACAGAGAGATTAAGGACAGATGTACGTGCACTCTGACTGTGCAATTCCTATCCCAGTGTATCGCTACAGCCTCACGCTACGGCAGGAAAGGATTTTACTTGGTTCCTCTCTGAACAGCAGCAGGACTGTGTCGCTGTCAGATAGGCACTTGGGTTTCTCCATGCCTTTGGCCAAGGGCCAGCAGGCAGTTCAGGCAAGAGGAGGTGGTGGCTGGCAGTCCTGCGGCTCTGGGCCGATCCGGTTCTCTGGAGTCTGCAAAGCTCCGATTGCACATGTTCCAGCAGCCAGCACTGCTCACGCTTCGTCATTATAGCAGTGTGAAATTACCACCTTCCACATCTCCACTGCCCACAAGAAGCCAGAGATCATTACGAGGGGTGGGTTACGTTTCCTGCCAACTTTCCCCTCAATTGAATCTAGCGTCAGTTCAGAGAGAGAAGAATTGTGATATTGTCCTTCAGTTAATTCAGTTGATATGGATACCATAACACTCCAGGACAGCTGGCTTGCTCAAATGTCTGGTGTAATTACCCTGATGTTATTTTTCTTCCTGTTGCTGCTGTACAACCTGGGCTCCAAAGTATTTTCTTGCTGTAGGAGCATCTCGTATGGTATTAGAGGAAGTAGCTTAGACAGGGATGTTCAAGGACAACAGCTCTTCTGCTGCTGACACCAGACTACAGGAACTAACAGATAAGCTGGGCTGATGCCAGCATGGCTTTGCCATACTCATTTCTCCTCCTCACCATCCTCTGGATGGGTGTTTCCCACAAAAAAAAACCACCATCAACTTACTCTGGCCACTCAATACTGTTTCTGATGGTCTGAGCTATGCTTTAAATACCAGCCCAACCACTAGCATGGCTCCTACCTGACAAAGCCTAGATTCTGGTAGAGAGAAAAAAAAAAATCTTTACAATAATATTTCTGTCTACGCTTAAGTCTGTGGGCAAGCAAGCTGCAGAAACCTTCATCATCTTGTCTGAAAGAGAGACAAGTAGCTTCCTATTTCCAGTAGCCAGCATTAGTGGCACATTATTCATGTTTGGTCTACATTAACACATAGTGTCTATCATTTCAACCTTTTTAATGAGCACAGAATCCAGTAATAGGAAGCTTAACATTTGATCATAACAAACCCCAGCAAGGTGAGCTCAGATCCTGGTCTTTAGCAGCACGTGCCAAGGTTGGGGCAGGCAGAAGACCAGACCTGCAGCCGTGACCGGTATCACACCCTTGAGGGGCGGCAGCAGCAGCATCTGATCTGGCTCACAAGGGCTTTGTCACAGGCAAAATCGGACTGCAACACAGGTAAAGTAGGGCTGTAGCCATTTTGATGTCCCAAATATTTGATACCCAAGGCTAAAAGCTGCTTTACACATGCTTACACTCAGCCCTTCCCAGGTATTTGGCTACACTTCTTCAAGCTTAATACAGACAACACCTGAAGACCAAGCAAACTTTGAGCAATTTGGTTCAGTTCTTGAGCCACAATACATCTTTGAACACACCCACCTCAGAAAAAGCCAAGTTTACTTTATTGAGCAACTTTCAGCCTCCAAGCGTGGACCACACAAGTCTCAGCCCACGAAATGGAAAGAAGCAGCCGGGACTGCACAATTTCAGCCTGACTTTAACTGTGCATTTCAGCATGATGGGTGTTTCTGCTTTCACCATAATGCAACATTCCAGTTCAATGAAAAACACACAGCCAGCCCCAGAAAGAAGCAGTGGCTGCTGCAAACAATACCATTAACCAGTTACACAACAGAGCTAAGAAAACAAAGCAGCCATTTCCTCACACCCTCCCCACCTTCCTCCACCCTCCTGGCTTGGCAGTCGTGAGACCCAGGTCTGCTCCTAATGCCCCGATGGCATCTGCTGCTTTTGTTTTCTTGCCACTATGCCAACCTTTGTTTTAATTCGTCCCAAACTGAACAAATGCTGAAGTTTCAGGCAAAGTTGGGCTAGCTGGAACGAAGACATTTACATAATAAAATCTTAACAGCTGTTCTGCCAGTCTCTATCTGGAATCCTGCCCAGCGGAAATGAACAACTCCTCAAGAGGCCAACCCAGGGGATTTAAAGGCAGATGTAAATTATCACAGCCAAATCAAGCCACAGGTGGCATTAACATGTTTCACACACTCGGAGTGAGGCACAGATTTGCTTAGGGAAGCCATCAATGCCAGGAGCCCCAAGTCTTAAAAACTTGAGCTTCCTTTGGGTCTCCAGTTAACTCTCTCACAAGAGCAAACTCCACTTAACCCAAAGAACCTCACCTGATTCAAGGCAGTAACACCTATTTGCTCTTCAAACAAGAGTACTTCAGTGTCCTGTGGATTTTAAGGCTTGCTCTTAACTAGTGACATGCAACAGAAAGAATAATCCTAGTACAGGAAAATTAGGCTGTCATTCTTTTCATCTGGTAAGTCTGTATATAATATGAGAAAAACCTCACCTTTGTGTTTGCTGCAATCCAATTAGAAGTTTCACTGTCATCATCACACTTCTTAATCCATTTCTTTAACCACTGTTAGAAAAACGAAGAAGAGAGTTACATTTAAATAGAGGAACTGTAAATGTTCCTAAGACAGCTGCTTACATTAAGGTAATGGTAAGGAATGCATAACCACACAGGAATATGGGAGGGTGGTGGTGCTGGAAAGCAGTGCAATCAGCAACTAATTTAGTTGCAGATATTTCCTGCAGCACTGTCCTGATCCAGCGAGCACAATCACTCAGCACTGAAGTGTTTACTTCAGCAGTGAGTTTGCAGTTCTCAAGTTCAATCAACACAAACTTCACATGGGACTCTCAAATAATAAAGACATTGTAACAGTGATCTGCCAAAACTGCAGTCAGACCCTCTGTGATGCCTAGCTTTACATCAAGCCAAGTTTTTCCTTAGGCTTGCAATGCTCACCTTATGCTTTTTTAAAAAAACAAACCTTACTGAGAACATGGCTTTATCAAATGAATGCAAGTAACAAAAGCAAAAGTCAGCTTGCACCTGTTAGGTAATAAACTGACCACATCTAGCCTGGAAAGACCAGCTAAACCTTTGGTGAGGTTTCCCTCCCCTCTCCCCAAGGAAGTTTTTTTTGCATTTGTCACTGGGAACACAGACTGCTCTGTCCCCCAAGGCATGAAACATGGCTGTCCGTGAGCTCTGCACAGGCCACAGGATCCCAGGCTTGATTACAACTTTCGACAGCTCCAGGAACAGTTCTAGAGTTCACTGCACAGCAGCGGGTCCCAGGACCAAATTAACTCCTTCAGTATGACAAATCACAAGCCTGCCAAAGCACCGAAAACCTACAGAAACACCTAGTACAGGAATGCTTGTTGTCAAGTGAAGCACTGACTCCTGGAGCGCCTTCATTCCTCTTCAGAGGGTCACAGCTGTAACAGCCACCTCCTCCAGACATTTCCCCATCTGGTTGAGGCACTGTTCCGTCACACGGTCCAACTCTGAGGCATCCTAAAGGCATCCAGTATGATTTCACTGATTCTTCTCACACTATGATCTAAACAGGTGAACTACTATGCTTCTTGATGTGAACAGCCGCAAAGCTTGTGCTTCATTTCTATGTCTTGCACATAAATTGACTTTAAACTTTTTAAAGTCATGCATTTAGAAAAGAACTTTGACGTGCTCACCTTGCATTTAACAGGATCATGCCAGTTTTCACCGCAGTTAAAGCTATAAGTGAAAGAAAGGGGAAAATAAGCGAATAGGGCAGATGCTTATACTTTTATTTAACTAGGTTAACACTGTGGAAGTTTTCTTCTGGGTTCTTCTGCTGAAAGACCAAAGCCAGTCCTAAGGAAACATTATACATGTCAAAAAAACCCCCAACCCTCAAATCCCTCAACAGCTATTTCGGAGCAATATATACCTCAATACACTTTGATTCTCTACACTGTCTGCAGTCAAGAACCTCACCTAATCTGAAACCATTCAGCTGAAGGCCATCTCCCAGTGAAAGCTAGATCTGTCTCAGTGTCAAAGGAGGCCCGAGAGACAGAGAGCAACAACTACGTAGTGATGTGCTTTGGAACCAGCTGTATCTAATTCTGGGCATTTGAAGCCCACCCCATACTTCTCCCACTATCTAAACCACTTCCCAATAAAAACTTACAGAATACATACTAATATACTTTGAAGGTAGTAAATAAAAAGCAGTATCAACATCTTTTACTTGATTGTTCTTACCAAAACTGACGTCCACATTTGCAGCGAACGGGTTTAGCATCAGGATATTGGACTTTAACAACGTGGTGGCAATCTGGGGCAGGACACCATTTTAACAGTCGATTACACTACGAAATACAACAAAAAAATCATAGAAAAAGGATGCTGCACAAGGACCCTACCTGCCCTTCATCCCTTTTTCATCCTTTCAACCATGACCTTCAGTCACAGTCCTTCCTGTCTTACCAGTCCTCTGCAATAAGAGTGCTGGCTCCTCAATCTAAGCATTTACTTTCTTTCTACTGAAAGAAAGCAGGAATATGACAGTCAACTCTTCACTGTCAAATGTCCTCTTACGAACAGTGAGGAGCGTAAACACTTCTGCTGACCTCCCAGCTCACCCAGAGAAAATATTTGAAGAATATGAAGCTATGAAGCTTTCCACTGAAAAAAGCATCTGTCAAGTTGTTTGCAACTACCCATCTCTGTTCCACCGCTGCAACAGCCTTTCTGAAACACTGCTCACACCATGCACACTAGCTTTTTTTACAAGCCCCACTTTCTAACACCCCTCGAACACCATCTCATCGCCTGTTCCTGCTGCAGATATGGGTCTGCGCTGCTAGACTTTTGTCAGTCTTTCAGCCTGCAACACACGTTTATCTCCCGTGTTGCATTAAAAAAACACTGCGTACATTACTTCAAACAAGGAGTGCAAGTTTGATCCCAGTAACAACTTACATACTGGGCTCTACAGTGAATCTGAATGCATACAACTGGGAAATTGGGACAGTGGAAAAATCTTCCAAAGCCCCTTTCTCTAGGTTTGTTTTGATTCTGAAGTTGCAAAGCTATTAATATTTTGCTAAAAGCAATATTGCAGCTTTACTTCCAATGGCATCTGTTTGCTATAACTCTAGGTCTTTTGTCCTGCAGACTTTTTTTAATATTTTCCTACAACTATACCTGTAACTAAACGGGCTATAAAATAACCCCTGCAAAGCCTCTAACTTGCAGTTACACTTGATTAGAGACTATGCAAAAAAGCCTGCTCTACCGTTATAAACAAGCCTCACTTCCCTGGTTCAAAACAAAAAACAACCTAGAAGCCATTAAAAATTTCAAATAAAACACTCACCTCTACAAAACTATTGGTTATTAAATGCTGGTACTTTAATTTAACCTTAGAATCTGTGATCAGACGCCTGTGGAAAGGGAAGAAACAGGAAAATTATTGTAGTAGAAAACTCATTTTTTCCATACATAGCCAGTAAGTTCAGACAGACAAATTATTTGATGTTTCCTTCTATGCTTGTACTTTTTTTGCACTTACCTATTCTCTATTTATTTACTATATTACATTACTATGAAATCCACAACTATTGTATTGACCTTTTAATATTAGCTTCAGAATCATACAGAAAGCTCATGCGATTCAAGAGAACTGAACCTCTTGGTGTGGGGATTTTTTTTTAAAAACCACTTTCCTGAACAGCCCAAGAAACAGAGCAAACAATTTCATTAGTTCATTTACATGAAACATGCACTTTTGTGGCAAATCCCTTTAAAAAGCTCCAGAACAACTGTTGTGTGGTTACTAACTTTGGTAGAGCTAACGTTATCTGCGTTTCTACGGAATGCTACAGCTTCAGTTTAAAAGTTTTTATGGTAAATAAATTAAAACCATATTAACAAAGTTGATTTAAATTCAACATCATAGAGGGTGTACACAACATTGACTTTAAATTCGGTCAGTCAGCTCGGAAGTGGGAGAAGAAAAACAGATAGTAATCCTTTAAAAGCATGGTGACCACTTCTCTCCCGGACACACCGACCCAGCTGGCATTTACAGACTGTCCAGTCTAGATGCATTCAAAATAATTTAATTATGTATTGCTGAACACTTTTATATACGTCTTTCAGTTATGACTGAAGTGTCTTCTGCATATATAAAAACTCACAATATAAAGTTGGACTAATACGCACTTTGTAATATTTCTATTTTAAGTCAAACTGTGCAATACAGCTTTATACAGGCCATACCACATATAAATATTGAAATTAATAATTATCCATTTCAGGGTGCAGCCAAAATCAAGCATACTCCTGCATGTTATCATGCCAACATTCATTAAAGAACAGCGCATGTGACAATGCGATGCTGCATAAATCCTAGCCCTTGGCAGTCTGGGGAGCTCCTCACCAAACGACATGCTGGTTATTACATAAACATAGCACAAGCACATGGCAGCCAAATTCTCAGTGCTAAAATAAAACAAATCAGCTGACACCCAGCTGGCATTTGCAGACTGTCCAGTCTAGATGCATTCAAAATAATTTAATTATGTATTGCTGAACACTTTTATATACGTCTTTCAGTTATGACTGAAGTGTCTTCTGCATATATAAAAACTCACAATATAAAGTTGGACTAATACGCACTTTGTAATATTTCTATTTTAAGTCAAACTGTGCAATACAGCTTTATACAGGCCATACCACATATAAATATTGAAATTAATAATTATCCATTTCAGGGTGCAGCCAAAATCAAGCATACTCCTGCATGTTATCATGCCAACATTCATTAAAGAACAGCGCATGTGACAATGCGATGCTGCATAAATCCTAGCCCTTGGCAGTCTGGGGAGCTCCTCACCAAACGACATGCTGGTTATTACATAAACATAGCACATGGCAGCCAAATTCTCAGTGCTAAAATAAAACAAATCAGCTGACAAAGCATCTCATCAGGCCCATGTCCATGGCAAGCCTGCCATTTTGGAGTGAAACTTATTGAAGAATGAAAAAACTATTTGAACTCATAATATGAATTATAAATCTCACTTTCTTACTCCATACCCAAGGATTCTAGGCATAATAAATGTCACTTTAAAAATTTATTGTATTATATGTATGTATCAGGAACTGGAATTTAAATGAAGAATAATGCCATAGCTAATCAGAGCGCACGGAGTACGCAATCTGCTGTTTTTCGCTTACCAAACTGCCTATGATCACTCCACATTAGCAACCTCACCTGCTCTAGGTTCAACAGCACTTCCACAGCACCACTCATGTCAAGACCTTCAAGAACTTTGCTCTGAATATTATTGCCTCTTGACAAACAGTAAATGAAACTAGGCAAATTAAGGGATGAAAACCATTCCCAGTGCCCATGAACCATCCTTTGGGGTACATTCCTGTGTGAGCCAAGCTATAAAAGAAGCAACCGCACCAAAGAAGCCAGGTTGGAAAAGCAATCTGCTTGTAAAAACAACTTAACTCTTGATCTCTTCTGGCAGCTCAGTTCAGAACTACACAATCTCAAAAATTCACACAAAGATGGCAGCAATCCTTTATCAGACCATAAGTTTTACACTTTTGTTCCATTTTGATAATGCAAACTCCTCAAAGACACCAATCAGTGGAATTAGCAAAATGCACATCATGTGAGATGTCAAACACCCTCCCAAAGGAATTACTTCAAGACCTTACTACATTCTGATCCGATGCAGAAGCGTTGCTATTTGCAATTATGCAAAGAAAGATTAAAAATGAGGCAGCGCTCCATACGACTTCCATACAGGAACCCAAAATCCATCCATTCCCACCGAGTGGGTTGATTCTCAGAAGTTACTACCAGACTGCTGCCGCCTACGAGCGGAGGCCGTTAGACACACCAGTAATAAAAGGCAGCCTGCCTTGCTTATTAATGAAATCAACATCTTTGCATGTAGGTTAAAGCAATTACCAGCAGCATTAGCAAGGGTGAACAAGGGATATAAACAGATTACCTTCAGCCAGTTTGAAGGTCTTGAAAGAGCTGAAAGGGACCCTCTCTTCAACCTTCCTACTTAAGCTCAACAGTAACAAGGAAAACAGACAATAAGCTAGCTAAATACTCGCAAATCCAGGAAAGTCATCTGAATTGCTAAGTTTGGACTCGTATGGAGATAATTCAACTTGGAGATATACTGCCTTGCTGAGGGCAAGTACTGACAAGAGAGCAAATTAGTAACTTGGCCTATCTACTTCAATTTTCTGATGGAGAAAGAAACTGATGTCTCTATACATTGCACATTAATCTTAGGTTCCTATAGCTTGGAAACCTAGAACTGGAGACTTTGTAAAAAGGAAAAGACCTAAAAAGAGAATAATTAAGGACATGGGAGGGGGTGCAGATTCCAGCTGGCATTACTTACATTTTTATTCATGCCATATCATAAGATTGCCACAGTTGCCCATCTTTGCTTTTAAAGGAAAACATTAGGCTTTTGTGAAAAAATGCACCTCCTTCCCCCAAACATTCCAGGCGTCCCCCATAAGATCAAGGAAAGGTGGCTTTTTACCTCACAAAACATTTATAGTTTTACTTAGACAGAGAGAACTTGTTTGCTTTACCACCTAGATGTCATTTTACTGTCATAGGCCCCAGACATCTCTGCCACTTCTAGATGGGGGAATCCCACAGCACATGGTGTGAGTTGAAGACTGCACAGATTCACCCCAGTGTCATGGTTTTCTGTGCTATAAAAGCAATGAAGTGAAACATAAGGATAGTCAGACCTATTACTAATATCAAGCAATAGCAACAGAAGCCATAACAACAAAAGCCAGCGCTGCTCTCCTTCCATCCTTTCCTTGCTACTGCAACCATCACAGCCCCCACTGATTCCAGCTACTCTGCCTTACACGCACTATTTGAACAGCTTATTCGAAGTGTTGCAATCAAGAAAACACTCAAGAAATTTCCTGCTGAGAGTGTACGACATCACAAGTTGAGTTCAGACTCCAGTAAACAAGAAATCTCAATCAAGTCACTCAAGATATTATGCCAACTTCAGTTCGGTTCCCACCCACTGAACTCTACAAGCCACCCCTCAACAGGGCATGAAAACATTTCAGCTACTTCCACTTCTATCCAGCCTACACTTCATGACTAACACAGAGCCACTAATGCAGAGGAATATGGGAAATCACTAGTCTGAAAGCAACTGATATAAAAACCAGCAAATTAATATCAATGAGTGAGTCAGATTTCAGGAAGGAAGGAATAAGGTAACAGAATAAGCTTCTATTTAGATGCTTTTCAGCATGAAGAATTAAAATGAACTTAATCAAGGTTCAGAATTCTGAAGGATATTACTCATGCAATAACATCACCCAATATAAAAGAGAAGGAAGCTCATGGAATTCACTGCTCCACCATGTATGAGCAGTCGTCCTACAGCTGGACGACTGAATAAGCCAAGCGACACAGGCTGACATACCAGCTTAATCAAATCTTATGTTTGTTTGAGGGTCAACTGCTTTCTATCAGAGGGCATAAAACACACCCTCCATCAGACCATACACAGGACTTCTTTCCTCTGACTCACATATTAACTATAGCTATACGACTTGGTGAACCAGTGGGTTGACCTAGGTAGGAAGTCCTAAATTCCTACGTAAATCAAAGGAAACAAAATGCAGAAAGCAGTTAAACAGGGTTTGGAAAGGCTGCCTGGTGTTTACTCTGCTGTCACGCTGACCAAATTGGTCAAGGAGTCTTTCCTCCAAGTACTGTGGCATGGATTTTTCAGACCTAAACAGGAAGTTAAGAGACATACCGGTATCAAAATAGACAGTTCAAGACCGACCTCTCTGCTGCCTTAAAGCCTCTATGCAGTTTTTTTTATAAGCCAGTACATTTGAATAGCACATGAGTAACAAAATGGAAAAAGAGAGGAAAGCCAGGAGGTAGCAACTCATCATACTTACATAACTGTATTGTCATCGACTAAGATATCACAGCCATGAGCAGGGCATGAAATGGTCTGAAAAAAACAAAAATGTCATAAAAGGAACGGTGTTTATCCTATTTTTGCATCACAAAGAATTGCAAGACAACAGACTTCACTACAATCCATAGCAAAAATAGTATATTGGCTCTATCATCACATCCCATATGTACCACTGTGCACAGCACAATTCCTCCCACCCTGAGCAAAGACACCTGCACTACCTCCATGTAGTTCCCTTCAGTTTCACCCATGGCAAAGACTGCAGCCCCCAAAGCTTTGGGGCTTGGGTTTTCTTTGTTGTTCTTTTGGGGGTTTTTTAAGCTTTAGTGAGGAAGAATTCTCTCCTTTCTTTCCCCCTCCTCTCCGATATACAAAATTTCCAGAATAAGTCATGAGGTAGATGAGTTGACATTTTACCTGTCCCATGCCTTCCTCCATTATTTTGGTAGTTAAATATTCACTCCAGCACTGCATACAGAACTTGTGTCCACACTCTAGGCCAGTAAAGTACTGCAATGACAAAGAACACAAAACATTGGATCGTTTTATCACATGTATTCACTCGATCATTTCGCCCTTCTTGGTGCTGTGCAGTTTATCACATCTCTCATCCCCCATACCAAACTTGAGGTGCTACTATTTATTTTGCATCATCACCACTACAGAACATTGCCAATGCAGCTTTAGTCATGCTTTCAAAGCCAGACTTTAATCCTCAACCCTAGCAGCGAGGAAAGGTGTGGCTGATGTTTCCATCCCGCCTGCCCATTTAAACTGATCCTTGTTTTAGGAGTACATACAGAGCATAGCATGCCTCTCCACTGTTTTACTCTTGCAAATGAGTAAAATAAATGCACCACCACCAAACAGGTCACAGTTATAAGATGATACGGAGTCTTCTTTCCTCCTATTTTTTCCACTTGGCTTGCTATCGCATGTGGGTGCTGCCCAGAAGTCCCAGAATATGCACACCAGCTATGCACAGGCACCAATTTAGCTCCCTCTTGTATAGGAAACAGAAAGTGATCAGCAAGCAGTCTGCATTACTGGGTGAGCACTAAACAACCAAAATAGAAAGAATTGTGTGCACTTACACTTTTAATGTGTATGCATAGAGTTTGCCAACTTACTTGGTAAACTTCCCTCTGAAACCCAGATGCTCATCAGATGAAGACACTAAAGATCCTAATTGGCAGGTGTAAATTACTAAATAAAATTCAATAATGATTAGCTGTTGCAGACAGCAACAAGGGCAACTTCATCCGTGTATGCATCATCTACACAGAGTATGTCAAGATACCATCTAGGATTGAATGGTTACACAAGGAGTGGAGAAGCAAACACTGCTGAGGAAAGACTGAAGTTAAGTTACTTTTCTCTGGTCATCTTAAAGTTATTTTATACTCAGGTCATCCTAAAGTTATTTTATTCTCAGAGCCAGGGGCAAGGACAAACTATATTTAAAACAGTTCACTCATACCACCGTGCAGGTTACTATTTGACGGCTTAGCTTTTCAAACCATCTTATTCTCAGCCAATAAGATAAAACAAGAGCTCCACCCTGAGATACCATCAACTTGTACGAAACTCCACAAACGAAGGAAACCTGGTATCCTCTGTAGAACAGCCCAAAACAGCACCAGGATGCTGGCAATTAAGAAGAGGAGAGAGTCCATTTTAAGAAAACAATGTTCTTCCGAAACTGCCCCCTTGACCATTACAGACTCAAGATTACAGCCAGCACATCGCCCATTTTGTTCATCTGACACTGGCACATTTGCTAGGTTATGCTCGCCTTTCAACGCTACAGCACTTGGATTGCGCAGGGAAGGTGCTTGTTAGCACGTTCTTCCCACGGCCTCGCCATTTTGTGATTCACTGCCACTCCTGCCACCAATGGAGGCACAGGTTTGAACCTGAGGCTTGGAAACATGCTGTGATGCCACAGCCAGCGGGCTCGACTCTGCCTGCCCTTCCCACAGCCTTGCCAGAGAGCACTTACCAGGAGTAGCAAGGCAGTTAAATCTGACCTGACCAGCCCGCAAGGAGAGAAGTGAGCTGAGCATCTGACTTTGTTGCAGGTAAAAAGAGATACCCACCCAAACCTCCGCTTTCTTTGGAACAAAAAAATCAGAGCGGTGTGTCCTGTCAGCACCATGGCTCAAGGAGAGAGGAGGCTGACAGCTACAGGATGCCCAGGTACACCAACTCCAAGACTGGAGAAAAAAAAACAAACCTTCCAATTTTTGAACCATTACTGAGCCAGCTAACAAGGTCTCTGACGCTCCACAGGTGCTGCTGTGACCAAGTGACATCCCCTAGAGATGCAGGGTTATGACAGAAAAGCCCCAACATCTGTAACTTTTGGGATGCCAACAGCACACAGCCTGAAGACAGCACTGACTTCTCCCAGAATTATGGCTTCTCCACATGTGATGGGAAATAAGCATGGACAAGGAGATCATCCCTTAATGAACCTAAATACTCCTGCAGCAAGCACACGCAGGGAAGCACTACAGAACATAGGTAAGCACATGTCTTCATTTAAGACATGCTGCACTTATTTCAGGCAGATTTGCTAAATGCCCACGTAAAAGGCAGCCACTACACTTCCTCCCAGGCTGCAAAGAATTCAGAGTATCTTTCAACTCATTTCTTTACTTTGAGGGAGTTCCCAATTATTTTTGGCTAAGCTGACAGCAGATGTCAAGGGAGCAAGCAAGGGCCAACATAAAACCACCAAGTGTAAAGGGTAACTGACTTCTGAAACAGCACGTTATCACAGGGGACAGGTCTACTTTCACCGTATCTATACTCATCACCTACTTCTCTTGCGACACCAAGCACTAGCAGCAGCATGCTGCCATTCGATACCTGTCCCTGCTCTTCTGGTAGCATCAAACTGATCAAAGAAGGGATCAGCTGCCCCAAGATGTGTTTACCACAACAGCATCACTCAGGCTTTCTTTACTTCAGTAATGATGATAGCACTGATAGACAGTCATCTGTGTGTCCTTAGAACAAACACACAGTTTGGACAACAGCACGATGTTCCCCAAACACCTCCAGCCCAGCAGCCTTCCTCTCAAATGGGACCTGAAGGGCAAGATGCAAGAGAGGAGGTGGGCAAAGCCAAAACCCTCTCAAAAGTCCTGTCTTCACCAATAAGGGTTTCGCCTGAAATAACTACCGGGACTTGACACAGGTTCATGGGGACCCAGAGGGACTGAAATATCTCCCTTAAGTTTACAAACCATCAGGGTGCACGCTGCCATGAGAGCATCAAATGCCTCATTTTGCAGGTGCTTCCTAAAACCTCAAATCACAGTTCTTTGGAGATGACTGAAGAGCTCTAAAGACTTTGTATTTCCCTTATATGTGCTTTAAAAGGCAAATACCACCTGCAATGACCCCATGAGAGGGTGAATATTCAAGACTCTTGCATTCCTGTAATAGCTGTACACTGTAAAACTGCTCAACAGGTGCTACTCCAAACTCCCAGCTTTCTATAGGCTGAAAGGGGCTCAAAAAAATACAGCTTGTTCGGGGGGGGGCAGAAATAAAAGCTGATTATTGCAGGAGGATCTAAAAGCTGAGATTTTAGGTTAGGTATTGAACATAACTTATCCTAGAATTTATAATTCACATTCACCAAAACAGCTTCAAAACAGATTTCAAACCAGATGGCTTACGGTCACCTTAGACACAGAGACACTACAGCCTTTTAAAGCAGAAATAATAAATATTAGTTTTCCTCTATGCTCCGACCTTGGGGTATGGCAAAGAAACAGAGAGGTTCCCTTCTGTTGTCTCTTGACTTAATCAACGCTAACAATTTAGAGACACCTCTGCTCACTTGCAACATAACTGGGCCACTACTATTTTTAATGTGCTATTCAAACTACAAAAATAAGACGTATTATTATGCTTTGTGCAGTTCTTTCAGTAGCCAGAAAGCTGCTTCCCAGGCAGCACATGTATCCCCAGCCAGAGGAAAGGCCTATCGGTTGTGAGCGCTGGCCATATTGTTCACACCCAGCATAGCAACTACATTGAAAAAGAGAACAAGAAACCTAAAAAAAAAAAAAATATATATATATATCTATCTCTCTCAACAAATATATGTCAAGAACATGAAACCTAAATTTGAAGTTTTATATATATTAGGTTATATATATCTTGATATATATATCAAGAACATGAAACCTAAATTTGAAGTTTCCAAGAGGACCTTTCTGGAGATAAAATAAAAATTATTTCCTTACTACCCAATGTGAAAAGTCTGCAGTGCTTAAACAGTAGAAGCTTAGCGTAAGGTAGAGGGCTAGACAAATTTCTCAAGCTTGTCCTTCTTTTTCAAAGCACCTCTTTATACAAAGCAAGCAACAATTCTCCTTAGCAGCTATTCTCTAAAAAGGAAGTTGGTGCACAAGGCTTAAAAGGAGATGCACAAAGTCTTGTGGTTACTGGCTCAAGAGCAATAGTGATCTTAATACCAAGAATCTCAGCTGCCTGAAACTGGGCTTTGCTCTTCTCTGCCTGCTTCAGAGGAAGGAAAAGGCTTGCAGTCAGGCTACAGCAGCAAGGGTACTTTATTCAAGGCTACTCATAAACCCCAAAGCTCATAATGGTTTCCATTCTTGCTGAAAAGCAAGCTCATAAAACATACCCAGAGCAAGAGTGGAAGCTTTACGTAAGGGTTGCTCTGCTCTTCAAAGGTCAGGCAGACATTACGGTGTTTTGGAGGGTCAGGACAGCTCCACCAGGAACAGTAAGCTCCAATAAAGGAAGAATTCCTCACGTATGTCAGCACCCTGCCTTTTGGCAAAGCCACGGATGGACTCTCATATTTGAGCTTTTCCACTAATCTCGTTTTCTTCCAGGATCTCCCATCATTCTGTCCTGCCCCTGGAAAGTCACAGCAAGTTGCTCGCCTGTACAAAACACAGCAGAAGCCTGGACCTCTGACTAGTGTATTGGAAAGTTTAGTATTTGTGAATAGCTACCAAAAAAAAAAAAGCAGCACCATCACCAATCTTACCACAAACCAGAAGACTAATTTAGAGGCACAGCAAGCACTTGTACCCTGATCTCCTCCAATTAAGAAGGTATTGCACAAACATGATAAAGATCCAAAGATATCCACATGGGCTGCATTCTATGAACAGCACAATTTTATTTTACTCCCAGTCCTACTTAGTTTTATTCTAGGCTTTCTAGCTTGACTATTTTGCATCATTATTTACTACTTTTAAGCCATTTCCTGTCTTGTCATTCTACCTAAGTAAATCCCTTTGCCCGTCATGCTTTCCACATATTTTTTTCTTTCACGTTTCATTTATTTGCATGTCTCAATTGGTATCTGACCTTTGTAAAAATCACTTGATCTACTGCTTGCTTTTTTCAGAAGAACTTTATACGCTGCTCCCCAGAACCAGCATCCTCAAAGGTTTTTGTAGAAGAGATAATAATTTCATTTGAAATACAGTCCCATTTTGGGTAAACTAATACTGTTTGAGGTTTGTTTAAAAAAAAAGTTTGTGAAACCACACAGTAAGAATTAAATAGAACGCATAAAGCACTACATAATTCTGTAGTCCCCCACCACATTACTTGGATCAGCTGCAGCAGACAAGACAAGGTTTGTTGCATTAAGAAACAATCTTTAAAAATCTTTTAATTCATATACTACAGATTAGAAGATTCAATTTAAAAAGTGAAATTTCGGTTTCATTTCAAAGGCTTTTTTAAAATACTGTTGGAGAAGTCCTTACAGACTTCTGCTCAAAATGTTACGTTTCAGATAGCAAAGTTGGGGGAGTTACTGGTCAGGCACCACCTTGGCTGCCAGCTACTCACCGAGTTTGGGTAGTTCAGATAGCAGATCTGACAAGGCATATCCTGGGCTGATGACCTTGTGTTCATCTGGCGCGTTCGAGACTTTTTACTTGGATTAATTACATGACATTCTGCAAAGAGCTTCTCCAAGTTGCCATCGAAGTACCTGCATAACACACAAGAAAATGAAAATTTAACTACCGTCCCTGTAAGTCATTTTTCAAATTCTATTTAGGGGTTAAATGTACAAAGTTGGTTTTAATACTTCAAAAAAACCCTCACACACCCGCTACTTTTAACAAACTCTTCGCTAAGTGTTGTAACACAACACAGCCCTGACCACAGAGGTGGATATTAGACAACTACATCATTTCACAGATTTGGGCTTGAATTGAAAATTCAAGTACCTTCAATTCTTCAGCTGCATTTCAAGTAATTCATGATTCTCCACAGTGATTTCTTTGCATTAAAGCTCCAGGACAGGAAACTGAAGCAAGAACGTCTTACTTCACAGTCCAGGCATCAGGACACTTCCCTGAAGCACAGGTTTCATGCCCCCAGGTTCAATTCTCTTTTCAGCTTAAGCCTTCCATTTTTCCCTAATATTCTAATCACTAAAACATTAAAGAGGAGGCAGGAAGCAGCAATCAGTCACAGTTCATGATTCAGCAGGTCCCTAGTTCCTGTACTTCACATTTTCCTCTGTGTACTCAGTCTACATTAAGTGTGCCCCGAAGAGGTCCCGATTTCAATTTTGGCACTTCCTTCTCTGATCTAAGGAGAAATGCGTCAGCAGGCTCAGACACTTGGTTCAGCTGATGGAGCACTTAAGCATGGTCACCGATCTCCAATTAAGGCAACTGCAGGACTGCGTATCACACACTTCAGGCATCTCCAGGGTTCGGGAACAACTGCTGCTGGATCAGGACTCTGATCTCCAGCTAGGCCAGTCTTCAATTTTACACTAAACACCTTGCCCATGTCCAAAGCCTGCACAGTCCATCTCTCGTACCAAAATCCTAGCCACTGGAGTATCTTTTGTCTCCAGTCAACCTGAGATATTTTAACAACCTCCTAAGAAAATACAATTCCAGGTTTACAATGCTTCCAAAGATTAGATATCTCACAGAAAGGAGGATGCAAAATTGGTTGGGGGGAGATGAAAGACCACTTTCTTTCTATTTCCTATTCCCTTAAGGAAAATACCACTTTGGTTTACAGCCTTACAGAAAGCTCTTCAACTTGGTGAGGAGGATCAGTTTTGAAAGAACCATAAGTAGGCAGGTCAGCCTCTTCCCAATATCAAGACACCACATATCTTTCTCCAGCCTGCAGCAGCTACAAAGAACCAATCAAATCTGACAGTTAACCAGCTAACCTTGCCTGCATGTACATCCCCCACTCAATGCCAGTAAACAAGTATTTCCCCCCCACCCCAGCAGCAGCAGCAAGTTAAATCCAAATAAGGTGGCACCTACCTAGGAAAAACCCCCACATTTGACCATAGCGCAGTCATTTACCCTTAAGACCACCAAATTTACTCCCAGCAGACAACTGTCCCTGTAGCTAAGCACACAGGCAAGGCTTAAGTTAGAGTCTTTATATATTTAAAGCTTTATATATTTAAAGGCATATATTTAAGCTCATCACAAAACAGACAAAAAGAAATCTGCTGTCTGCCAACAAACAGAAGAGAACCAAGACTTTCAGTTGGGGAAAGAAGCTAGTAGATGTGTCTCAAAACTGTGGGACTAGGCCTGTTATACAATATCTAACCAAAACACCTCTGGCTAGATGTCTTATCCCACAGTATTCCCAAAAAGTTCCCAATCCTTAGCAGTACTCTTACAGCACTACCTACTGACAAGACTCGACTTACAGTTAAAAAGGGTTCATTTCAGTGCTGGTTCATATGTTTCTTGATGCAGTTCACATACTTTAGATCTTAATTTTCAAGACACTGAATTTTGAAGGTAGTGGTGAATTCTGGCATTGCAGCATACATGAGGCTTTGCTGCTGTTCTTCAATGTTAGCTCAGGGATTTACCTAAACCAAGTTATTTTGTTTGCCTTCAGGATTACTTATATCTAGAAAATTTTAGCAAGTGAATTCAGTGCAGTCCCATTATATTCAGTATTTGTTTATTAAAGAGTCATGGATAAATATTAACTCCACAAAAGGTTTCCAGCCTTCAAATTGTTCTTACATGCAACACGATCAGCGTAGGACATCCTCTGTTTGAGGAGAGCAGACACACAGTTGGGTGTGATGTTTGCAAAGAAAATAGTTTTGAAGACAAATGCTATGATGCAACTTTAATACTGGCATTTGTGGTCAGCTAAATGCTTATGGAAATACCAGAGATATTTGTAATGGTGGGCTGTTTTAAAGGATACATATCCACATCAGGAACTTGACTTTACCACTTGCACCAGGCAGTTTTATTTTTACCAAATCTCTGCAGAAGCTACTCTTCTGAGCCATGACACCTACTGCCCTACACCAAGAAATATGGACAGAAAGTCGCCAACAACTGCTTTTCACCTGGAATTACCTATGCCCTCTAAATACCAATGGGCAATTAATTCAGAACAACCATTTCCTTCCCAGGCTTTCAGTAGTTTCCCAATAACAGATGGAAAATAAGTGATTTGACATCGTCTGTTTCTTGGGGCTAAAGGCTAGTGATAAAGGTAACTCAAATAAGATGCACAGATTGGAGTCCTTGACCATTTTAAACACTTCCAAGGCACCAATATACTGCAAAGCATGCAGGTGCTTACATTTTGGTACAAAAGTCACAGCTCTCATTAAATGGTTTCCATCTCAGAAGTGCCTGGTCTCTCCTACACTTACACAGGAGAAGCAAATGAAGGCAGCTGAGAGACTCAGCCAGGGCCATGCAGAGGAGGAAGGAAACATAAATCTAAGAAAAAAGGCAAAGTTTTACCTTTTTAACTCTGCTGCACTCTTAATTCTTACAGTATTCACTCTGCTCTTTGTGATTGCCACTTGTAAACCTCACCAGTGTTGAGAAGAAACAGGGTATCGAGTATTCCTCTTTCCCCATGCTGTCTTCTCTTAATGAATTTGCTTTCTTTGCTGTGCCAGGAAGCACTGACCAAGTAATTTCCACAACTGTTTGCACATGCGTGTCTCAGACTCAAAATCATGCTGTCACTGGGCAGAAAGAGAATATGAACTATAGAAAATGCAAAAGAAAACCTGGATCTCCCTGAAAATACACAGTTGCAATGGGTACTGCAGAGTAAAGTCCAACACCTCTCTAACTGCTCCACCACTCCTTATGCAAATACACCGAGGGCCCAGTCAAAAGACTGTTCCAGTTCCTTCAATGGTTAGGAACAACTCTTAATTCCTATTACCACGCCTTTTTTCCATGAATATCAAGGAGGCCAAAACAAATGCAATCCTGGTTAAGATTTCACTACAGTCTCATACAATTTTACCTACATTTCTCATGCATCCCAAATGTCTACCTTTCTTGAGAACTCCTTTTCCATCTCTCTACTGATGAGACCTCTCGTGACACTGTGTACCACTTTCATTGCTAGGGTCTTCCCAGCTGTTTTGTTTTTTTCTGTATGACATCTGGATCCTCCTCTGAACCAAACGCCTCCAAACATGTTTGTGCCAAGATATTCATTAACACTAACAAACATTCATCCCAAAATTAACTGATAAGGGACTTACTAACAGGTTCCATCTAGTCTGCTACTTCCCTTTTGAGCAAAGTAACTCCATACACACCATACTAAACAGCTGAACCCAATGTATGCTGCATATTTTATATCATATAGTTGCATGCCATCATCTCTGCTGTGAAACATGGGAGAAAAGCCATTTAATTCCCTCCTCACTTCCTTCACAGCTCCAGGGGTTTTGATTTTTCCTCAAGCCACCCCTCAACTTCTCGCTATTAAAGGGTTGCTTCTTGGTAGCTTGGTCCTTATTATTTTCATCTTAGGGAGGAGCACAGCACCTTTAACAGCCTTTTAAATCCTTTATCCTCTTCTCCCTTTGCAGTGCAGATATTCAGTAATTCTAGCACTTCTGATACTCAAGAAATGTTATGGTCTATTCAACGCTAGACTCCTTGCTCAATATAGCCGACTTCAACAACTGGTTCTATTAGTTTTTCAAAATTCATCTCTTCATTACAGACCAAGTTGTTTTCTCTGCTACTTCAAAATGAACAGACACACCAGTGAATTGTTTTCATGTTCTTCTATAATTTCTTCACTGCTTACCAACACCAAGTCCATAATAGCATCAGGTCTTTTTGGCAGAGGGATCAAGCTGTCAGCTTCTTTATTTCCTCAAAATTTCCTCCTGCTGTTGGTAACTGCCTAATCACAATCTTCTAGACATAATCAAATCCTATCCAAGGGAGTATCAAAGATAAAAAGCCTTTTCACTGAAAAAAAAAATGCTTCTAGTACACACTTTGCGATATTTACTTTAGTGAAGCATTTGTGAATGTCAGAGAATCAGTATACTCACAGTAAAAGACATCTTCATACCAAAAAGCCTGCCATACACAATTTTTCACCTGTTCAGCCTCTGCTGAACAGTGTTAAGCACTTACTTGCCCAAAGGAAAGGAGACAGCCAGGTACCTACAGAGAGGAGAGAGACCCTGAATGCCAAGGGAAGAGGCAATCTGGGCTAGCAGCCAAGCCACCAGGGCCATCCTGGCATCCGTCCTCTGCTCAGAGGGAAGGCAGACATGCGGCCACCAAGATAAGCACCTATGAGGGACTGCAATACCTCCGTCTGTACCTCCAGGAATTAAAATGGACCTTTGGTTACATGCTGAATTACTTTTCTTTTTAAAAAAACAAAAAGAACAAGGGAAGGCACATAAAGCAGGAGAGCTGCATTTTAGTCTCTTCTTCATGAGTAGGTTCATCCCCAAAGTTCCCCTCAGAAGGGACGGATGCTATCAGCCATGGTAAAATTGGAAGGTAAATCAAGATGAACTTATAAGACAAAGCACTTCCTTCACTTATTTTTGAGGTTACCTGGTCAATCTGCACCTGCTAGTCTCCTGTCTCTATTAACCAAGCTTGTGAGACAAAGAGGAAAACATAACATTTAATATCTTTATTCTCCAAAACGCATGCAGCACATCAGAAGCTGAACTCAGCTACTTCCTCCAGTACCCACTTCCATCCTACAAACAAATCCAACCCAAAACACCAAATTTTCTTTTGGACACAGTCAAATAATTAGTGCTTCACCACTGGATAGGGCAGTTTTTCAGATGTGGCTATTACAGGTATTTATTCCACTTATAATGAAGTAACATATCTGCCCTTTTAAAAATGCCACGCAATTACTCCATGACAAACCTGGCACAGACAACAATAACCTGCTTATTAAAAATATGCATAACACCACAAAAAAAGCAATGAAGATGTTTTCATGTTTTAGAACATGGACATTTTCATCCCACAAGCTCAGACCTCATCACACTCAACACTTATCAAAAAAGAAGCCACTTGGTTTATCTGCTTTACTACAGGCAAAGTTTGATAAGGCTGCCTGTTAGGTCATGCTGACTCATGATGAACTAAGGTAAAACAGACACTGGTTAGGTACTGTAAATATACGCCATAAAGCAACTGAGTTCAAGCTCTGACTTGGTGTGAAATCAAGTACCAAAAATTGCACCCAAACATTACATCTTAACAAGCATCCAGACTGCAGGCAACGACAAGAATTTCCTGGGAAGTCTTTCTAATGGTTATTAGGAGTAAGAGGCTAAATTTATACCAGTTCAGGTGTTTAAAGTAAGAGTCTCCAGGGGGAGGGGGGGAAATATATGTCTCCAACACTGCTGCAGAACATGGATTCACTTGGTGTGAAAGAACACTGTGTGTGAGTGCTTTTACTTGGCACCCGCGAGAAGTGCAATAGCAGCAGTTACCTGCTGGCTCCCCAGCACGAGCAGACACTCCAGCCCTGGGGTCAGGCTCTGCCAACGCTGAGCCCACACGGCGCTGGGTGCACGCCGACAGGCAAGCCAGCACCCAAGTTCAGCTATTAGCAAGCTGGAGACTTCAGACGCAAGACTTTTTTTGGATCAGACGTTGAAGACAGTGAATGGATAGTGTTACTTTCAAGTAAAAAGTAAGTTTTGGGTTTTTTCCCTTAAAAAAAAAAAGTAGTGTTTAAATTTATTTTTTTTGCATGATTAGAGCATGCCTCTCCGCCTTACCATGAATGCTTCCCAGTGTTTTTCAGCTCATTTACACTAGCACAATGCTGCAGTAAGATTTTCTGGACACACACAAAGCCAAACAAGTCTCAAAAGCGATCTCTGTTTTGGAAGACTAACCAAGCCTAAGTTTGGGCTTAATCAGCTCGTCACATTCGTCTGAACAAGAACGACCTCTATTTTAGCAAAAAGATGTGATCTGTAGGTAGCTCATGGCATCATTTCCAGCTCCATCACTATTTCAAGCTGACTGTTTTGCATTCTGGCTACTGACATGACCACCTGCCTCCCACCCTTGCCTTCACCTATTACCGCAGCAATCACAAAATCTTCTCGAACACTAAGAGCCAGTCTCAGCCTCTTCCCCAGCCTCCCGCTCCTGCTTTAACACAGCTGAGTGCCAGCGGAGCACTGCAAAGGGATTCATGGAAGCTATTTGGTGAAGAAGTGACAGAAAGCAGCACCAGCTACTTGAGAGAAAAATGTTTTAATGTTTTTCTAATACAACAGGACATCAGCACCAAAACTGTGACAAGTGTGCAATAGGTCTGCATAAGCAAGGGTCACATATTACATTACTCACAGGGGCAATCCTATAGAATTAAGTATTTTAATGAATACGTACCAAGAGTAAATGTTTACCTGTGGACTTTGTAAATATTTACGTGTACTTAAAGTGTTTTGGTTGGAAACTGTAAAAGCCTTAACAATAATACCTCACATAGAAATGGCTGACACCCCCCTTTGAAAAAACCCAAAGCCCTTTTTTTTTTTTTTTAATTGCTGATGGCATAGGATGATCGACACCCCCCTTGAAAAAACCCCCAGCCCTTTTTTTTTTTTTTTTAGATTGATGGCAGCCTTAACAAACAAGCTTTCAGTGAGAAGGGAAAAAGCCCAATTGAATAGCAGATGACATTTCAGTACACTTATGTATCTCAAAGTGAGATGGAGATAGCCAAGGAGAGTGAACTTTAGCCTGACCAAAAGAACCAGCACAAGAAAAATCAAATACAAAGAAGTGAACAGACACACATTATAGAGAAGAACTAAATCAGAATGCTTAACAGTTGTAGTCAGAGTTAAATAGCCTCAATGTGACTATATTTGTAACGCAAAGCTTTCATACTTCCAAAATTAACTAAAAGAGGTCAATCTCAGGAAAGAAAGCAAAGACTAGAAAGCTTAAAAAATATAATCACTTCAGAAAAAAGAAATCTAGGCCAAATAAAACATAAGAGATACCTGAGCACCATCACTAACTGAAAATGTTACACAAAGGGGGCTAAAGGTGTCCTAAATCCATTATCCCAGGAGAGTGGAAATATTTGAACTCTGAAACTATCTACTAGCAGGCTGAAAATCTGTTGCTCTTCCACACTTGCACCCTGCACGAAAGAGCACCAAACTACACAGGCTCAGCCCACAGCACAGAGCACCTACAGGCTGTTAACTGGTATTTATCAATTCAACAGTACTACCAACAATTGTTTCTGCACATGGTTTTACAGACTACAAAGCATCCTATCTCCTCATAGCCTGACCATCAGGCAAAGGAAATCAAGAGAAGGCCAAACAACCAACCCTACCAGGCACAAAGTCCTTCTGCCCGCACCCTCAACCCACCCCCTTGTGTCTCTTTACAGTTGTTAAGACCAGCAAAGACCATAACAACCAGTAAGTCCCCATACTGCCTTTATGCTGTGCCTGGTCCAGACTGATTCTCCCCCCAGCTTCTAGAAGTAAACTGAATTCTCCAGCTCCCTCACACTCTCTTCAACAGCAACACTGACATTGAAAAAAAAAGTGCATTACCACTGTAGCTGGATTTGACCTCCACTGTATAACAATAAACTATAAAAAGTACATTTACCAGCAACATTCCCCAAGAGCCAGGAATCAAAGATGAGAAGTAACCCTAAAATGCTCTGCTCTGAGGGGGAGGGAGAGGCAAAATTCAAGCCATTATTTACACACACACACAAAAGAAAACCTAGAGCTGCAAAGACAAAGACAAGGCAGATGCACTTTACCAATACCTTTTATCAGTCAAGAACAATTTAGTCTCGGCAAGACTAAAAAATAAACATGTCATTCTAGCATGCATATTCCTGACATGTAGGAGCAACTAAATCCAAATCTGAAACAGTTGCAAGATAACAGGAACCTGTTCCTGCTTGCTTTTTTCCAGAGCCTGTGAAAATCCTGTGCCTCTGTGTTCAAACTGGAAGGCATTCCTTCCTCCAAGGGGCAACTAACTTCCAAAACTTCTCTGAAGTCTAATAGATATTAATAATATTAAAACAAGGAGTCACTCTTAGCTGGTAAAGGCTGTTAAAGAGGGAACATTTAGAGCTTACACAAGAGATCCTCCTGCCACATACTGTGCATTCATCCATTCTCACGTTAATCCAGTAATAAACATTTCTTGCAGGTCTGAAGTGAAATGTGGCTGCATGCTAAGATGGCTGCTTACCTCTCCATCAGCTTCTCTTTATCCCAGTTGAAATGGCTAAGCAGTATTCGAGTAATAGTCGCTGGATTCTAGAGAAAGAAAAGAAAAATAATAGAGTAACTGCTTGACCAAGTTGGTATACTGTTATGAGGACACCAAGCAGAGTTTTAAATAAGCAAATGGGGAAATCAGTGTCTGATAGCATAATCTGTGCAGGCAATACATGTTAACTAACATATACTGGAAAATAGTTTGACTTGGCAGACAGAAAATTAAAAAACCCTATAAAGCAAAACATCTACATAAAATGAGAATGCAGTTGAAGACTTAAGGAACAGGTTAGTTACTGCTACCACAACAGATGCCCAAGTGCCACCATCTCCATGTCCAGCGTGCTTACACAATGTAAACCCAGGATGTTCGTAACATGCAGGAAGGGCTAATTGCCATCCGTCCGTATCCATTTTTGCCACAAGCTCCACACTATTTGCAGAACAAGAATATTCCTTGTTTGTCACTGCCCCGACCGCCAAAACACTTGGGCTGAAAACTCTCCCAGAAAGTTACCGGCTGCCAGTGTACAATGACAATGTCCTTTGAAATCTCCAGGTGTTCCCAAAGCACCCCAAGATTCAGAAAATACTATGCAATTATACAACTAGAGAAAGAAATACAGCCTAGGAAGGTCAGAAATAGGACCGGAAATAAAAGCTGGTTTTCACCTGTACACAAGTTTTTCTTCCAACTAAATCTGTACCATCAGCCAAGGGTTTGGTTATATGAGCCGAGAAACATAACAAACCATATGGCTTTTGTTACACCCCAGAACCGTGTTTTAGCTCCCTAAATCCAAACTCTCTGGGCTCAGTTTTAGGACCATTTACATGCAACAGAAGCAACACTGAGTGTCCTGAGCATGGCTATGTGTACTTTGCCATTTGACACCAAAATGGAAGTTTGCCGTAGGGCAAATTCTCAATGGACACTCTGAAGCTGTTGAAAAGTAGGACATAAACTAGCAATGGGATTTTCTGAGCCCATGGGCTACAGCTACAACTTGAAGCTGTCAAAAGCCAATGCTGCCACCCAAAGCAGTGATCCCATCCTTACCCTCGGCCACACACTTGCATGTCCTGCGCTCACCAATCCATACTAGTACAGCCATCTTACATTGCAACGCTGCAAATTACTGGCTCAGAAGTGGATCCTTTTTCCTCTTTTCTTTAAGTTGTTTTTTCACTGAATCAGTCCCCCAATCTGTTTGATTGCCTGACCACATGAACAGCCGCATTAGCACAAGGGAGAGGGCAGGAAGGGACAAGGACAGCATCTTTCAGCAGGAACACCAACAAAACGTTCACTGAAATAAAGCCCTAGGGTCAAAATGTAAGCACAAAGAACCAGTCTTGTGGTTTATACCGTAAAAAGTGACACTCCTCTCCCTCTGCAGTGTGTTTTTACTCTTATTAATGCCAGCACAGCTTGTTTAAGGCCAAACTAAGAAATTTTTCCAGCTTAAAAAGCCCACGTGAACAAAAGCAGCTTTAGAAAGGTTAGACCAGATCCCTGATCCAGTCCATGTGGAGCCCCATAAACAGCTGGGATGGCAAATCTGCTACACAGTACAGGGCAGAAAAACCAGAAACCGGTATTGCCAAACACTCTGTATTGTGAAAGTGCTGCCCCAGTCCATCTTTGAACAAGTCTCCCAGGCGATACAGATCCAAGCTCCTAACTGTAATCACACAAAGAGGTGCTTGGCTGACAACCACATGCAACTGGCCATCACAAAACAGCGAGGCAGCACCCTGACCTTCAGCACGCTAGCAGGAGTCAGGATAACAGCGCTTCAGCCGCCTGCTAAGGAGGCAATCCCACTTTCAGGCAGATTTACCCATTTCCTTGCATCAAAAGCAGTGATGGTGCAGTTCTGGGACAAGCTGGACTAGCTCGCTGCTCTAATGGAGTTATTCTCCCCTCTCTTTGTACCTCTCAGCCAAAGCAGCAAGCTGATACACTTCGCTGTGCACACGCAATGCGGATATATATATATATGAGTATATACGTATATATATATACACGGAGTATATAGCCTGAGGCAAGGATGAGAGGCTCTTCGGGCACAGGATGGTCTTTGCACAGTTTGTATCTCCTAGGGAGCTGCATCCTCACCTTTTGCCCTAGCAGTGGGGCCAACAAGTGCTCTGCCCAGCCCAACTGCTCAAGCTGCTGCAGCCATGCGGGAATCATGCTAAACACCAGCATGGAACCCCATTTAAAGGGGGGAAAAAAAACCCCAACAAACCGAGAAAAAGCTTTCCGATAGCATCAATCCCTGATCCAGCCCAGCACGCAGCAGCCCTGTGCCACCACTGCAGACAGGGGAGCAAGCAGCTCAACTGTTTCAAGTCAGTCCTGCCACCAAAAAGCTGTATGGGAACGTAAAGGTCTCTTTCACCAAAAGGCTACTCCAACGTCAGGGAAGATGACTGCAGCCTCTTTCAGGGCTTTAGGTTTTGATCTTTCTAGGTTACTTTGTATTTGGGTCTCCACAACATCTTTTTCTGTAATACCATCTGTATTACTTAGCAGTACCTAAAGGAGTTCTTAATAGCTCACTTAAACACGCACAGTTCCTAGAGCAAATTAATCAAAGAAGAAAATATACTTTAGTAAACAAACTGATCTTATCTCTAGATTATCTTGGTTATGATACCAGCTCCTATAGTCAGTACAACTTTTATTTTTAAAAAAAAACTTCCACGGTCTAGGACAAGTCTTGTCTCAAACCGGGAAATCTCCTGCTAAACATACCAGGCAAATAGCACATATAGGTTTCTCCATGTAATCCTTCCAACACTCTCACATCTATAAAGCACATTACTTGAGCCCCTTGCCCCTGCCATGCTCTAGAGATACAAACAAGTTTCAGACAGTAAAGCGTGCAGGTCTTCTCAAACACAAGGATTCTTCACTCAGTCCAGAGATCTGCCAGATGTACAAAGAAACAGTATTTTCTTAATTTCTCAAGCAACAGCGTTAACAGAGCTTTAAATTACCCTGAAGTCTTGTCCTACCTTCTGCTACAGCAGCCCACTTGGCCACTGTATTAAGACTTCTGGGAATACCTATTAATCACTTAATAGGCTAAGAGGCAACTAAGGTAGTGGTCTCTGGCTGACAAGACAACAGACAGGTTCTCACTGCACTGAAGGATAAGTTATGCCGTATTAATAAGGAACTAAAGTGGTCTGCAGTGATTATCAAGTGCGACAAGGCAAATCCAGCAAATACCACTCACCAAAGGACACGTGGTTGTGAAGAACAAGAGCGTCTCATTTTGTTTGTGGCTTCTCCATGTTCCCAACGAAGTGGCACTGCAGCTTTCCAAAACAAGTTTCCCTGGATCAGACCCCCACCCCCCCCGAGTATCCCAGCATCACAAGAAGAAAGCTGTTTTCCCACTGTGACAGCAGTGTACGAAACAGCACGTTATTTAGGATTATACTCCAGAGACCAGCACTGCTGGCCCAAAGCAAGTCCCTGGATCAGACCCCCACCCCCCCCGAGTATCCCAGCATCACAAGAAGAAAGCTGTTTTCCCACTGTGACAGCAGTGTACGAAACAGCACGTTATTTAGGATTATACTCCAGAGACCAGCACTGCTGGCTCGGTGTACTGTAACACAAACATGGTGTGAGGGGTAGCTTTTACTGGCTTGCTGGGCTTTAGCTTCCTCTAGCTACAGCAGTATTTGTTCAACATGTTAATTTAAAAAAGGAAACACCAGCAGCATGACAAGCTCCTACCAGAAATAGCTGAGCTGCCTGCTTTCTCCACTTGCCACATCCAAGATCTAGTATTTAAAACTTAACTAGTTGTTTCACCAATACAGAAGGCAAGGATTAATACAACTGTGCCCTTGCTCGTACACAGTGTGGACAGCAATACAACCTGAGCCTGCATTACGCAGGCAGGACTGAAGATGTGGAGGGAGGCAGCACTAGAAGGCTTGCTTTGCATAATGTAAACCACAGTTAAATACAAATGCAAAAACCTCTGGCATTAAGGATTGTTCTAATTTAAGGCAAGGCACACCACCAAGGTGCTGGGTAACAGCTGCTCTGTATTAATTGCTTGCATGCACACACTTACCTTGCAATTATTTGGGAGAAGCTTTGGAGGAGTAAATCACAGCACCTATCACAGTGAGAGGTTAACTGCTACAGAGCAGCTATGTCCTGCAACTCGGTCATATGGGGTTAAAACAACACCAAAATAATTTGATGTTTCAACCCCTGTTTTGACACTAGTTCTGCTACAGCCCTATATTAGCCCTGGGGGATATGGACACTCGCTCTGCCCAGTGCTGCAAAAGTTAACAGAAACATTTAAACACCACCAGATTACACAGCACTGGTATATTATAGTTTATGTTCTGAAACTGGATGGGCTTCTCATTTGGCACACAGGATTGTCTACGACTCTTACATCACGAAGATTAGTTATGAACAGGCTACAATGCTGCTCAGACAGGATTACTACTTAGGCTTGAAGCTGCAGCAGGGAGAAGCATGCTTTTACAAAGGGTATTTTCTGTTTGCAAAGAAAAATTTTACTAAGTAAAGCAGCCAGAAACAGACAGTGAGCAAGGGAAAAGCAAACATGCCTAAATGCTCCGTTTTTCTCCAAATGTGGTTTGATGAAAGCTGAAACAGCAGATCTAATTTATAACAGCCACCTATTACATTCTACATGTTGAAGCTGAGGAAGATTGCCTAGAGCTCAGGGCAGCAAGCCTGTTGATATCCCGATAGGAACAAAACCCGAGGAAAGCAGCCATTTTGTTGAAATTCTCAGGGCGCTTTAGAAGACTCGCTGCCACAACTAGCTCGCTAACAAAACATTCATAATAAAGCTCTGCCCAGAGAAAAAACACAGTCTGTCCTTCAGCAGTGATTTTTTTTTCTTTTAGGCTAACAAAGCAGCCAAGTCCCAAACGTGCTTCAAACAGATCCCACTTCACCACTGATTTTCACTGAAGGTATTTACATTTACCATCGTTATCTGTGTTGCCATGCTCAGGCACACCAATGCAAGCAGGACATACAGGGATGGGAAACCCTGCAAAGATCTGGACTTCTCCAAAGAAGCATTATGAAATAAAACACCTTAATTTAATAGAATTTAGTCAAACTAGAAGCTTGGTCACTAATACCCAAGTTGAATTCTTTTTGCTGTCAAAATAAGAAAGTATGAATTGGAAGGAGGAACCTGGACACACTTAAATGCATAAGTGAATTATAAATTAAAGATTATTAGGACATTAGCTTAAATCAGAATTTCCAAGCAGCATAATTTGCTGAATGACAGTTTGCAGTACTTGATCCATTCATGTTTTCATCCATCAAGACAAGCTGCGCAGTTAATTCTTGCAGTTATTACTGAGAAAAGCATATTTTAGAGTTCAGCTTCTCATCACATGCTGGGAGTAAGCTCCTGTTTCAGCATTCACTGCAGATAAAAACCATTTAAGAACAACTTAAGCTCAGTTCTCCAGCAAAATCCTTTCCCACCTCCTTGAGACATGGTATTGATCAATTCTTCGTTTTGTTTCTTTCCATTTCATGGCTGGTTTTGTTTTCTAAACATGGCAGCTTTTGCATTTCAACCCTTTTCATCCCAACTGCAGCATCTATATCCCAATAGCAGAGACTTTTTCAGACTCAGTACAGCAGTATGAGTTTGATACCACTTCCAGTTAGGTTTTCTACACACTGCTTTTGCACTCATGAATCAAAGTAGACACTCCAGAAACATTGGCTTTGCCCAAGCCTCAGACATCTGTAAACGGTTCAAACCTCAGCAACATCCACAGCTATATTCCACAGGTGCATAAGTGACACAAGACTGTATTTAAATTCCCCAGCAGAAGGAAACCAACTGGTTTCACATCGGTTGACAGCAAAGAATAAAGAGCTTTGCTTGGTGGTGACATATCGCACACACTGGTGGAAGAGCAAAGGGCCATCAAAAGAACAGCTCGGAAGCTAACGCCTGTCTGAAACCAAGCAGCACAAACATTTGCTCCAGTAAAGTGACATCTAGGGACAGCATGTCACACCACCACTGTAAATGTTTAATCAGTCAAAAACCCAGCCTTTGCCAATAGTAGAGCACCAAGTGGAAATTCCAGCTGCCCTCCGAGCACGTGCAGGATCAAACAGCATCTCCAATGCTTGTCACCATGCACACCATGCCATGGAAGGAAGCATTAATAAAATAACCAACATGTCACAATTTATTTTAGCAGGTAGAGTAAAAGCAACCTCACCATGAGAAGGTTTAAAAGATTTCTTGATAAATTAAAAGAGGCTTTTTGCTTGCCTCAGCTGTAGCTCTCATTGATGGTCTGGAGACCAGCATCATCAGATGCACTGCATGTTTTTCCCCACTGCTCTCCAGATGACCCTAGGTCATGGAGGTGGTGCACAGGCAGGCATGCCCTAAACCTCAAGATCAATACAAACAGGCAATACTCAACTGCATTAAGTGCCACCACCGAGCAGGAATGGAAACCCCTCATAAGTCTTAAATTACTTCAAAACCCAAGAGGTTTGCACACTGACACTCCTTTCTGAAGGACAACAGCTCCTTCTCCCCCCACGGCACAGAACAAGGGCAACCAACACAACAGACCAGGCACCATACAACTGCTTCCTTCGTCAGGTAATAACAAAGCAGACACCAGCTCGAAATCCTGCAGTAACTACGTCATCTACTCTGAACACCACTGCTCTTCACTTGCATCTCTCCCAGCCCCATATAGGTAACCTTAGACATAAACATACAGAGTAGAAAGTGTTTTAAATAAGCTTTTAGGCTGAATCACATTACAGTAAGACTGTCATTGTAAGGTTTGCATTATTTTGCAAGTGCACTGAGCGACCTTCGTTTGTGAAGATCCATTCACATCTATTCTTTCAGGAGACAATTACAGGAAACCTTACAAGCACAAAAAACTCATTTCTAGCAGCTTAATAAAATTCCCAGGAAGCAAATGTAGAAGATGAGATCTCAAGTGCTGAGTACTTCCAGAATGTCATCTCCCAAAGACGGTATCCAAACTTGCTGGTTTTTAAACAACACTAACTGAGCGCTCCGAGAAGCTGCTGGAAAACCTTCATGTAATCTAATATTCCCTGGCTCGATTACAGACAGAACATAAGAGGGCTGTTGCAAGAAGATGAGCACAGCAGCTAAACAGATCAGTCTGCCACCACCCATCCATACTCTCCTCTGCCATCCCCTGAGGCTTGGGAGAGAATCACACCATGGTACATTTCTGCCATTACCCACCTCATGGCTTATGGAGCCAGTACAAAACACACAGGTGGATTTGAGATACTTCTCATCTTCCAAACGCCTGTTATAAATAACAACAAAATCAGTGCTATTCAATCTCTATGCACCCACTGAGGATACAGTCTTTGCATCCTGCAGCCCCCCTGAAGCCACACTAAGTGACTTTTTCAAATTATCCATCTCTGAATCACCCCAAAATTTACCTGTTTCCTGCTACTGGCATTTCCAAGCAACTCCGCATGAAGCCAGGCTACTTCCCTGTGACACTGCCAGTCACTGCTGTCAACTGGCATTTACCACTTCACTGTAACTTCCCCTTAACACATACAGCTTCAGCTTTGATGTTGATCAACTCCTCAACTTCCTACATCTTTCTTCATCTCACTAACTTCCCTTCACACATCATCTCTTAATTTTGAAAATCAAGTTTTACAGAATTACTGAATTAGTACCATTACATGATGGCACCAAATGGCAGCTTGATATGATGATCTCGGTTTGTAGTAACCTATCTGCACTTTACTGATTGTTTCTAGCTCTGATGAACATACACTCTTTTGGTAGAGGAAGATAATAAAAAGCAAATTTGGAGAAAACTCTATTTCTTCAGTTAATTGGTTCAAGAGACAGAAATGAAGCAGTCAGCTGCTTTACATTTTCTCTGAGCCTTTTGGAAAGTTTTCAGGTTAATGATTAGGAGCCACAACAAAGATCCATTGTCTAACAAGGCTTTTAAAATCAGAAAAAAATACTAAAGCAACAACTCTGGGATGAATTAGCAAATTTGGAAATGCAAAATTCTAAATAAAAGAAGATGGGATGGATTTGCCATGCTGCCCAAGTGTGCTGGGCAGCACTGGCTCTCAGATGACTGCAGATGCTCCACCAGCAACTCAACACAAACTAAATACTGCATATGGGCTACGACCAGGGAAGGTTTTTCCAATGTTTCAGCTACACTTGCTTCCATAACAGGAGTTCTATGGTTCGACAACAGGATACAGAGATATGTTAATCCTTATTTTATATATTTAATTTGAAGAACATTTGGCTTCTACTTCCTTTTGCTACAGTTCTGGAGTATAAAGTCAACCCTTTAAAGAGCAAAGAACTACAAGTACAGAGGCCCTGCGAATTTGACCAAGTTATGCCACTGTACGCTCCTTGAGGACTATGGAACAAGAGGTCTCCAAGCGTACGTGCTTTCACAAACCATTTCTCACTTTTAATTCTTTTAGAATAAGGAGTGCTACTGTTTTACCGCCCCACAAAGGCAGTATCACCCTAAGTATTTCCCTCCTCCTGGTGTCTCCCACCACAAGAAATCCCAACGTATGAGCAAAAGCTCAGCAAATCTGTGTAAGCAACAGGAACCACAGCTGTAGTTTCTGGAGTTGCCGCTGAGCAACTATAGCTGACGTACTAAGAGAGAACTGGAGTGGGAGCACACGGGTGCCAGAGTACGTTTCAGAATGGGTTTATTCAACCCATTGCCTCCCACTCATGAATTTGCAAAGACTTGCCTTAAAAGAGTAGGAGAAGGTGATGGCATCATTTCCATATAATTCTTCCCGTTTACTATTTCAGTAGCTCCTTAATATCTCCCATTGCAGAGGAAGAAAACAGCACACAGCACTGCAGCTAGGCTGTGGACTAGGTGATATCAAAAGCCCCAAAAGAGTTTTGGCTACCCTGAATGTAAAGGACCTGCAGGTTCATCCAGGTAGAGTCCGGGTCCCTGGTAATCACCAATTTCCCCCTCATGCCAAACCTTCAGTCAACATCCAGTGCCTCACAGTATTGCTCCTGTTAGGATGAGAAATCAATGAAAAACAGATGGCTATTTAGAAAAAGCAGTAACAGACCTCTGTTTCCCAATCACAAACAACATGTAGTCACTTTCCCTGCTCATCCATAGAGTACTATTCACACAAGTAGTGCCCAAAAAGCATTTTTCAGCCCCCTTCCCTCTTTACTTATACACCACTGCTCTTCCAGACCCCCCAGGCTCCATTTTTCCCCTTCTATTGTACATGAACCTGCAGTATGAAAATTCTCACCCCATTACACTTCATTTTGACCTGCTAGACAGTTACTGCACTGTCCATATACATGTACCACAAACAGATCCAACTCCATCAAATACAGAAGAAAACTGTTGGGTTCTCCTAGACCACAGGCATCCCCAATGGCAGAAAGCAGCATCACTTGATACTTTCAGTCCCACACGATCTCTCAGACCAACAGTCTCTAGAAGACTAGAAAAGATACATGGGTATGATTTCAATTCTAGTCTCAAACCAATATGACAACTCATTAGTGCGGGGCTTGAAGAAAATATACTATGTTGGTTCAAGAGGAATGCAAAAGCATGCTTTGCTACAGAAAGAAACGATGCTGAACAAAGGCAGAGGAGTTTAGTGACTGGGCAATACATACCAAAAACCCTCAGCTTAACCCAAGAGCACAGGTTGATTAGAACCAGGTAAGAAATCTCTTGCCTTCACAAGATTTTAGAGGCACCAAGGAAGACTCCAGAAACCCAAAACGGCTTAGCTATGCACCAGCTCTATTTCTGCCTACGAGATAAAGTAACAGCTACTTGGATTATTATTTTACTTGGAAATAGGGCAGTAACTAGGCAGGGCAGTAAAACGTGCTCTTCAGAGCCTGCTCCAAAGAAGCTGCATCCCATTGCCACCAGACCAAGAAGGAGCAGCTCAAAGTATTTATTTCAGCAGCAACACAAGCTCATACAACCGCTGGCTCCTGGGCCTGCTGCTGACCACTCAGCGATGGGAGCCCGATTGCTTGCACAGCTACAAGTGAACCAGATAGAGGAACTGACCTGGGCTAAGGGGGTTGCTGGTTTGTTATAACCCAGATCGGGATCACCGTGTGGCCAGACAGCCAAGTTGACACAATTCAGACAACAGAGACTTGCTTAAAGAAATTTGTTTGTTGGAAAGACTAGAAGTGGTATGTCAGGTCAGCTACCCATCAAACTGATAAAAGGTAAACAACCCAAAGCACCGCATTTGGGTTTCAGGGGAATGCTGTCTTCAGTGACTCGACTTCTGAATGAACTGTGTATCTCTGGGAAAGTACAGGTCTGCTGATGTCAGCTACAGAAACAGTCCTGTTTGCAGGCAGAAACAGACAGTAAAGGAATAAAGCTGAAAGAGTAACGTTACTTTACAACTGCTTTTTCCTTTAAATCACTTTATAGAAGTCTGAGGTGTCTCAAAAAAAAAACTTTCCCTGCATCTTTTTCTTCACTCAAATACATATCGGTACATTAATTTCACTCTTTCACCATAGTCAGCATTGTACATTGCCAGATTCACCCATAGGGCTGTACCCGTTTCACGGCTTAATGTATCTGTAGGAAACTGGCACTGTTCCTCCCCATCAGGTAGCAAAACTGCTATCTCTGCTAGCTCCAGTTTCCAGCAGGTCACACAATGCAAAGAACAGGTCATTTCAACCCTGCCCAGTGAACTACTTAGTGGTCAGCAGTAGCTGGGACTTCTCCGTGGATTTTGCACGCCCTTAGAATAACAGAACTTCACTTTTGCTGCGTTAAGCACGTTCAAAGGCATCACCTGGTCAAAAGGCACTGGATGGGCAGTAAGTCTTAGGAGGGTGCTATAAGCAGATCTGTGAGGGTATCAGCAGCTGTACTTCACCTTAGAAGGAAATCTGTACTGCACAGGAGTCAATGCCGCACCAATCTTCCAGCCACACAGAATGGTTTTGAGAATTTGCTTTTTTGATGGCAGCTTTACAAAAAACATCTTGCAGTACCAGTTGATCAACAGTATTCTGCACGTCCTTTTCAAAAAGACCAAACCATCACTTCATTCCTGAAGATCTGTTACCACACTTCATTCCCAAAAGATCTGCTGTAACAGAACAGTATCTGACCAAAAAAAGTCTATTCCACTTAAAAAAAAAAAAACTGCCAAGTCCTTCCTAGAAGAGTATCCTATAGTATTTCGTGATGTCAAAAGACTATTTTTTCCTAGGATAACTTGAAGAAATAATTATACCATGGCATACGGTATAAAACTTTTCTGGGTTAAGTTTTAGAAGTTTTCTGGAAAGGTCTCTCAAATTGTCCTTTTCCTGGTCTCAAAGGTCCTTCCAGATGGTGATTAAAAGAAAGGGTGTCCTCTCTTTAAATAGTGTGCAAGCAGAGGATCAGACCCCAAGGATGTTCAGCATAAGTATGTCTCTCAAATGCTAGTTAAGTCTCAAATTGTTGGGTGATCTGTCTCCCACCTGCTTTTGTTACTGGGCACTAATGGAAAACATCTATTCTATGACAATATGCTCAAAGAGAAATGAGTTGTTTATCACAGAAGAAAGATCTAATCCAGCCAAATTGTACATCACCTCAAGACAGCTGCCACTAAGTTGATTCCTCAAAATCAGTTGTTTCCAGGATAGCCCCAGATTGTGAACAGAGCTTTACCCTGGAGCGCACTGCCAGCACAAACACATGGTTCTTCTCACCCAGCAGTTATTGCAGTGCTTGATTACACAGTGTTTTCCTCTTCTGACAAGAATGAGAGCAAAAGGACAGGCTACTTCCTGCAGCAGAAGCCAGAGCTCTCAGACTCGCGGGTACTTGGGGGGAAATACTTAAAAAAAGTAAAAATCTTCAAATAACACGTCTGTGCCCTGAATCCGGACTTCCACTTCAGAACACTATAATTAACATTTTCCAATAAATATACAGACAGGGAGAAGAAAATGGTAAGGCACAATGACTTCTTCCATGAGCACAATGGAGTAGTACCCACAAAAATCGGTAAGTTAAAGATCTACCATGAAAACTAAACGAAAGCTATCCCAATTAAAAACTTCTCTCATGGCTATGGCCAGGTTAGCTCAAATGTATTTTGATACAGGGTCACTGGTGGCCTGCAACAGTTAACCCCTTCAGAGACAACATGACTGATGAGAAACACTGGCTTAGGCTGAAGAATTTTTAGCCTGTGGCACTTTACAAGAGCATTAGAGAATATTTATGAAGAAAGAGTCCTTAACATTCTTCCATCTTATCTTTCTCCTCCAGGCCTCAGTTTGGTGAGCATCCAAGCACTAGGTATTTCACTTCACTTCTCTATCCCTTATTGCTTCCAATCTTGTCCCTTCCTCAAAGCAGCCCCACTCTTACCGCTTCACTTGGACAGAGAGGAAATTTTACCCACTCACCAAAGCAGCAACACGCTACGTGGTACTTTAGGAAAGAAAAAAACCACACCTCCCTTGGGCTGACTTCATCTCCCCATCACTGCACAAAGGCCCTAAGCTTGTTTACTGTTGCACATACCTGGCTAAACGGAGCGCTTGGGTGCGCCACGTCACAGCAGTCAGTCACCATTCAGCATGGATTTAACGAGCATCCCCATTTAGCCACAACTGGATCCCAGTTCTTACCACCACCTTCTCATTTTCCAACAGCAGACCTTGCCCGTGTAGCATCTCTGCATCATTCAACAGAAAGACGGATGTCTTGCCAAATTGCAGTGCAATACAAAACAGGAAGAGCTTAACCCTTTGAAGTATTTACTGGCAAAAATATGTTTTGTACACACATGATGTCACCTTGACCAACGGGAAGTAAACCTACCCCAGTGATGCCTATGCCTTAAGTCTACAACCCTCAATCAAGCAAAAAAAAAAATTTAGCCATCTTAACACTTTTAAACTAGATAGCCCCGGGAAATCATTGCCAATATAGCAGTGTCTTGGGGATGTAATCTTTGGCAACATCTTTACACTGGCAAAAGCCCCAGAGCAGATGTGGTTATAGCTTATATCACTTCCCTGCACAAAAGCAACTATACCTGCAAAAGCACTTTTTTCTGCTGGCAGAAGCTGCATCTGCACTAGGAAAATCTGCCAGCATCCTTTTTCCCAACAAGCCTCTTCTAGCTCAGACCATTTTTTAGTGATGACTTTGCAGTTTATTTACCATACCCTGCTCATTTAGTCTGTCTTAGTTTTATAGCCAACAAAACAGAGCCCCAGCAACATCCTATTTTATGAGCCAGGACTTCCACTACAAGAAGTAATTTTGCCTGTTTACACCCTAAAACTTTTTCCTCCAAGGGCTCCGCAGAAGCCACCTTTGAAGAAAGGATATTCTGGAGGCATGAAGAGTTCAGCAATTCTCTTGTTAAAGGATGGGAACGAGAACAAACAAGATATACCTAAAATTGTAGCTGCAGTCTCTAACTGCTGCAGGTATTTTTAACGAGGTACCTGAGCTCCCTCGAGTTAAGAGAAAATACTTTGCTGGGATTCAATACAGAAATAACAAAACACAAGTCATACAGCAGTTGGGGACAATAGGAAGCCTCCAACTTTTTCACCATTTCTCATTTAAGGGCTTTGAAGACTTGCCTCTATACAAACTTGCACTCATTTAATCAGAAGTGTTTCTAAATCCGTTGAGTTAAACCAGCAAGTATGTGCAGACCCTCCAAAGCACCTGGAACATCTCCCTTTCAGTAGGGAATAGGAAACAAACCTGGATGTGCAATTTTGTATTTGGTGGACTGTGCGCTAGCTGACAAGGATATCACTTGTTCCTTTCCTGTTAAGATACTACTATCTCTCATCACACACTGGGCTTCTGCAAGAGAAAAACCCCACCTAATCAGTCCTGCTTTACAACTGATATGAAGGCTAGCAATATGAATAATTATCTGCCAGTCATTAGTGTAATTAAGCGCACTGAAAAGGCTGGCACCCAGCCTCTTCCAAATCACAGCGCTGCTGGCCTGCGGAGATACCCTGGCAAGCGATAGCAGGACACCAGTCAGGGGAATTACACTGTGGTACACGAGAATGACAGAGATCCCAAACATCTACAAGCATCCTCCCTCCAGATAGTTTCAGTATCAGCTATCCCTAAAGACAACTCCAAGTCTTTGCACCCTGCTCCCCTCCTAGAAGCTATCATCCCAGCTAAAAATAAGCAGCAGATACACAAAGTTAGTTCCCAAACAGTAACCCCCAAAGTGGATTAACGACACAAAGTAGATGAGAGATTCAGAAATTGAGAAAACAAGCCAAGAAGCAAGCATTTTACCAGTTTCTCAAGCATCGTACCAGTTTCTATACAATCTTTGAACCCATTTCTAGTACATCAATACAGAATTCCCAATTGAAGACAAAGTATCTTACACTTCTAAACCGCAATAATCCACGACTGTATCCCATTATACTTGATCTTTACCATCATACAGAACTACACTTGCATTTACTATCAACTGTCATCATCCAACATAAAAATATAGCAGAGTACATTTTCAAGTATTAATTTCAGCTCTCTTAACAATATAAATAAGGAAGTTTCAAACACATCATTTTACCAAGTAAAATAAAGAGAAGGGTTATTACAGAACATGCTAATGCATATATAAAATATGTATAAATCAAAGAATACCACCTCAGTTTGCTCAGATAGCCTTTCAGTCATCACAGAAGTATTACTAACTACCAAAACAAAGATGCCGGACACATTTGTTCATCAGATCTTCACAGTACTTCGAAATTGTTACTTTATTTTCCTGTATGCATACTAGGTGGGCTTTTACCCCAAAGGCCTTCCACTTCATCCAAAAACCAAACTTCACATTAATAGCATCTATTGCATTCCTCTGAACCTGAATAAATCATCCCAGAATGAGAACTATCACTCTTCACTTTAAGGCAAGGACTCGTGATCAGGGCTTACTAGAGCTTGTCAGAGCTCCCAGAAGAGAAATGAAGCCACTAACTAAATGTTGGAGTGTTCTCCTCCCTGTCTTTTTACTAAAAAGCTGCTGTTTGGCCTAGTTTTAAAATACACTGATCAGCAAAGCTCTGTCACATCTGAGCACCCATTCTGGAGTCTAACCTCGTCAGGCCTTGGGAGGTTTCTCCTTTGGTTACCCGCTCGAGACATAGCTCTCACACACATACTCCCTTCTTCCCAGAAGGGGTCCTTAACTCCTCTTCTTTCCAGACCATTCCTTCCACCTCCCTACTTCTCAGATCCCTGAGCGTGACTAGGATGTAGATTATTAAGAGTTAACTTATTCTTAAATTATTCTCCCCACACAGGAAAGCACATTGCAGGGGAGACTGTTTACTCATGTGAATTCTCCTGTTTTCCCCTAATCCCTCTCCGCATTTCTGTCAGACAAAGGAATGCTGATTGCGTTTGTATTTTGTTACACAAGAACACACACAATCCAAAGTTATCAGCTGCAGAGGGGACCAAAGTTTTGAAAAACTATCCAGAGCTCTTTCAAAAGTTAAATACGCACCTATAGTTATACATGCACCCAAAACAGGCCACAAAAACGTTGTCTTCAGGAGTAGATACACATGCATTTCTTTTGCTAACAGTGCAGAGTTGAGCAATTCAACCATGATCACTTCTGGCAAATGGAGCAAAGGAACTGCTCGCAGGGTCAAACAGCGGACTGACTGATAAGAGCAGGGAAGAAGAGGCACATTTAATCAGTAAGTTCACTGATCACATTCATTATTTGGCCCTGCAAACAGCTGAACCCATGCAGTGAGGGAATAGGAACTGCCTAAGCCAAGAGCAACATACATGTAACCATGCCCCTATTTCAGGTTGCAGGTGCACGTGTCTATACACCCCTGCATCTCAAAAAGCATTGCTCGGGATGAGTATTAGATACCCAAAGAAACTCAAAGCACCGGAACAGTGAGTTCATCGGTGTTTCAAGCCAAGCAGCAATGGGAGCCTACCAAGAACAGCCCGTACTGCCTTAGCTCAGAAAACCAAAGAAAACCCTAAAAGGAAGTTACCTCGAGCAAAGTACTTCACTATGCAGTAACTATTTCACCAGTTCCCACACACGCATCAAAGCAGCACAGGAATGGTAAAATCACGTATGTCCTGCTGGGATTTTTATATAATGGACTTGTTCAAATACCAGCTACTTCCTCTGTGGCTCTGAAAAAGTTTTGCTAAAGTAAACAGGTCAAATGCACCTTGCCAGGGTATTACACTCACATGGCTTACTCAACCCACTCCTTTGGAGGTTGACCTAGCTTACTAATATCAGGCAGGAAGCAGAAGCCTTCAGAACCACTTAAAATTTTCATTTCTTTATCTTGGAACAAAGTCTCTTCATGCTTTCTCCTTAATAGGAATAGGCAGACATTAAGTTTAAAAAAAAAAAATTTCTTTGAACTAACACCCAAAGTAGTCAGTTATTTTACCAGTTGACTATTTTCAGGTGCAATTATACAGATTCTTCCGGTTCTACTTTTTAGTGTGCATTCTCCACTTCAAGAGGACTTTAACTGTGCGCAAGCAGAATCCTTCTGAGCAGGAACTCCTACTCTATCCTGCTTATCCGCTGGAAGACATCCCTCATCTGGTGAAATAACACAGAAAACGTTACTCCATGAAGCACAGACAATTTTCCTGAAGGGCTGTAAAGGCAATAAGCAAATATCCAAGCTTTTAATTTCCAGTGTTGGGAATTATCTCCCTCCAGCTCCCAAATTCCTCCAATCACAAAGCAATCAAAGCTTGATCTTTTGTGAATTAACATGCACCCTCCCCACGTGAAAGGGCATGTTCATGGTGTCCCAGAACACGGAGGGCGTCTCGGATCAGAAGTCAGGCAGAGAACTGAGTAAGTCACAAGAAAAACCTTTTCTCTTTCACACCTTTATGTTTCAGCCACAAGTACTTTCCCAGAAGACCTATTTTTGACGCAGATGGCCAAGACAGGATTCTTGCACTGCTCATCCCTGGAAATGAGAGGTGCCACACGGTGCTCTGGGATGTAAAAGTTTTAACTGCGGAAGATACAAAACCAAGAATGCTTTAAAAAAGGTTGGAAGGAAGGAACTTAATATGCCAGCTGAGTAAGTGGGCACCAGCTAGAAACCATCAGTAGCTCAAGAGAAGGCCAAGAAGCCAAGTTTTAGGTAGGTACATAGGCTACCGCCCAGATACTCCTAGATTATGGTCAAGAACCACCAGCTCACAGGGCTCTCGGTTGTTCTGCTGTCCCCAGCAGCAGTATTTGGTTCCTCTCCCTAATACATCCCACAGAGGACTACAACCTTTTGCCATCACACAGACATGCCAGAGTCTGGCAACAAGGACAGGGATACACCATAACATGGTCATGGAGAAGTAGATAGCGCTTGACATTTAAGCTGTCTGGGCTCCATGCTCGTCCAAAGGGAGGACACCAAAGGGATACACGTCCCTCCAAAGCCAATTCTTTCAGGTGGTGTTTTTCCTTACTAGGAAAATGCCTACCAGCTCTCCCATCAGCTCTCAAATGCTGCCCAAAACAGCTGGCAAGACCATCAGCACTGCCAAAAGGCACAACGATTGCCAAGACACTTGCAAAAGGCAAGCCAACATATCCAGAAGCAGGTAGCTAAGCTACAACAGGAAGCAGCAAAGTATTTAAATGGCTTATTAGCATCTTCCTGGTTCCAAGTGATTTAGATACCATTGAAAGTACCTACATAAGACTTTGAATCTGAAATTATTCCTGACATTTGGCAAAAGTTCTCAGTCTCTAAAAACAGGCAAAAGACTTGATGCAGATAGTTCTATTTGAGTGTTACGTACATACAGTGGTTCAAACAGTCACCACAGTGAACTACTCTGAACACCAAAAATAATTACTCAGCATTACTACCCCACGTAAACAAGGGACCTCTTTTGAAAGAGTGTCTGTAGTTATATGGACATTTCAAATTCTAAAAAGGCACCGACTTGTGAAGTACAAATACTACCAAACTAAGTTACAGGTGAAACTCAACTACTGAGGAAGCCTCGAATAGCAGTTTTCAAAGCATTCATTTAAACAGTATTTCCATTCATTTAAACAGTATTTCCATCACAGCTCAAGATCAAAAGCTAAAAGCAAGCTAAGGAATCAAATACAGGCCAGACAAACTCAAGGTTTTCAACATTCCCAAGAGCAAATACCTCGGATGGCGAAGCTATTTAAATATTAGCAGAATTTCCATTATCAAATTAAAAGATAACTTTTTTCCCCTCCAGCTCATGCAGAGTCGGTCACTTCCTTGTCACACTGGAACCTCCTGCACTGATATCCTACATGAGCTCGGCAGTCCTCTCAAACATGCAGGCATCTGTATTCTGGGCTGCACTCAAATGCACCATTTGGCATTACTGAGTAGCTAGGAACCCTCCCTGTGCGTTTTACAATAAATGAGGCTGCAATTTTCTTGCAAATGCAGAAGCTACTGAATGACTTTATGAAATTCAGCAGCATTATATGCCTATATACACGCAAAAGCCTCCAAAGCAGTCCTCTCAAACATGCAGGCATCTGTATTCTGGGCTGCACTCAAATGCACCATTTGGCATTACTGAGTAGCTAGGAACCCTCCCTGTGCGTTTTACAATAAATGAGGCTGCAATTTTCTTGCAAATGCAGAAGCTACTGAATGACTTTATGAAATTCAGCAGCATTATATGCCTATATACACGCAAAAGCCTCCAAACATTCTTTACGGCTGCCAGTAATACAGCGCAGCCAGCCACAAACAAGAGAAAACATCACTTGCAATATTTTTAGATCCCTCCAAAAGTAACAGAAGTCCAGAGGACTGGAAGCACGACCCTGAACAGATAAGTTACAGACTGAACTACACGGAGAGGACTTTCAGCCTTCATAGTTACTTCCCATGGAAAGTCACAGCTCTCATGACAAATTCTGGATTCTCTTTCCAGTTCTCAACCCTTCAAAATTGTCTTTCCTAAGCGGAGGAACGAGCAGCTACGTTCTCCAGAAATAAAAGGCTCCTAGAAATTATTTCTGTATTAAAACCTTGACTCACTATTATAACATGAGCACAGCTTGGAGATCAATGATCACTTCCTTAAACTGCTCTATTACATCTGACACTGAACAGCAGAACCACATTCTTGTTTACTTTATCTCATTCACAGAGGAAAGGGGAAGAGAGATTATTTTCAAAATAAAAAATTGAAAACAATTCAACAGGTGGCAAGGACACTTGGGGAGGTGCTGTACAGGGAGCAACTTTTAATCTATGAGTTAACGGCATCACTTTGAATAAACATTGAAGTCTTCCAGGTGTCGGTTTTAATCGCAAGAAGCTGAGACTGTCAAACTGAAATTCTGTGCACCATGCTCCTAAATTTAACGTTGGTTGCCAAACAGCACTACGCAAGAAATGTGAAATATTTCTGAATAGACACAGGACTGCCCTATACTTCTGTATCATATCACAGGAACACAAAGAGCATCAGAGGTTTGGTTTTTTATTTCCTATTATAAACTAACTCATGCAAGGCTAAAACTAAGGAGTCGGAGCTCAGGATAAGTATAAAAGTGTAAGCCATAGAAGCATAATTAAAAATGAAACTAACACCCAGAAGCAGCTATTGTTTCACATCAAGGACCACAAACGCTGCAGTCTCAATTATGACTTCTCCGTGGCACACCAGTTTCCAATTTATAGCAGAAATAACACTTCTACTTTGCATGGCAAGTACAGTCCTGCTCACTAAAATTAAACCCACAGGGAACAGCAATAACTGTATTTACTATTGATTTCTTGCTTTCAGAAACAAATGTTTAAAAGTAGCTAAAAAACAAAGTGTTTTCCGTTTCACTTTGAAAACATCCCCAATACATGCCAGTCCCCATCTGCATCCACAAGGCCCCTGAGAGAAGGCTGCCTTGTTGTGATTTTCGCAAAATTATGTTGAGACAAAAGAAACCAGCATCAAAGTTTTTTACTCATGGCCAGCCATGAGATTTACATTTGGCCTAACAGAAACGGAAATCTAAAGCACTAAGCAAATGGGTCATTTAAGTGCAAAGTTTAAATCACTCTGGAGACATAACAGATAAAATAAGACCTTTCTAGCTGGTATTGCTGAAGTTTAAAATAATTCAAAAAAAACAAAACAAACCTCTATTATATTCAGAATTACGTCTTGGCAGCCACGGAACAGATACCATGTAATTTCCAAAAGCTTTGCAGTGATCGCTTATACCAGATTTCAGGAATGCTTTGTCACAATGAAGTTTACTCCATTCCTTGGAAATATTAAATGCATTCCTACTATAATGAAACACCTTATAAACGCCACGTGACAGAAACACAGAGTTTAACAAAGCATTTCCTTCCAGCATCATAATGTTTAGGGCCCCAACAAGAATTTTATCATCAAATAACTAACCACAGCCTTGCAAACTCACCTCGTGCAGGCAGCACAAGCAGACCCAAATGCAAGAAGCATCAGCCTGGAGTGCTTCCACCCACAGACTCCTACCTAATGCTTGTCAAGCAGCTTCAAGTACTCCCGAGTTCTCAAGATGTCATCTCTAACATTAAATACCGTTTTAAGCACGACCCTGTACGACAGCAGCAATTCCTGTTGCTCACTGGCAAGTCATTCCTATTTTGGACAACATGTTTGGAATGTACTGCCCATAGCACTGAATTACACCAGCATCGGGGAAATTTCCTAAGTTACAACTGGAGATCAGTACATTCTGTCCAAGCAAGTAAAGCCACTGTTTAGTAAGACTCCTTTTGCCAAGCGACAATGGGTTCGCACTTGCCGTAACAGAGCTCTATTTAACCGCAGAGCTGCAGCATTCTGGGGGATATCTGCACCGCCTCAACTCTGCCGGCCTCTCGAAAAAGCCACTCCTCAACAAATTTAACAAATACAGCATTGTAATATAGGAGCAGCCTGGGGTTTTGGCTTATTTTCACGGCAAAGCTTTTACCCAGTAAGGACCTGACCTTACTTCCAAAGAAGTCATCCAGCTTTGTCATCTAAATGAGAAACCAACATTGAGTACAAATGCTCTGATGTTACCATTACCTGTTCTGCTCTGAAGAACCTTATTTTAAAGGCTGCAGTAAAGAGAAAAGGTATTTTTGAGCTAGATTAACTTTTTTTTGGATCCGGTGATGCCACCTCCTTCCAGAGACAGTCCAAGTTTTAAGCTCAACATGCTCACAACCACGCAGAGGGTTGGGCACAACAGCCGGCCACATCCAGGATCCCGCTCCCTGCTGCGGAGTGGGGGGGGGGGGGAGAAGGGGGTCAACCCCCTCTTTTGTGCTTTGTTTTGAACATCAACCACCTCAGAGCTTCATCCCAGTATTTTCAACACCTTGCTGTTACAAAGTCCAGAAAGAATGAATATGGTCAGTGACATCACAATGATGTCATTGGAATGCTCCAGAAAAAGGTGACAAAAAGAGGGAAATGAATCCAACTCAAATACTGAAATCGCACAAGCTTGCAAGAAGGCAAGGGGAACACTGGGCCAAGCAAGACAGAGACACAGATCATCATGTACTCTGTTCAGAGTAGAAACAAACATTCTATTTGAAACATTTTTCAAGTTTATTTTCAGAAAATCTAGATCAAAGATGAAAATAGCAATCTGATATGAAAAAAGATGTTAACGATGGCAGCAAATTATTTGGACAAAAGTTCAGAGAGGAAGAATACAGAGAAGATGTTCAACTCTGGGAAAACACCTGTGAGAGGAGAAAGCCTTTTGTTCAGCACCACCTCTATGTCTAGGTTTTTACAGTTGTTCAGTAGTTATTCTGCCAGCAGTTGGAAAACCACCAGAAATCCGCCCGTTTACTTTGACAACTAAAATTTAAAATAATATGCCAAACGACTCTCTACTCCACGTAAGCACAGTGATATAGTGGAAGTGATACTCTGATCTGAGGTGGGGTTTAAAAGTCTCAGCCAATTGACAGCACAAGGTTAAGGGGCTTATTCATACCCCTATTTTTGCATTCGGAGAGGAAGGGGAATTCTTGCTGTGCGACACATGGAGTCAGATCAGATTATAAGCATAAATGCCAAATACTGTGCAAAAATCATCATTAAAAACCTGAAATCCCACTTACGCTCAGACAAGAAGGAGCAAATGCAAAATATTCTGAGTATTTGAGTCATTCTGAAACCTCCATAGTTCACTGCAAGTTCAGTGGTCTTAGAAGGCCAAGCGATAAAAAAAGGTAACAGCTTGCTGCCGAGCGGCTACCTTCAAGAGCCCATTACATGCTACAGCACGAATTACAGGCTCTGTAACCAGTAAGTTTACCACAAGTTAGCCACTACTTCTGCAAAGTCTTCATCAGATCAAATCCCTGTCCTGAGAAGTTCATGTTTTTCTTATACAGCTTGTATTTGGAAATGACTAAATGGATGGGAGGATAAATTTCATTCAGTCCCTTCAACCAGTAGTACTATCAGCTGATAAACTGTTCAAATGCCATTTAATACGGACAGTTATACGTGCCATGGCTCAGATACCCCCTTGCAGATACTTCATGGCTCACCGATACCTTTTCCTTTCACTGCAGCTGCAAAGATGATCAACTGAAAAACAAAATCCTATTTAAACCGTACTCCTGATCAGAAGAAATCAGTACCTTCACTGATTAGAGGGCACAAGACCTACAGCTGAAATTTTCAGGTATGGGGTACCTCTGCATTACATCTTCGCTTGAACAAGTTAAGTTCCCAAGCGCTACAAAACGTAACTGCAACCACCATCACTTGATACCGAGAACCCAATGTAGATACACAGAGACCAAAGCCATCCAGTACTCGATTGGAACAAGTGAATCACAGCACTGCAACCGAGGATCCGCAGCAGGATCCTGAGCCAATGTGACTCCAGAAAAGGTTTACTGAACCAGAAAAGCAGCAGCAGCAATCCTGGTTGAGTGCCAAAAACAAGGAAATAAACAGAACAGAGCCCTGGAAGATTTCACCACCAGCAACAGAAGTGAGGATGAGCAAATACTGAAGCATCAACTGAATTTGGTTCACTTACCTCTGAACAGACTAGAAATCTAATGGCAGTGAGCCTGGATTTAAAAGCAATTCAGAGCAACTGAATGTTTTTCTACCCTCTTCTGACACATTCCAGGGCTTAAGCTGATTTTAGGTCCTAAGTTTACCCATGACATTCTAAACAAACTGGCTTTCTGCACTCTGCTCTGTTAAACCAGGAATAACTACTGCAAACCTAACACAAATAACTAAAGCATAAGCAGCAACCACAGTGGTTCTGTGTAGGTGGTTTGCAAGGCTTCTGCAGAGCCTGATGCAGCCCAGTCCATCGCAGGGTCAGATCTCCCACCACCACCCCGGGTACAGGAGCAGGAGAAGGGTCTGTTTACCTATATTGCCTTCTCTCCACTGGTTCTGCAACTCTGAGGTCAAGCTCGTACAGCTCAAGGGCAGCATAAGAGGGGAAGAAACCCACAGACCAGAAACCAGGACCTTGTCTAAGAAATCAGTTCATGAAGAACATTGGTGAATTCACCATACCGGCCAGGTCTGGAAAATGCACAAGCAGGAATACTCACTACTCCTCACTGGCAGGAACTTTTCAACCACTTTGCTTATGCAAAGATAGGACAAATGGTAGAACCTGTTCAATACAATCAGTATGGGTCATGATTTTTGCAGCCTTAGTCATTAAATACAGACTCACCATTTTAATCGCTATTTCAAAGAGTAAAAATTTTAAGTTACCAATTGTCTGCATGTCTACTTGCCATTTGTTTCCCTCCCTATGTTAAAATCAATAACTAGTAGCAAAGAAATATCCATACTTAACCATGAGATCTTTAACTGCGGGGTAATCAGCTAATCCAGACAGACTCCTTTATTCAGCTTTACATGCACAGTACTATTATTAAAGTCATAAACTTTAATTTGACTTATGAAATGCCATTTACTAATTTAGTATGAAAATACTTGAACAGTTGTTTGCATCAAGCTCCATATAAACTACAGCGGATTTACAGCACATAAAACAACATTTTAAAGCTGCTATTATAGCCACTGTAAAGCACAGAATAGTTGGGCAAAAGCATTCACCGAAGCATCTTGTATTTAAACGGGTTTACCAACACTGGAAGTACACATAACTAGCAAAACAACTGCTTTCTGGGCACTGTGTCCTTCAATATTTAATATCCGTAGGTTTCATCTTCTCACACTATTCCTGTTCGCATATTGGAAAAGGAGAAGCATTTTCTATTTACTTGCTGTAACTCTGAATAATATCGAGTAAATGGGAACAAAAGAAAACCCACACACTCTGGTCACCTGCAGAAAAAGTGAACGGCATCAGAAACTTCATGGCGAGCTGGAGCAAAACCTTGCCAGAAACATTTAGAAAGGGGTGACAGCTTCAGTGGCTTGACTTTTTTTTCCCCAAAAGCTCAAGAGCCAACAGGTAAGACTTAAGATGTTTTCATCTAAAGACAGTAAAGTAAATGGTATTTTGAACTCCGCTTCATTTTTAAAGCAGCAGGCTAAAAAAAAGGGGGGGAAAGTTACTGTTTTGAGGCGATTGCTCGTATCCCTCCTGGTCTACGCTGGAAATAAACACGGCAAGGTTCAACCCCTTGAGCAGGACCGCGTTTGGTATGTGGCGGGGGGGAAGGGATGGGAGAAGGCAACAAAACCAGAGCGGTGCCTGGCTGCCTCTCCTCAAATTCCAGAGCTTGCCATCGACTCACCGGGTTACCGAAGGAACTGCAGGGGCTAAAACCCCCCAGCCAGCGTGAAGACGGAGGGGGAGAAAGGCAAAATACTGATTACAGCCCACTGCCTGGAAACCACACAAAGAAAGAGGAGCCCCTTTAAAGCCAAGGGCCTCGTTCCCGACGCTTCCACGGCAGGAAGCGAGCTCCTGCCCTGCCCCAAGAGGCCTCCCCGGGGGAAGGGGGTGCCGAGGAGCCCCCCTTCTCCCCCCGGG
>NW_008795250.1:2775479-2784026 GCF_000699145.1 Aptenodytes forsteri
CACCGACCCGGCTCTGGGCGCCGCGGGGTGGCGGGGACGTGTGGTGGAGCTGGGGGCGCGGAGCCCTCCTGAGGTGTCCTGCCAGCCAAGGGCGGAGGGAAGGCCCTCAGCACCGCCATTACATAAAGAGCGGTGCGGCGCCTGTGGGGAGCAACTTGTGAGGGAAACGTGAGGGAAAATAGGTTGTTCTGCCTCAAAATCAGAATAAAATTGCACTGAGACCCTCCAGAGAGAAATTTATGTGGAAGCATGGGATAAACATGTACCTGCCATCCCTGGAGGGGACTGTGCTGGGTGGCATCTCTGAATGCCAGCTTTGCCTTCTGGTCAGCAGAGAGAATATACCCAGTTTTTCACAGTGGTGCCGGCCTTGATTCCCTTTCTTCTCTGTTAATTTGGCATTTTGCAGGGGGGGAAGAATACACATGAGTGGCTTCATCACCGGACCAGGGACTGACCTTTTTCCTTCCTGCAGACAGCTGGGGCCGAGCCTGCCATCGGCGAGCGCTCTGGGCAGGTCAGGGACGTGGGGCCAGCGCTGTTCCCGGGTGGCCTCGTCCCTGCTGGGGCCTCTCGCCTAGACACCGAGCCGCTGGCGAAGGGCAGGGCAGATGTCGGGGTGCTGCAGGGGTTGAGCACCCTTCGCCTCAGCTTTCCCTGCCATCGCAGCGGCACGGCCAGGGCAGCTCTGCTTCCAGCATCAGCCGTGCTTGGCCTGCTACAGGGGAGGCGAGCCGGGCTTATTGTTTGCAGCCATTTGGGGAGCGCAAGGGACTCCGGTTGGCTTGGAAACAAGGCTGCAGCCTGGCCCAGAGGAGAGCCAGCTGATACCAAACCCTCTGCTGCTATTCACCATGGCTGCGAGACGCAGGCACAGCCCCGGGAGGGCTCCAGGGCCACCTTCTCCACCGGCACTAATCCTCCACTTCCTCATGCCCCAGGGAATTGTTTCTTCCCCTGGTGAAGTGGGGCCATTCTGATGTGGTGACATTATTCACCCGCTCCACCCGGATGAAGATGCCCCCGCGTCCGGAGGGTGGGGGAGACTCAGCCTGGTGGTATGTGGCGTAGGTGTAATGAGTTTCATCAGCTCTTTGGGGCAGGAGTCACCATGGTGCTTTGTGTTTGTGCAGCACCTGGCACAGCGGGATCCTGCTTCCTGCTCCTCTTTCAATACAAATACTTGTGAAACAGGCAGAAAATTAGAAGCCGCCTCCAAAAGGGTGTTAATTTTCTGCTGGAGCACGGAAAGTGTAATGATGGCTGCAGCGACAGGGGTTTAAGCTCAGGGTGACACAGGCAGGTGCCCTTGGGGATCCAAGCAGATTAAGTGTCTGATGTCCTGGGTAGATGTCTCTAAAAACCTCGCTGGGTACCAGTCTGCATCTTCAGCTAGGCAAGCAGCTCCAAAAATCAGCTCCGGGTGCTTCATAGCATTACAGCCGCTTCCAGTGAGCTCGCTACAGTCGCGACTGCCTGCTGTCCTCCCCAAACAGTTGTCACGCAAAGCCATCCCCATTGTGCAGCCAGGGACAGCCCACGGTCCCCGAGCTCTGCTCTGCCTGGGTCAGGAGCGGCACAGGGGGGTGTGGGCCAGGCATGCGCGTTGCCTCATGCCAAGCTACCTAGTAAATAAAGCCAGTTCCCTAATTGCCCTACTTATTTGGAATGGCCAAGGCCATTAGGGCATTAATCATCCTGCTCTACATAAATATAAATAGCCCCGGCTTTGTTCGGCTCCAGACCTACCAGCTGGACATTTGTTTGCCAGGCTGGACCCATCTCCCATGTCAAGCCTTGGGGGCTCCATTGGTCACCCCAGGTCCTCGCCCCACGCTCTGTCCCCAAGGGGGACTGTGTGTCACGCCCTGGGGCTCTGTGCTAGCACTGTCCTGCCCAGCTGGTGACATGACCAGCTCCTTGCCAACATATGAGCAGGCGTGGGGCAGCAGATCTGCTCACCGGGACCCAAGGAGCTGAGACAGGCGTTGACCGGGCAGCGGGGTTTTGTTTTATCGGAGCTTTGCAGCTTCCCAGAACCTGCGCTTGGACGCAAAACCGGGTCCAACCCTTTGCCGGAGGTGACCTTCCGGGACGGGGTTATCAGTGTGTTTGGTAACCTGTTTTTCCCCTCCGGCTGCCCGGGAGCACCCCGCCGGTCCCGGGCTGGCTGTGGCGGTGCCGGGGCACGGGCAGGGACCGGCCATCCCCCGGGTGCACCCCGGCATCCCCGCCGCGGGTATCCGAGCGCCTCCCCGCTGCCCTCTCCTGGCCCCTGCCGAGGCTGCAGAGCTCCCGAGCCCGGAACCTCGGCGCAAAGCCCTGCGAGATGAGCTGGTAGCCATCACCCCGCACAGCCCTTCGAAACCCAAAGGGAAGAGCCATCCTTCTGCAGCACAGAGCACAGCCATTTAGAAACACATTTAAACCTCCCTGGGCTATTTCCCTTTCTCATATAATCCCAATAATAAACATATATAAACAGCGATGGGATCTTCCCCATGCCATCCTGCAGACATGGGAATGCGGATCTCCTCCTATGGTCTCAGCCTTATCTTTTCCTGCAGTAAGACAGGGATCAGCACTTAGCTGCCAGCTACTCCTCAGTTAAAACACTAATACTTCTCAAAAATACTCTTTGGTATGAAATTTTAGCCATGCCTTTTGCAAAAGGTCTTCCTTTCACTACTAAGTTTCCAACCCAACGGTCATGTGTGGAGCCCTGGGTACCCACCAGCTCCTTGTAGATGGTTGGCAAAAGGTACCCGAGAAAAGCAGGGCTGCTGCCTTCAGCTCATCCCAAGGGGATCTGCACCGCCTCCGGGAATTTTAGGACTCTGGCTACCGAGGAAAGCTGAGAACCGCTCTTCTACCCACTCTGAAAAATGATTTAGATCTCCATAGGCACCTGGCACTTTTTCATTTTATTCTTGCAAGAGCTTAATTACCCAAGTGATTCTAACTGTTAACGCTGAAGCTGACAAGAATAAAATATTGCATTGCAATCACCTTGCTCCGTGAAGTTAAGCACCGGCTTATGGGATTTACGGGAGTGGGGCCTCTGTGCACGAGGAGTTTGTCACCGCACATCCACGGACTCTGATTGATGCCAGCTCAGCCCCACAGCCATGACTGAGAGCAGCCGGGGATGGCAGCCACAAATACTCAGCCTCTGCAGTAACTCGCAACATCTCCCCGTGACAAGCCCTGCTTCGCTATACCAAAATGCTGTGAAAAGTGCTGGTGCCCCACGCCACAACCACCCCGGGCTCCTGCCCTGGGAGGTTCACCCGCGGATTCTGGGTGAACCTCCCATCTCACCCGGCCTCCCTCCTGCTCCACCACCCCTTGAGCCAGGCAGGATCTCTGGAAAAAGCCCTTCTCCTCCGTCACCTAAGGCACATGGAACTCCTGCACTGGGAGAAAGGAAACCCAGGAGATTTCTTGATGTGTGTGTTTCTCGGGTGTGATTTTGGCTGCCTGCACACCCATTAACAACCTCAACTGCGAGCATGGGCTGAGATGCCCCTCGGATCACTGCCGTTTGTTCAGCCACCCCAAAGCTGTGCAAGCTGGAGATAATCCAGAGGAAAAAAGGCTTTGCAAATAATACCAATAGCGCAAATATCACCAGGCTGAGCTCAAAGCAGGAACCCAAATCCTTCAGACTGATTAACACATCTCACCTCAAGCTTTTTGCCTTAAACTCTGCTTTTAAGTTCATAGTTGTTGAAATATTCCTCCTCGCTGAGACCCGCTCCTGCCTGCTAGCTCCGAATCTCCCAGGCCTCGCTCCCCTTACATGTGCTCTCCCATCTGAAGAGGCCCCTTCTGTTCAACTCCATCTGTGCTGAGAAATTCATTTACCATGTGCATCTACTAAACTGTTCGATGGCAGCATCTAGTGTGACACGCGGTGGTCAAGGTGGAAATGTAGAGACATGAGAACGAGTCATCCTGTGCTTTGAAAAGCACTGGGATACGTGCTTGGGGCTCTGAAAGCAGCCTGCCATACACCAGCCTGCTTCAGCCCCTGAAAGCATGGATGTTCCTCATGGGCTGAGATGTTAGAGAAGGGTCTGGCTGGTGAAAATACCCTGGATGTGGATTTAGGGTCATCTCTTGTTTAGGATCTTGTTGTGCACATGCTAAAGCTCCACCAATTGTCTCTCCTGGCTTTTGCTGGGTGTTTAAATGTGAGCACCCCTCTGCTCAATGAAATGGGTCCTGGTACCTCGGCCTCTCCAGCTCACAGTCTGCAGCGTGGGGGCTCAGAGGGACACTGCTTCCCCCCCCCCCCCCGTCACCCCCTTGGGGATAAGTATCTCTGGCAGAGGGGGGAGAGGCTGGGAGACTCACCCGTTCTCCTACCACACTCAGTTTGGTTTTGGTAGAAAGCCCCAGCTCAGGTCACAGCACAGCGAGGCTGGTGGCCTGCCACTGCTGCCTGGTGTGCCCATGTCCGCAGCAAACTTCAGGGGAGTCACTCTGAGAAGAGCGATGTCACCCCGAAGGAGGAAATGTGTCCTTGTCATCCCACCTCCAGCGGAGCATTTGCTCCATCTGCACGAACAGCCACGAGCTGGAACAGCAGATACATCAGCACCAACTCATGCAGATGGCTTGCTCCCTACCAGCGCCTGCGTGACACTGTGCTGAAAAATATCCTCCCCAAAACATGGAGATATGCAACAGGAGGGTCCGCACCTGCAAAGACCCAGCACATGCTGACTCTTACTCCTCCCAGACCACCACCACAAGTAAGGTCACTTAACAACTGCATGGCTGCAACCCTCGTGGTCACAATCTGAATACTGTAATTATTTTACCAAGGACGAAAGGGGAGATAAACAAGCAAATGAAGAGAGTAAGCTTGCCCAGAAAGCTTCTGAGATGTCAAAATTCAAGTCAGAGGTCTACAGGCAGTTGCAGGCATTTCCAGAAGATGATCTGTGTTTTCCAAAGCCCTCTTCCAGCCACACCACCAGCAGGTCCCTTGACCTGAGAGCTGGCTTCATTCAGGAGTGAGTATGCTTAGACAGCGTTTGGCTCAAGGAGCGAAGCAAACAGAAGACTCATGCTCTGTGAAGGTTTCCATGAACAGCTTCCTCCATTCCCCTTTCACCGGCTCATATGCTTCTCACCAGTGGAGGAATCTGTATGCAAAACGCCCTCCTGATTAAATGCAGAAGCAGCCAATGTTACAGGGAATTAGGCAGCATAATAAATGGGTTTATACCTTAAAAAAATGCTGTGGAACAAGGAACTACACTGACAGCCCAAAGGCCACCTTCATGCCCCAAAGGCAAACAAACCAGAAAGACCCAAGTGTGACACCAGCCAGATTTTAAAAGAATTTATGTCAGAACAATGAATTTGGATTTCTACCAAATTCATTATTGGTAGTAAGCAGGTAATCCAGCAGAGCTCTGATGCAGCACAGTTTTCTGCAGAGTCCCCCAGCAACTTGGCTTCCAGCTCTTGCAGTCAAGGAGACAAGAGGGGTTTGCAGGTACTTCTGCAACGGGCATCACCCGGCTGGGCCAGTGTGATGTTTTCAGCACCCAGCTTAACCCTGTGCACTGACATTAAAGTGCCGCTGAGCTGGTACATCCCTGCTGTGGGGCTGGTGATCTGGGTTAGGGCAAGCGGAGGTGCAGTGGGGAGGACAAGTAAGCTCTGAACCATTTACTCCCTGCTTGTTCCTTGCTGAACTAGCCTCAAAGAGGCCAACCTTCCCAGGTGGTTATATGACCCTGGAAATACGCTCCAAGACCATGAGCTGGTCTATTGAAGAGCTGAAGAGCATCAGCATCTTCTGGCTACTGCTGCTCCATGCCTGATGCAGGACAGTGCGTAAGCCAGTTTCTTTTAGCTGAGCTCCAAAGTTAAGCACATGCTTAAGTAGTTTTCTTACATAAAGATGCATTCACAAATCAGACTGTTAGTCTAGATTAATGCCGGCCAGCTACAGATGAACTTCTCTGAGTCATTCCCCGGAGACATCAGGTCCCCTAAAATAGCAACAACAACAGAATCCATAGAAAGGCTTGAATATTTCAACTGAAAGTTATGATCACAACACTTTACGTAAGTGTGGTGAACATGCCACCCTCCCCAGACTGAAATAAGGATTTGCTTCAGGCCAGGGCACTTTCGCATTTCAGTCTCACACGCTGGGAAGCGCAGCCCTGCCGACGCTGCTGACACTGCCTGATGCAACACAGCAACAAACTGCCTTGTTTGGGTTTTTTTTCCTTCCCCTGCAATTTTAATACAGTGAAGCTACTTGAGGAGAAGTCCAGAGATACTGGAATCAATCGATGTTGTCAGAAAAGCAGTGGCAACAGTTGGCGCTTTGGAGGTTTGTATGTAGAATGGCAACAAACTCCACTCAAGACCACAGAGGCTGCCTGTAGACCAGCAGCAGCCTTGAGACAAACAGAGGAAAACTTGAACACAAAGAATGACGGGGGCCATTTTCCCAGAGGTCCGACGCAGGTTGGAATATAGGCATTCTCTGCCACATCCCTTCCTGCCGTGTGATGCGGACAGAGACAGAGAAGGGCCAACGTCCTGGAGCAATGGCACTGGAGTCAGAAGAATCATGAGGAAGCAGCCTGGCATGTGCCATTGTGCTGAATCGGGGTCCTGCCACCTCTCCATAGGGAAAACAAGGGACAGGTGAGGATTGTCGGGAGCTTGAGGGCACCAGCAGGCTTTAATTGCCCCCATCAGCCTCACCTGGGATCTCCACCCATGACCCATGGTTCCAAGAGCTCCATTTAAGCTGAGGTCTGGGCAGCTGCTTTTTTTCTGAGCTGTTCTGTAGGTGCATGTGCTCCTAGGGTCTCCCAGATTGATCTTGGACTAAACTTGGTGCCTTGATTTTGCCTGGTGACACCTGGACTGTTGATGGGCCCCATTGCTGTCACCACCTTGCTCTGCTTGCCTAGCTGTGGGCCTGCACCCAGCTGGGAAGGTTGTTGCCTGGTCCATGTTGTGCCCATCCTAGGTCCTGGCTCACCTTCCCTTAGCTGGATGGGTGGTCTTTGCTGCTCCATAGGGTTATGTAGCACTGTGCAGGTGTTAAGCTCATGGCAATACTAGCTGGCTCTCTCTGACCCCATTCCTGATGGAGACCAGCTCCCCCACCTGTGTGTGATCCTTAGCCCCCTCCCTGCCTTCCCCCACCTGAGATCCCCTATCCATTTTCACTAATCTCATGAAATTCCCACAATCCCATTTAGACCCAAACCTAACTGTGATCCCCTCCTGCGGCTCAGCATCTCCATGACTTCTCCACCTCCATGACACCCCCAAAACCTTCACTGGTACCTCACAGGGTTCCTCACCCCTGCTGAGCACCTTTTTCCATCTCCCTGAAACCTTCCTTCCCAGCTCCACTGAAACTCCCCCACGTCGTCCCAGCTCTTCTCCTTTCACCATCGGTCCCCAGCTTTGTGCTGGTGCTTTTGTAACCTTTGACAGCAAGTTCCTTGAGGGTTTTTCTGCAAAATGCTTTTTTCCTGTTGCCCCTGGCTCTGCCTGTTCTGCTCACCTGAGGGACAATCCCTTAAATTCCCCATCAGATCTTTCCATGGTTGTGTCTTGCTCACACAAAGTGGTTTTTCATCTTGAGCTAGTGTGATGGGGCCATCTCCCTTGTTGTGCTTTCTCCCATGGCATTTGTTTAATTTCCTGCTTGCTCTCCATGCCTGTGGCTTGTCTCCCAGCACTCCTGATCGCTTGGAGCTTTCTGGTGGCTTCACTGCTTGCTCAGGAGCGCTGGGACAACATTTTTTTAATAATTTCATGGAGTTGGTTCCTGTGTAGGAGCTGATGGGAGTTAGGCTGGCAATTAGATGGGTAAAACCTAGGATTAAGGGTCCTTATTTGACTTGGGGATTTCTGAGGAATGCAGAGCTGGGAAGGAGGAAGCAAAATAAAGAGTTCATCTGAGGTTGAAGGTTTCCTTGCAAAAGCCAAACCCTCTGTGGAGAGCCTCTCTGCAACACTTCAGCGTGAGGCTCCACCATGGGGTAAAGCCCTTTTTTGTAAAACCCAACCAATATTTCACCTGCTACCTGCATAATATCCCTGCACACCTGTGCAAGGGCTGATTTACATCCAGCATTATTCATAAAAATGCACAATACCAACAAAAGATGCCAAAACCCCAAGGTGGATCCAAAGCATGTGCATGTTCAGTCACACAGCTGGAAAATGGTGCAGGTGAAATACATGTTTTAAATCATTAATCTTCTCCTCAAACCCCAAATCAGGCTGCTGAGGCTCCCCAAGGTTATCCCCTGGGGGCACAGAGCAAGGCCTCTAAATTTTGATGGCTGGGGAGGACGTGACTCTCCTTGAGGGTTCTGTGGATTTAGTTAAAAGTAAAGAGGCGCTTGCTTGGGTAAAGGCACCCCCGGCGACTGAGGCCGGGGGCGTCGCCGCCGCCTCAGGGGGCTGTGAGCTGTGAGGTGGCCCGACGGCGGTGGGTCAGCCCCGAGGGAGGCGGGCGGCGGGCCCCGGGTCTGGCCCGTC
>NW_008795250.1:2784402-2788347 GCF_000699145.1 Aptenodytes forsteri
TCCCCGTGCGGGGACGAGGGGCCGCTGGAAGGGCGGTTGACCCTTTCACGTGTGGCTTAATTCTTTAAAAAAAATCACAAAACCAAGCCCTCGTTTATTTGGGGGGTCAAACCATGGGTTTTGTGTGGCGATCTGCTCTTTAACCCCCTTATTTCCTCAGTTCAGGAGAGGCTGGTGGTGAGGGGAGGGTGGTGGCCGTCGTCTGGCAGCGTGGTGGCTTGAATTGCATCTTGTAGCGAAGGGCAGCGTTGCGTTTGTATGTGGAGGGCAATGCCTGTGGCACACACATTTTCAAATAAAACCTAACCTGGTTTGGCACAGTGAGCACCAGTTGTCTTGCATTTCCTTCAAGGAGTTGCATTTCTTTCTTTCAAACTCTTGCTATCGAGTTTGCTCTTTCTATCTAACTTTTTATCTCCTCCAGATCGTGTTTCAGCTCCCCAGTGCTTCGTTTTGCTTCCTTTTCTTGCGACTGCAGGGAGAGCTGCTGCCGGTGTTGCAATCGCTCCAGCTTCAGTGCTTTTTGCAAGTCTTGGCTCTTCCTGTTTCTAGCAGCTCTTGGTGTCCAGTGTGAAGCTTTACCTTGAGGAAAGACTCTTGTTGCTTCGTGCTTGTTTCTTCCAAGTATGTATTTGTGGTATGGGGCTCCTTCTGCCCTTTTTTCATAAGGTGAGCTGCTAAGTGTCCTAAGGCAGTGTGGTTTTTCTGGCAAAGAGAGGTAGTAGGTCTTGGATTCATCCTGAAATTGTAGGGTAAGATGAGGAAAGGCAAAAGGTTTGAGCGCCTGGTCTTGATTTGGGACAGGTTGTAAAGGTTTCTTGCACTCAGACTTCTTCATGATAGCACCCGTTGCATGTCTGGGATGAAATGCAGGAAATTCCCTAGCTGCGTTCATAGAGGCAAACACAGGCTGGGGAGCCGGCACGCACGGATGCTCAGTGCCTGCGTGGGTCTGTGGCAGCCTGAAGCGCTATATCTGGGAAATATGAAATGCTTCATTCATCAAGAAGAGCTAGTAACTCTGCTTCCAAGTGTTTTAAATGTCAGCGTGAACTCTGTCGCTGATCAAAGCGGAGAAGGGTAACGGCATTGGAAGCTGCTCTGCTTCATCTTGAGCACATCGTGCTTTGAAAAAGGCAAGTTGGAAACACTGAGAAGAACCATTTGGCTTATTTTATTTCTTCAACTTTTGTAAGTAGCAATAGAAATAAATTTTGATTTGGGAACTGAGAAGACTCCTCGTTTCTTTTTTGCTGCTAGGAACTAAACTTAAAACAGCCAGTACAATTATTCACATTTTCCTGTTCTTCTCAGAAGGGAAATACGACCATCAAATCACTTGGAGCAACTTCATGTGATCACGAGATCGAGCTCATACTCATCGCTTTCCGTACGCCCTCCTTTATGACGCTCAGACTACACAATTAATTTTAAGGCTTTTTTCCCTCTTTGCCTTCCTTTTTTTTTTTCCCACATGGGTGGTTAGTAATAACAGGCAATGGAAACCCTGTATGGAAGGAAATAGTTTCTATTAATAGAGAAAATAAGACAGAAACTGTTTTCTGTCCGTATCAGAAAGCTGCTGTGTCAATTTAACAAGCAAGCAAGATTATGTCCAAACTCTGCATTCATCCTGAACTTCAAGCATGAAAACAGAGACCAATTTAAGTTAGGAGGGACATATGGGGGTCTTTGGTCAAGCCCCTGCTCAAAATAGGGCCAACCTGGAGTTGGAGTCAACTTTGCAGTTGGGTCAAGCTTCTCAGGCCTGTGTCCAGCCGAAATTGTGGTATTCCGAAGGATGGAGAACTGAGCCCTTGCTGCAGTGTTTGACCACCCTCAGGGTGAAGAATATATATTTTTTTCCTTATTTCTAATTGGGATTTCCCTTGTTGCTCTTTTCTTGTTTCTTGTCATTAAGCTGGGTAGCTCTGAAACGAGTCTGGGAGAGACCCAGGACCCTGCATGGAGCTCAGGCCAGGACCTCCCATCCCTGATGTCTTATTACTGCTGCAGTCATTGTGTTAGCATCCTTGTCTTCCAGTCCGTGACTGTAATTAACTTGATGTGTGCCTTCACAGCGCTCTTTTGAACCATGAACTTCAGCCTTTGTGGTTGATGGGTGTAAGCTCTGAAACGAGTCTGGGAGAGACCCAGGACCCTGCATGGAGCTCAGGCCAGGACCTCCCATCCCTGATGTCTTATTACTGCTGCAGTCATTGTGTTAGCATCCTTGTCTTCCAGTCCGTGACTGTAATTAACTTGATGTGTGCCTTCACAGCGCTCTTTTGAACCATGAACTTCAGCCTTTGTGGTTGATGGGTCACTGATCCCTGCTGCTCCCATCTGCATTGCCTTCCAGGTGTGATAGTGGTGGTGCCTGCCTGCTCCTTGGCCAAGGAGGCCACGTTTGGGTTTGGCGATGTCTCCCTGGGCAGGTTTAAACATGGTGCGTGGTGGTGGGACCAGTTCTGTTGAGGCTTCTCAACAGAACGAGTAGTTCCCGTGTCCCCCGTCTTGAGAGTGGCCGTCCCTGGGGAGCTGCTGTCTTGCCGAGCAGAAGGAGCAGGGCTTGCCGTGCTGGCGTGCCAGCTCGCACATCTGTGAGGTTGCCTTGGCTACCGGCTCGTCTGTAACCGAGAGGAAAGCTCAAAACTGAGGACTATCTTCGAGCCGTTTCCCTTCTCTCTGCGGAGGTTTCGCCATTCCTTCATGGAGAAATTGGGGGTTTCTGGCTCCTGCGATCTTTGGAGCACAGGCTCTGCATTTCACCTGAACAGTGGCGGTGCCATGATCTCTCTGAAGTCTGCTTGGTGCCTGGCTTCTGACGAGGCTCACTCAAAGCCAAGCTTTTTATTTTTCAGTGACCATATTGAGCTGTTCCTGGGAGCGCTGTGGGGGTGTAGGCATGGACCTTGGCTGTGATTAGCAGGTTCCCACCCAGCTAACCCGCGCTCCTCCTGGCCAGAGACTGCTGTGTGAGTAGACCCGTGCGTCTCAGCGAAGGGGGAACGCCTCCCTTCGGAGTTGGGGGAGCGACTCCAGTGAGGACTTGGGGCTGTGCATCCTTGGAAGTGCTCCTTCAGATGGGGAAGCATGGCCAGAGCTCCTGATTGGGATCTGAATGTGGCTGGGTTTATTTTTCCAGCCGCTGCGCCTGGGACCTGTTCTGCAGAAGGTGAAGTCGGTTGGGAGCCTTTCTGTGCTGGACGAGACCTATTGGTGGCCTCTAACTCAGCCCAACTCTGCAGTATACTTGGATTCATTCTCCACCCATTTTTACAGGTTTCTTTGCCCTTTCTGAGAAGTATGGGTAGGGTAGCAGAGCTCTTGGGTTTGTGCTTTTTTTCCAGTGCTGGGAGAGTTGGGAAACATGAAGCTCTTTGCCCCCCCCCCCGAGAACTGCCACTGCTCCCTGGGGGCTTCCTCACCAGCAGACCTTCTCCACGCTGAAGGTTGGGAGTTGGGAAACCCTTTGCCCCCCCCCCCGAGAAGATTTGAGTAGTCACGGCTGTTGCTTATTGCTTAGGCTGGTGTCCAGGAAGCCTTGGGGGCTGCTGCTAGATCATACTCTGATGCCTCTCCTCCTTTGTGTGCTCCTTTAAGCTGCCACTGCGAAGCCTTCCCTGGGGGCTTCCTCACCAGCAGACCTTCTCCACGCTGAAGGTTGGGATCAGCTCATGTGCTCCTGGTTGCCTGTGTTGAAAGAAGCCCCTGCTGAACACCCCTGTGCCTGCTCTCGGGTGAAGGAGGGGGTGTCCGTTTCTGCCACGTGTGTTAAAAATCCATGTACTTCTGCACCTCTGTCGCTAGCTGGGCTGGGAGGACGGCAGTGGACTAGAAGCAGGGAAAAGAGCCAGGATGGGATTGATGTCCGTGGTCTGTGTTCTTCGCAGAAAACGAGCAACCCTGGGGGACACCCTGCACTCAGCTCCTCGTCTTTGT
>NW_008795250.1:2790628-2801289 GCF_000699145.1 Aptenodytes forsteri
GAAGCTCTTTGCCCCCCCCCCCGAGAAGATTTGAGTAGTCACGGCTGTTGCTTAGAGCAGGGGCTGGTGTCCAGGAAGCCTTGGGGGCTGCTGCTAGATCTTGGGGGCTGCTGCTAGATCATACTCTGATGCCTCTCCTCCTTTGTGTGCTCCTTTAAGCTGCCACTGCGAAGCCTTCCCTGGGGGCTTCCTCACCAGCAGACCTCCACGCTGAAGGTTGGGATCAGCTCATGTGCTCCTGGTTGCCTGTGTTGAAAGAAGCCCCTGCTGAACACCCCTGTGCCTGCTCTCGGGTGAAGGAGGGGGTGTCCGTTTCTGCCACGTGTGTTAAAAATCCATGTACTTCTGCACCTCTGTCGCTAGCTGGGCTGGGAGGACGGCAGTGGACTAGAAGCAGGGAAAAGAGCCAGGATGGGATTGATGTCCGTGGTCTGTGTTCTTCGCAGAAAACGAGCAACCCTGGGGGACACCCTGCACTCAGCTCCTCGTCTTTGTCGCCACGCCAGGCTGTGATGGGTTTCCCAGCCTGGACTCCAAGGAAGGCTGTGAGTATCGGGGTTGGGAGTGGGAGGGAGTGACTGGAGCGGGGGTGCGGCTGTTTCTGTGCCCGTCAGTTGGAAATAGCACTGTGCAGCACTTACCCCCAATTTTAGGGAGGCAGCATCCTCACTGTATTATTGAGAAACTGGGGCAGGGAGGGAGAGACTTACCTGAGGATGCTGATAAAGCAGTGGGAGAGGTTTAAAACAAAAAAACAAAGCCAAAAGTCGGTTCTCTGGGATGCCAGGGTGCAGTCCTGTATCAAAACCTCTGCCTGGTGCTGCTGCTGCCTGGTGCTGCTGCAGCCCCGTAGTTGGGGCTGTCATGGCCCATAGCAGCGTGTGATGGAGTAGCCCCATAGTTGGGGCCGTCATGGCCCATAGCAGCGTGTGATGGAGTGTGGGACCTAATGCTAGCGCCAGCCCCTCTGATGCTGTGTTTCAGATAAGCTGTCTGTCTCGGAAGGCTCCTTGCTGCTCTCTGCAGATTCTGTCTGGGGAGCTCTCAGAGGTGAGATGTGCTTTCTGTCGGGCATTTCCGCTCTCCCTGCCCCAGGCCTATGGGGATGTCTCTCTGTGCCTCTCTCTTTCCATAGACTTATTTGTTAATTGAGCTCTGTTCCTTTGGGGGAATCTGTGCTGAGAAAGGGACTGTGTGTGGTTTTCCTGCAGGCCTGGAAACGTTCAGCCAGCTCGTTGGGAGAGATGAGAACGGCATGGTGAGCCCTGGCCTCATCTCCTGGGGGCAGTCAGCACTCCCTAATGGGGACAGGCTGAGGATTGCTGGGATGCGCAGGATGAGGGGGGTACCAGCAGGGCAGCACAGCCTTGCCAAAGGCCAAGTAGGGATTCATGAATCCAGACAGATCCCTGCCTTCTGAGCGGATAAAGCATTGCAGCTCTTTCTGGCTTGCTTGCGTGCGGGGCAGTGAGGCTACTCCTCCTTGTCCCGCTGACCCTGGGGACAAAGGTGACCCTGATTGTCTCCTGCTAATGGCTGTGTTGCCCAAAGCCCTCCTCACTTCTTCCTCGTGTTCTCTGCGTGCAGTACTACATCAACAAGACAGAAATTGTGGACTTTCCCCGCTTCCCTCACCGGGGACTGTTGCTGGACACCTCTCGTCACTACCTGCCTCTGAGAGCCATCCTGGAAACTCTGGTAGGGTGCCTGTGCTGGGAGACAGTTTAGTTGGGTGTCCCTTCCTCTGTGACCACTGAGGGCTCCTTGAGTGGCCTGGAGGGCTTTTTGGGTTTTTGCTCCTTTCCAAAGATCCTAGGAGCCGTCTAGTGTGTAGGCCACTGCATCTACATCTTGTCAAGGAAGAGCTTGTCAAACCTAGGTTTTTTTGAAGAAAACCAGCCTGCTAGATGAAGCAACAGGCTGGTGTGGAATGGCAGCATGACCTCAATTCTTAGTATACAGATGTGCATCATGGAAAAATGCTTCCATGCTGTAGGTCCTTCCCAGTGCCCATGGCTGTGTTTGCTCCCGGTGTAACTCACAGCTGTCTCATTTGGGTGATCTCTCAGCTCCCTTCATAAGTAGGAGAAGGAAGAAAACCCTGAGCTATCTTGGATTCCTGCAATCCAGATTACTTTATGAGGCTGGGTTGTTTCTGAGGCAAGGGAGAACACTGACTTCTTCCCAGCCACGTTAGATGAAGGTGGGTGGTGGTTCTGTGTTCATCCCAAGCAGAATTAAACTTCCAGGTCTCCACCATTGGCTCAGTTGTAGGGAGAACAGGGATTTCATTGTGAGCAGAAGCACTACTGGCCCTCTGCAGCAATTTGTGGTGCTGGTATGTTTGAACAGAGGTGTCTGAATCCCTCTTGGATCCTGGGGAGCGTTTAGGGACTCTGCCTTGTCCTTTTGGAGCACAGACACCTTGTTCCCTTTCTGTGGCAAGCTGGGTGGCCTTTCAGAAGAGACAGGGCATGTTCATCTTTGTTCCTGTTCCTTCCCAGGATGTCATGGCTTACAACAAGTTCAATGTGTTTCACTGGCACATTGTGGACGACCCGTCTTTCCCCTATGAGAGCTTGACCTTCCCAGAGCTCAGCAAGCAGGTAATCCACCCTGATTGCCGTATAGCGCCCAGCCCAGGGCGAGAAGATCTCTCCCTCGGCACCTGAGCTAGACGCTGAGATTTCCCGTGTTCCCCCAGGGAGCCTTCAATGCCATGACCCACGTGTACACAGCCAGTGACGTGCAAACGGTGATCGAGTACGCCCGGCTGCGTGGCATCAGAGTCATCGCAGAGTTCGACACTCCTGGGCACACCCTCTCCTGGGGTCCAGGTGAGGAGCAGACCCTGCCTGCCGCTGCTGTGAGGAGAGTTGTAGTTGTACTGGGGGGAGGAAGGGGATCTGCAACCTGGATCCCTAAAGCTGGGTGTGGGCAGCCACGTCCCACGGGCTGGCTTTGAGGAGGAGCAAACCATCATCTGGGGGAAGTAGGACCCAATGGTCCAACTTCTAGAACAAAATCCAAAGGGAAAACGTTTCCATCTCTTCTTGGGTCTAAGCTGGGTGATTTTTTGGGGAACATCTGCTCTGCCAAAACCAGCATCGTGGGCATTGCAAGGATCTTGGGTTTAATTGGGGGTGCAACTGACCAAGCTTCCTCACTCTGCTCAGCTGTGCCCCAGTCCTGACACGCTGCTCCCCGCTCCGAGGACTGGAAGTGCCTCCTCTTCCATGTCTGGAAGTGCAAGAAGCTCCAGGAAAATGTTGCCTTGTCTTGCTCTCTCCTTCCCCTGCCTCCAAATGCCATGTCCTGCACTGGCGTACAACCTGTGCTTGTAGTCACAGCCAAAACTGTGGCTGCCCCCCTTCCCTGTCTGCAGTGGGTGTGTGGAGCTGGGAGAGGGTGCTGGGGACTGCACCGCATTATCTTTCCCCAGCAGCTCTGTGTGTTGTTTCCCGTAGGAATCTCCTGGAAAAAAACAGTGGAGCCCACAATGAGAGATACCAAGGGGAAACCTGGGAAGGGTAGAAACTAGCATCCTGCAAGGATTTGGTGTGTCTGTGTCCCATCCTCAGAGTACCTGTTGGCAGGGGGGAAAAAGGGGTGTCCAGCCTAAAAGGCTCGAGCCCTGCTGATCTCACCTGGGAGTGCGTGTTTGGGGCAGCAGTGGATGTGCATGGGGGGAGCACAAGATGAATGCAGAACACGGATCCCTCCCCATCAGGTCAGGCTTCCTGAACCAGAGATCATTTTTCTGCTGCTGTGTTTATGCCTTGTGCGCCATGCCTGGGTCTTCTGTCCCCTGGCAGGCCCTGGGCCGTGCTGAGGAGGATCTGGGGGGTTATGCGGGGTGAGGTGGCCACGCTTAGCCCCTTCCTCACTGTCCTGTGTTTGTTACGACCCAGGTGCTCCGGGCCTTCTGACTCCCTGCTATTTGGGCAAGGATCCTTCTGGGACCTATGGGCCCATCAACCCCATCCTTAACAGCACCTACCAGTTTGTGACCAGTTTGTTTCAAGAGGTCAGCTCTGTGTTCCCAGACTTCTTTCTTCACCTCGGTGGTGACGAGGTGGACTTCACGTGCTGGTGAGTCTGAGATCAGTCTGGATGGGGACTGGGGGGAAGTATCTGGGACTGGAAGCCCATTGCTTTTTGGTCATGATCGTCTGTAGATCTTTGGTGTCCTGCTCCCCTAGACAGAAAGAGAGGCTGTGTGTGGTGGTTCCTGTAGTTTCTGCGCTCACGGTGATGCTGGCTGTGGGAAGCTGCTGATGCCAGCACAGCCACAGCTCTTGGAATGCCTGGGCTAGCCTTGGGACTGATGTGGGAAGGACTTGGGTATGTCTTGGCCTTACTCCAGAGCTTGGGATGCAATGCTTTTATTATCTTCTCTTTGGTATACAGGAAATCCAATCCAAAAATTCGTGCCTTCGTGAAGGAGATGGGCTTTGGTGAAGATTACAAAAAATTAGAGTCATTCTACATCCAGAGGTAAGGATGGCTGTGTCTAGCCTTGGTGATGTGGGAAGGACTTGGGTGTGTCTTGGCCTTACTCCAGAGCTTGGGATGCAATGCTTTTATTATCTTCTCTTTGGTATACAGGAAATCCAATCCAAAAATTCGTGCCTTCGTGAAGGAGATGGGCTTTGGTGAAGATTACAAAAAATTAGAGTCATTCTACATCCAGAGGTAAGGATGGCTGTGTTCTGGGCCTGCAGCTGCAGTATGTGACCAGCAGAAATGTCTTCTGCTGTCTCAGGGACACCAGGCAATGCTTTTATTATCTTCTCTTTGGTATACAGGAAATCCAATCCAAAAATTCGTGCCTTCGTGAAGGAGATGGGCTTTGGTGAAGATTACAAAAAATTAGAGTCATTCTACATCCAGAGGTAAGGATGGCTGTGTTCTGGGCCTGCAGCTGCAGTATGTGACCAGCAGAAATGTCTTCTGCTGTCTCAGGGACACCAGATCTCCTTTTCAGGAGCACACCCATTCAGGCATGTCTCCCTGACCCCAAAGGGAGTAGCCTAGCCACATTTTACTGGGAGATTGACCACAAAAAACCTGGGGCTGAGGGACAAAGGAGCCCCGTGAGGGGCTGTGCTTTCTCCCTTCTCCTTTAGAAGTACCTTCATGTCCCACTGCGGGCGTTGGTCCGACCCAAAACTCAGTACTCTTTCCACTCCAGGCTTCTGGACATCATCTCTTCCCTCGGCAAAGGTTATATCGTGTGGCAGGAGGTATTTGACAATGGAGTGAAGGTGAGAGCTGCCTGCTTTCCCTAATGCAGTTCCCTGTGCTGAGGTGAAAAGTGTCGGCACCCCAGCTGATGTGCTCTGGGGGTGCCGTGATGGGGCTGGTGGGGGGTACTCTGTTATGGGACTGGGGTTGATCTTGAGATGGTGCTGCCAGTGAGCTGCTCTCATGGTGGCTTTGTCAGACTGCTGTTAACAGGCTCTTCCCTCCAGGTTTTTGTGTATATGCCTGCAAGAGGCAGGTTTTAACCCTGCCCAGGACACTCTGCAAATAGGCTTATCCACTCTGTTGCTTCTGCAAGCCAGATGGGAAGTGGCTCAAAAGTCAAGCCAATGTCTGCCTCGGTTTCCCTTTGGGGGTGTCTGGAGCTGTGGATGGGTCAGGGCACTCCGCTTGCGAGGGGAGGTAGTGCTCTTGTTGCCACAGTCATCCCGTGCATGGGGTTCACATGTGTTCTTCAGGTGAGGCCAGACACCATCATCCACGTGTGGAAGAACTCCACGCCGTACATGCAGGAGATGGCAAACGTCACCAAGGCTGGCTACCGGGCTCTGCTCTCTGCCCCCTGGTACCTCAACCACATCTCCTACGGGCAGGACTGGATGGCAGCCTACCAGGTGGAGCCCTTGAAGTTTGAAGGTGTGTTCCTTGTGTCCCCTTCCCGTACGACAGCTGACTTGTCACTCGGAGGTAGCATCAGGGCTGGGTCTCTTGCTAATTTGTTCTCGCTGCTGGTGTGAAGGTGCTTGAGTGACCGTGTCCTTGGTTCCTGTGCTATGTCCCGTTCCCTTGAGGCTGACAAAAAACAACTCTGCTCTCCCCCAGCCCGGGGTTTGAAGCGGGGGCTTCCAGAAGGGCAAGTTACCGCCTCCGTAGCTGAGCCACTCACTGCTGTTACAGGCACCTCTGTGGGCAGGGCGGTAAGTCACCCCGTTATCTTACAACACCCCCTCACCTGAGTGCTGTGTCCTCTGGCAGGCAGCCCTGAGCAGAAGGATCGGGTGATCGGCGGAGAGGCGTGCATGTGGGGTGAATATGTGGACGCCACTAACCTGACCCCCAGGCTCTGGTAAGAGAAGCCGTGGGGAGGTTAGCTCGAGTCGCGTGGGGCAGGGCTCAGGCTCGTTTCCTTCGCCACTGAGCGACGTGTGCCAAATACTGCAGGTTTGGTCTGCGTGTGGTGCTTGTCCCTGTCCCCTGGCAGCGCCTCTGTGCTAGTAACAGCTTCACTGAGGCTTAAATGAGGGTTTGTAAGACTGTAACATGCTCCTGTGCAGCCTGCTGCTGCAAGCAGTATGTGTTTAGTGCTGGTCTCTGTCCTGTCACCCCGGTACGTCCTGATCCACATGTCTAGGAGTGGATCTTTTGATATACAGAAGCCATGTGCCTTTGTGTGCTGAAGGACTTTGGTCAGGAAAGTGTTTGGGAGCTCAGGGCTTTGTGTGAGAAGCTTTCAAATCCCCCCTCCCCCGACCTGACTGCCTCTGTCCCTCGTTCCTCCAAGGCCAAGAGCTGGGGCCGTAGCCGAGAGACTGTGGAGTAATGCGACCGTCAGGGACCTGCGTGATGCCTACGTGCGGCTGGCCGGCTTCCGCTGCAAGCTTCTCGGGTAACCATTTCTCCTCGCAGCTTGGATGCCGTCTCGCGGGGACAGAGCGAATGCCACCCTTTCTGGGGTTCAATCCTGGGGAGGGCAGCGAGGGTGAAGTGGGCTTTCCCTGGTGCAAAATGACCCTTGTTCTTACGGAAAGTTCCGAGCCTTTCTCCTGCCTGTGCGTGGGCAGAGCTTGCTTTGTGCAGTGCTGGAAGAGAGCCCCTGCTGCCAGCGTGGGCTGGTGGCTCTGTCGAGGAGAGGGCTTCGTGCTGAGGAAGGGGGACCTGTCAGCTATTGCCACCCCTCCTGCAGCTTCCCCAGGAAACCTGCCCTTACCCCGTGCTCCCACACGTGAGCAAAAAACCGAGTCTATAAGTGCAGGATGAAAACCGCTCCCTCCTTGTCACACCTGAAACGGGGCACCGATGGCCAACCTGTGCTCCTCTGACCCCTCAGACCTGACCCTGGGCTCTGCCTGTGCCCTCTGCCTAAGGCCGTCTCTCTGCTCTCTTTCCAGGCGTGGTGTCCAGGCGCAGCCTCTCTATGTAGGATACTGTGAAAATGAATTCGGTGGGTTTTGAAGGGAGAGTCTCACTGACCTCGGTCGCTGTGCACACAGGAGGAATGATCCCTCTCTCTCAAAAGCTGCTGGCGTGGCAGAGGGACCCCTTCCCGCCCCCAGCTTCTGCTCTTGCTTTGTTGCAATGAACGTTTTTTTTTTTCCTTAGTGTGCACTCTTCACCTCCTTTTCTATTTTCGTTTCTTTAAATGTATAAATAAATGACCCTAAAGAGGAAAAAGGTGCCTTTTCATGCTCAGCTGGGCCTTGGGAGACCGTGCAAGGGTTTTTGTTAGCAGGAGAATGGGTAGGGCTTGCTCCATTGGTGGAGGAGCATCTGGCTGTGCCTCATCCCGGTGGCTCTGGGGCTTGCTGGGTGCCTCCTCAGCTGGGTAAGCTGTGTTTAGTCTCTGCTGCTATCGGGATTTGGCCGACTGATCCGTCCTCATCCTGCTCTGTTGTCCTCGGGGTGGGGAGCTCAGCTCCGGGTCTGCATCCAAGAGGTTTGGTTTGGATAGTATTTGCCTTGGAGAAAAATGGTGCTGCTGTCCCGCAGAGCTGGGACAGTCGGGGTCCTTGTCACTGATGGGGTCGTCGTGCTGGAAACCACGTTCAGCTCGAAGCGGGGAATCTCTCGGGGAGAAATCCTGGCTGATGGGACTGTTGTACATGTGTCTTGGTCTTAAATGAGTGAGAACTGCTGTTACGGCTGGAAACCTTTTACTATTGAACTTTAAATTAAAGATATTGAATTAACTTTGCATTAAAAATATTCAGAAGTTGTCAAGTCTTGCATTTCTTTACCCTCCTGCGAAGGGATACACAAACACTGCTCCTCTGAAGTGCTACATCTTAAGGGGGGAGGAAAAGATTGTGAAGCCCAACCACCCCAGAGCGGGGAAACTTAGCCAGATTTGGGGGAAAGAAGGGTATTTTTCCCCCTACTCAGGGTGGGAGGGGAAGGGCTGCCTTCCTGTGCCCTGTTTTCCTGGGGGAAGATGCTCCTCTGCTTCCTCCAAGTCTGCGTGGGAAACTTGTGCCCCTTTTCTCTGTTGTTTTGGTTGTAAATACTGTCCTGGTCTTGTGTTTAAGGCTGAGCGGAGGGAGCCAGCGTTGCTGATCTGCCCGCCTGTCAGTCCCGGCATGTTTATTTCTCTTAAATTGGGTAACCCAGAAGACCTAAATAATAATAGCTGCTTCTTTTGCTGGGGTTTGATGTGCTGTCAAGTCCTAAAGAGCTCCGAAAGGCTGGTGTAATTAGCGCTCCTTCCTCGCTACCAGACCTGGCACGAGCAAACGCTGATCAGAAGCTTCTCATCCCCGTGAGGACATCTCCTTGTGCTCTGACCCGAGTCCCCGCCGATGCCACCCGGTGTCCCCGTGACATCTCTTGAGGTTGGCTTTGGGAAGCATCGCTCCACGGCACAAACGCCTCGGGTATTTGTGGAGCAGAAGCTTTACCTTCTGGTCCAGGCCGGTGGCCTCCAGCGCTTTAGACCTGCACGTCTGCTCCATCTCTGCGCGGCCACTTCTTGGCTGGCTCTTCACGCAGCCACGCTGCGGGGAGGACAGCCGAGATACACCGTAGTTCTGATCGGATGCAGCGCTTCAGGCTCTGAGGGGGTGCCAGGTATAGAGGGAGGAGGTTATTATCACCTCCTATTTTTAAAAGTTGTCTTTTTCCCTTTTTTTTCCCCAACACGGCATAAATTGGTACCTTTGCCGGGTGCTTTTGTCGCTGCAGGGACACCCGCTGCTGGTGGGGCTGGGGCCGAGGGGGAGGCTGGCCCCGGGGAGGGTGCTCTGCTCCCCGGGCACTGCTCTGTGCCCTGGGATGCTCCAGCGCCGGCGGGGTTGGCACGGGGGGACCCCCCAACCCAGCGTCTTCCGCTAAAGCCTGGTATTGATGATCTGGGTTAAATATCACCCCGTGGTCCTGCTTCCTGGGGGGTCTGCACCAGCATCTCCCCAAAAACACCACCTTGGGGGCGGCTTGGCAACGTTTTCACCCTTGCAAAGGCCGGGATCCCCACCGGTGGGAAGGGAGCACCCCGCTTTCCTCTGCCGCGGCCTCGCCGCGCGGCCCGTTCCTTCCAGAACATCTATTTTGGTCGCGTAAAACTTGCCGGGGAGCAGAGGAGAACAGGCAGCGTGTGAATCACTCGGGGCCAACGGGTTTAAAAATAAACCCAGGCGGCGGCGAAGAACAGCCGCCGAGCCCCCAGATTTCGGCAGCATTACGCTCCGCGCCTCCGAAACCCACCCATGGGTGCCCACCCTGAGCAACATCCCCATCCATTGGGTTTTATTGGGACACACTTCCATATGTTTGCACATCCTTGCATGCACATGCACATACTTGCAGCTGTGTGCACATGCTTGCATGCATATGGGCGCTTGCAAACACGTGCACCCGTGCACATGCTTGCACACGCATGCATACAGGTGCTTGCAAACACGTGCACCCATGCACATGCTTGCACTCACATGCATATGGGCGCTTGCAAACACGTGCACCCGTGCACATGCTTGCACACGCATGCATACAGGTGCTTGCAAACACGTGCACCCATGCACATGCTTGCACCAATGCGCGCACTTGCACACACATGCAAATGCATGCATGCACACACACGCGCTTGCATGCCATTGCACAGGCTTGCAACACAGGCATGCATCTGCATGTGCTTGCGCACACACTTGCATGTACTTGCACGCATGTGCACACACTTTCAACTATGTGTGCACATGTATGCAAGCACATACATGTGCATGCATGTGCTGCAAATGTGCACACACTTGCACACATGCTTGCACAAACTTGAACGTGCATGCACGGGTGCACGCGTGCACATACTTGCACAAGCACATGCACACGCGTGCACACTCTTGCAGACACACCCCCATGCTCACACATGCTTGCACACACCTGCACACGCGTGGCAGCGCGCCAGGAAAGCCGGGCACCCCCAGCTCAGCTGCTGCTCTGGGAGTAATTAATTAACGACCGCGTCAGGTATTAAAGCTGTTCGGTCTAATTACAGATTTTTCGGGGTGGCGGGGGGTGCAGGGGAGGGGGGGGGGGGTCTCCCCCCCCCCCCCCCATCTGGGGCAGCCCTGAGGGGGCAACCGGGGTGGCGTGGGGTCCATCGAGGTGAAAAATGCAACAAAGTGCCAAAATTGTCCCTTTTGAGCCTTTTCTGTGTATTTAAATCCCGCTCTAAGGTGGCGGCCGGTGGCGAAGAG
>NW_008795250.1:2801981-2804960 GCF_000699145.1 Aptenodytes forsteri
GGCGGCGGCGGAGGCGGGGGCGGCGTTCAGCACCGCGAACAGCGGCCGGGTGAACGGGCTGAGCCGCCCGCCCGGCGCCATCGCCATGAAGGATCACGACGCCATCAAGCTCTTCGTGGGGCAGATCCCGCGTAACCTGGAGGAGAGCGACCTCAAGCCGCTCTTCGAGGAGTTCGGCCGCATCTACGAGCTCACCGTCCTCAAGGATCGCTTCACCGGCATGCACAAAGGTACGGGGGGCTCCGCGCCCGCCGGCGGGGCGCGACCAGGCGGTGCGTCCTGAGGTGGGACAGCCCGAGGCGCGGGTACCCCTGAGGCGGGGATACCCCTGGCGTGAAGGTACCCCGGAGTTGGGGGCACCCTTGAGGTGGAGCACCCTGAGGTGGAGGTACGCCTGAGGTGGGGCACCCTGGTATGGGGTACCCCTGAGGTGGAGGTACCCCAGTATGGTGCACCCCTGAGGTGGGAGCACCCCTGAGGTAGAGGTAACCCAGTATGTGTCACCCTCAGTATGGGGCACCCCAATATGGGGCACCTCTGATGTGAAGGTACACCTGAGGTGAGGGCACCCCGGTATGGGGCACCCCTGAGGTGGGGGCACCCCGGTATGGGGCATCCTGGTATGCGGCCCTGCTAAGATTGGGGTACCCCTGAGGCAGAGGCACCCATCTAAGGTGGACGCACCCCTGGGCTGGGGACACCCACCGGAGGCAGGGGCACCCACCTGGAGTTAGGGGAGGCACCGTCCGGCTCGGGGGCACCCCTGGGGTCAGAGCACCCCAGGGCTGGGAGCACCCCAGCAGTGTTTAGGGCACCCACCTGGGTTGGGGGCACCTGTCTGGCATCAGGGCACCTACGTGAGGTTTGGGCACCTACGTGAGTTGGAGCACCCCTGGGATGGAGGCACCCAGCTGGGATACAGGCACCCACCTGCCCGGCCCCCTGCCTGCGCTGTGCCCCAGGCCGCTGTGACCTGGCAGGACTGGGGTCGCTGCTGGCCTGACCAGCACCCTGGCACGGGGTGCAGAGCACCCGGCACCCCGAGCAGCGGCGCACCGAGGGGCTCACATGTGCACCGCTAAAGTCTTTACAGAACCCCCCACCTGTGAGCTGGGGGTCCGCTGTGCCGGAGCGGGGTCAGGGCACCCTGGATGTCACCCGGACGGGATCTTGCGCTCCTCCGCACGGTCGCTGCTGGCCTGACCAGCACCCTGGCACGGGGTGCAGAGCACCCGGCACCCCGAGCAGCGGCGCACCGAGGGGCTCACATGTGCACCGCTAAAGTCTTTACAGAACCCCCCACCTGTGAGCTGGGGGTCCGCTGTGCCGGAGCGGGGTCAGGGCACCCTGGATGTCACCCGGACGGGATCTTGCGCTCCTCCGCACGCTGTCGCTGTGCCCGGACGGGATCTTGCGCTCCTCCGCACGCTGTCGCTGAGCCCCTGTGCCACGGGCAGCGCCCGCTTCGCTGGGACTTTCTGGGAAGCTGAAACCTGGTGCTTGCGGATGATGCTGCGTCGGTGCCCTTTGGCCATGGGGCGGCCACCTGGACTCCTTCGTTCTCAGCACCGCAGCCTTCGAGATGTCTCCAGGAGCCTGTGAAGCTGTTTGTGTGCCCCAAACAATGGGATTCGCACCTTGCCGGGCCCCTCAGCGCTTCCTCCAGCGTGGGCTTCAACCGCTGCGGCCCAGACACGCAATTTAATTGTGGACACTCCTCTAATTCGAAAGGCATCCTTCCTCCTGGCGAGCCTTCGGAGCGGGATCGCTCCTGCTCCAGCCTTCCGAACTTCTCTGGAACGCCCAGGCACCATCCACATCGTCACCTGCAGGGAAAACAAAAAGGGGGAAAAAGGAGCAGAGAGGAGGAAGCCAACCTGATTATGGATGGTAAACACTGGAAATGGCACCGGGACTGACGCGAGCCGCTATGCTGACCTCCCCTCTCCACCCGCAGCGGGGCTGATATTTAACCGGGGGGATCTCTCCTTGCTCCCTGCGAGCGCAGATGTCCCCAGCATCTTGTCGCCAACAAGGCGGGCAAGGGACCCCATCCCTCGGCGTCCCCCAGCCCCGCTGCTGTGCTCCCTCTCCTCCCAGGCACGCTGATTGTACTTATTAAGAGTTATTAATACTTAATCAGCTGGCGGATTTAATTGTGCCAATATTAAAAATGCATCAATGTCAATTTTATTCATTAAATATTTACTTTGTTGAAGGGAAACTGTTTTGCTGCTGTTTTAATATCACTTTCAGAGGCTTTTGGATGTGATCCCAGCAAATCGGGGGGGAGCCCTCGGGGAGGGAGCAGTGCAGCGGCGGCACGGGGACCCGGGATGCTCCCGCGGGATCGGGAGAGACAGAGGGGAGAGGACCGGACCCCGTCCCCGAGGCTTGCTCGTCGCCGCCAGCTCCAGGCGAGCAAGCGAGCGGCTCGGCAGCGTGAGTCAGCGTGGGAAAACCTCGCCCCAGGCGTATTCCTGATTCCCAAAGCACCGTGATGTCGGAGGAGCCGGAGCACCTTTGCCACGCGAGTCTCATCCCAAGGAGGATGCTCGGGGCCGGGAGAAGCGTGGCGGCAAGCCGGGATGCGCGGCCTCGACGCCTGGAGATCCGCTTCCCAGAGGGCTTGGGCTGCAGTTTTCCCTGGAGCCTGGGGCCAGAGCGCCACTGCCCGTGCGCTGCCAGACTCGCTGCCTGCTCTTGCCTTGCTCCTTCCTTCATCCCACTGCTCTGTCTCTTCTGTATGGAGATCTCCCACCCCGTTTCGGGGCTGAGCTCTGGCCCCGCTGGCGGCGGTGCCACCTGGGTGCTGGGGTGCTGGATGCTAGGGTGCCGGGGTGCTGGGTGCCAGGGTGCCAGGGTCCTGGATGCCAGGATGCCATGGTGCCGGGGTGCCAGAGTGCTGTGTGCCAGGGTACCAGGGTGCTGGGTGCCAGGGTGCCGAGACGCCCCAGCGCCATATTAGCCATGCCGCCG
>NW_008795250.1:2805621-2807703 GCF_000699145.1 Aptenodytes forsteri
AAGCTCCAGGCGAGCAAGCGAGCGGCTCGGCAGCGTGAGTCAGCGTGGGAAAACCTCGCCCCAGGCGTATTCCTGATTCCCAAAGCACCGTGATGTCGGAGGAGCCGGAGCACCTTTGCCACGCGAGTCTCATCCCAAGGAGGATGCTCGGGGCCGGGAGAAGCGTGGCGGCAAGCCGGGATGCGCGGCCTCGACGCCTGGAGATCCGCTTCCCAGAGGGCTTGGGCTGCAGTTTTCCCTGGAGCCTGGGGCCAGAGCGCCACTGCCCGTGCGCTGCCAGACTCGCTGCCTGCTCTTGCCTTGCTCCTTCCTTCATCCCACTGCTCTGTCTCTTCTGTATGGAGATCTCCCACCCCGTTTCGGGGCTGAGCTCTGGCCCCGCTGGCGGCGGTGCCACCTGGGTGCTGGGGTGCTGGATGCTAGGGTGCCGGGGTGCTGGGTGCCAGGGTGCCAGGGTCCTGGATGCCAGGATGCCATGGTGCCGGGGTGCCAGAGTGCTGTGTGCCAGGGTACCAGGGTGCTGGGTGCCAGGGTGCCGAGACGCGCCCCAGCGCCATTAGCCATGCCGCCGGCTCTCCACGTGCCCGGAGCTTTGCGGCGGTGCCGGGCTGGACACTGACCCTGTCTCCCCGTCTCCGCAGGCTGTGCCTTCCTCACCTACTGCGCCCGCGACTCGGCCCTGAAGGCGCAGAGCGCCCTGCACGAGCAGAAGACGCTGCCGGGGGTAAGTGACACCAGGGGGTCGGGGTGAGCTGGCAGGGGGGGACGGTGACACCCACCTGGAACGCGGGCGCAGGAGCCGGGGCCCCCCCCGGGGACCGGGGGCGGGGGAGCCGCTCCAGCGGCCGCAAACCGAGGCATTGATTTTCCTGCCGCCCGCATGCTGTTGTGCTTTCTGTGGGCTCCGACCTCCTGAGCTTAACAAAGTGAAAATAAATACTTAATTATTTGTCTAAATAAAAATCAATAGGGCCGCTGGTTGGCTGGGGAAAGCGCCGGGGCCCGTGAATTATCAATCCCTGCCTCGGGTTTGCGGAGCTGACGGAGGAGGACGAGGTTCACAGGGATGTGGCTTCCTGAGCTGCGCTCTTGCCAGTGGTGCTGTGCATCAGTAGGTTTAAGAGTTAACAGCCCACTTCAGCAGCCTCAAGGAGGTGCGGGGTCAGGCCCTGCCTGCAAGGCACGGGCTTGCCTGTGTCCCCTTCTCATCGCACACACCCATGTGTGTACAAGCGCATGTACGGCTGCTGTAGCTGCTCACTTCTCACCCTGCACCCCGGCATGGGACGAGCACAGGTGCATGCGTGTGAGCACACGCTTGCACATGGGTGTGCGGGCACGCGGCCCTGCGTGCGCACATGTCTGTGCGCACCCCTTCTGTGCGTGTGTGAACGCAGCGCTGCGTGGGGGTGCATCCGCTGGGGCGCACAGCCACATCTGGGCAGGTGTCTGTGTGTGCACACCCCTGTGCTTGTGCTCACACCTCCGTGTGCTCACCTGTCTGGGCCTATGCACACCCCTCTATGCTTGTGCACACTCCTCTGTGCCTGTGCACACCCCTCCGTGCCTGTGCTCACACCCCTGTAGCTGTGCACACCCCTCTGTGCTTGTGCACCCCCCCTGTAGCTGTGCACACCCCTGTGTGCTTGTCCACGCACCCCTGTGCTTGTGCACACCCCGCTGTAGCTGTGCACACCCCTCTATGCTTGTGCACACCCCCTGTAGCTGTGCACACCCCTCTTTGCTCGTGTTTACAGCCCTGTGTGCCGGTGCTCACACCCCTGCGTGCTTGTGCACACCCCCCTGTGCCTGTGCACACCCCTCTGTGCTTGTGCACATCCTCCTATGGCTGTGCACACCCCTCTCTGCTTGTGCACACCCGTGTGGGCTTGTATACACACCCCTGTGCCTGCGCACACCCCTCTGTGCTTGTGCACATCCTCCTATGGCTGCGCACACCCGTGTGTGCCTGTGCACACCCCTACAGCTGTGCACAGCCCCTGTGCCTGCGCTCGCACCCCCGCGCTCCGCGCCCCCGGGTCTCCCCACCCCGGCCAGGCTCCGCCCCCGGCGCGGCGCGGG
>NW_008795250.1:2808318-2819291 GCF_000699145.1 Aptenodytes forsteri
GGTGGTGAGGAGGGGGTATTTGCACGCGGAGATGGGGTGCGTGCATGCCTGGGTTGGTGAGATGGGTGTATCTGCTCCCAGGGATGGGGATTGGGGGGGTGTTGGTGAGCAGGGTGTACCTGCACCCAGGGATGCTGTGTGTGAGTGTGGGTGTTGGCGAGGAGGGGGCATCTGCACCCGGGGATGGGGTGTCCGAGTGTGGGTGTTGGCGAGGAGGGTGCATCTGCACCCGGGGATGGGGTGCATGTGTTGGCAGGGCGGTTGTTGGTGATGAGGGTGTATCTGCGCGCAGGGATGGGGGTTGTGAGTGTGTGTGTGTTGATGAGGAGGGTGTAGCTGCATCGAGGGATGGGGAGGGTATTGGCAGGGGGTGTTGGTGAGGAGGGTGTATCTGCACCCAGGAATGGTGTGTGGTGGTGGTGGGGGGGGTGGTGGTGGGCAGGGTGTATTTGCAGGCAGAGATGGAGTGTGTGCATGCCTCTGTTGGTGAGGAGGGTGTATCTGCACCCGGGGATGGGTTTGTGTGTTTGTGTGTTGGCTGGAGGGTGTATTTTTCCACCCTGGGTTTGTGTGTGTGTGTTGGTGCTCTGTGTGTGTGGTTGCAGGTGTGCGAGGGGATGTGCTCGGGGCGGGTGTTGCACCCACAGATGGTGCAGGGGTGCACGTGCGTTGGCAGGGGTATGGTTTTGCGCCTGGGGTGTGCGCAAGTGGGTGTTGGTGGGGAGTGGTTGCACTCGGGGGTGGTGGGTGTGCAAGCGTGTCGGTGGCTGTGTGTGTAAGCAGGTGCTAAGGGTGTCTTTGCAGCCAGCGATTGTGCGCGTGGTGGTGGGGTGTGGGTGTACGTGGGCCTGGGGTGTGGCAGTGGTGGGTGTGTAAGTGTGTGCACGTGGGTGTGTGCGCACACTGGGTGTGAGCAGGGAGCAGAGAGTGCGTGTGTGCGTACGCGTGTTGCATGGGCTCCCACACTGTGAGTGCCCGGTGGGGGGGCTGGCCGGCTGTGCGCAGGGCTCAGGTGTGCGTGGGTGGTGGTGGGGATGGGGTGTGGGTGCTGCTGGGGGTGAACCATGGCCGTCCAGGGGTGCTGACCAGCACTGGGTGTCCGTGTGTCCACAGAGGGCTGCCGGGGGTCCCACTGTGGGTCCTGCTGCCGCAATGGGGAAACTGAGGCAAGGGGTGTTGTGTACCTGCCTGGCATGGATGGTGGTGCCGGCTGTGCACCCTGGGGTGTGTGCTTGTGGTTGTACGGGGTCCACAGCTGTGGGGAGGGTGCTGTGGGTGTTGTATGGGTGTGCGGCTGTGGGTGAGTGGGTGCTCATGAGGACTCTGGGCTCAGGGTATGTAGGTGTAGGGGTGTCGTGTGCGGGTGTACACGGGGCTGGGGTAGGTGCGTGGCTGCACGTGGGTGTGCAGTCATGCTAGGATGGATGTACAGTTGTGCGTGGGTGCAAGCATGCGGCTGTGTAGGTGTACAGTTGTGCAGAGGGGGTGCTGAGGCGAGCGTGCAGCTGTGGTGCGTGGGTGTGCACAGAGGATGCTGTGCGTGGGTCTGTGGTTGTGCATAGGGGTGTGCAGGAGCGGGAGTGCGACTGTAGGGGATGTGTGGTTGTGTGTGTGGGTGTGCTAGGATGGTCGTGCGTCTGTGCGGAGTTGTGGGGTAGTGTGACTATCCCCAGGCCGGCTGTGTCCCCTTGCTGTGAGTTCACCCCCAGGGCTCTGGCAGGGTGTTCCCCTTATGGCAGGGTGTTCCCATGATGGGTGGCTGCCTGTATCCGAGCACCCGTCTCCCTGCACCGGGTGTTGGCTGCCTGGGGACACCTGGGGTGACGTGGGCACCAGGCTCCCGCGGGTGCCCGCTGCTCCAGCATCACCCGATGCCTCTGTCTCGGCTCATTTGGATGCGTGGCGGCCTGCGCCTGAAATCCCTCTGGCTGTTGGGCATGAGGAGGAGGAGGGTGACACCGAGGAAGGAGCAAGGGCCAGAGGTGACCCTGTCCCACAGGGCGGGTCCCCCAGCAGGGATCCACCGTGGGCTGGCTCTCCCTGATGCCCAGGCTGTTGGGGGGCTCCGAATTTGGGTGGGGGACAGTGTCCGAGGGGTCAGGTGATGGTTTAGCAACCGGTGGTGACCCCCTTGGGCTGTAGCAGACCGGTGGTTTGGCCATGGGGTGCCATAGCTGGGGCTCTGTGGGGCACCCACGGGTGACAGTGACTGGTGGGTGCTGGGACACCCCAGACAGGGTCTCCTGTGACCCTGGGTGCGTCAGCATGTCCTTGGGGTGTGCAAGGATGGGGGGGAAATGGGTGGGAGTTGGGGGATGGATGTGTGGGTGCTATGGGTGTGGAGGGATGGGTGCTATGGGGGTGGAAAGGTGGGTGGTAGGGAGGTGGGGGATGGATGGGCTGGTGTAAGGGTGTTACGGGGCTGGATGGATGGGTGTTATAGGGGTGGATGGGTGTTGGGGATATGGATGGGTGCTATTGGGATAGATGAGTGTTACGGGGATGGGTGCTGGGGGATGGATGGGTGAATTGGTGGGTGAATCTTGGGGGGAGGTGGGTGGATGGGTGATTGTGTGGGTGTCGGGGATGGGTGAATGGATGGATGGGGGTTGGGGGGTAGACGGATGGGTGTCAGGAGGAGTGGGAGACGGCTGGGTGGTTGTTTGGGTGTCGGGGGATGGATGGAGGGCTGTTGGGCAGCGGTGGGTGACTGTGTGGGCGCAGGGGCATGGTGCAGGGGTGCTGTGGGGACAGACGGACAGGTGAGCACCAGACAACCGGACGCGGGGGGAGGTCTGGGTGCCCACGCTGTCCGCTTGTGCCACAGGAGCTGGTACGGGGGCACCGAGCACCCCGGGGTGGGCACGGGGCAATGCCGGGGGTGCCAAAAGCCCCTTTCAGGGGTGTCCACGGACAGGGGCGTTTTTTCCCCGGCGCGGTGCGGCAGCCCTGGGTTAGGTTAGCCGGTCCCCGAGGCCTGACATTTATAAACATCAGCCGCTCCCGGAAAAGCTCAGCCGCTCCCGGAGAATCAATACAGTTTAATAACCGGCGAGCGGAGACGGGAGACACATCAAAATGACACTCTGCGGCTCCGTAAATGTTATTCTAAATCATACTCGCTGGGTTTATTACATTAAGCATACAGCAGTGGGCATGGGAAATTTATTCCATCAAAGGCCATCGTGCTGGTAAATGGGACTGGTGGGTCGGTGGAGGGGGGGCAGCCCCCCCCCAAAATGGGGTTCCCTCTTCCTGGACATGGCAGGGATATGGGGGACGAGGGGGATGTTGGTCCCACGGGTCTCCCTGCTGTCACAGCCTCTGGGGTTTGGGGTGAGCTGGATCCTGCCCCCGTGCAGGGGTTGGGGTGGATGTTTGGGGGACCGGCGACACGATGGGTGACGCGAGGGCAGCCGGGTGGCCCCCCCCGTGTCCCTCGGTGCCACCCCATGGCTCCTGGGGACCTGGTCCTCTCCCTGGAGCATCCCTGGCTCTGTGCTGACATTTCTCCCCGTGTTTCCCTGGAGACGAGGCGGTTGCTGTGGAAACCTCCCTCCTCTTCTTCCTTAACCATCCTCTTCCTCACCCCGGGGGGAGGGCTGGTGCTGCCCTCACCCAGCCTCTAAATTTGGGGACCCCCTCCAGGGGTGCACAGGGGGAACCCTGGGGTGGGGGTACATACGAGCATGGGTGCGACAGCAGCACGGGTGTGTGCGGCTGTCCCTGTGCGTGCTCGAGCTGTGTACGTGTGCGCGCACACCCGCCCTGTCATGCGTGACATCCTGCCGTTGCCGTGACGACCCCATCGAGCACATGGCTCAGGCTCCGCAGCATCGCGGGGGAAGCACGCTTGTTGCCGTGGAAACGGATATAATTGTAGCATTTTTCGGCTAAAAGAGGGGAAAAAGGAGGGGGAGAGAGGAGGAGAAATGGCTCCGTGGGGCAGCGGGCCAGGGACATGTGCACTGGCCCAGCGTGTCCTACTGCACACGCGTGTCACGCTTGCGGGTACACACAGCGGTGATGCACGGGAGGAGGCTGAAATTGGGTGAGAATCAGGAAAAGAAGAGTGGTGGCGGTGCTGCCGGAGGGGCCGGGGCCGGCCGGGCATTGCTGCCGCCTCTGCAGTCCTTTGCAGTCGAGGAAAGCAGGCAGGCGGCCAAGGCTGGCACCGGCGGCCTGGCGGGTGCCTGCGGCACCGGGTACCCATCCCCGGGGCCGTAGCATCGCCCTCCGCCGTCGGCATCCCCGGTTCAGTGTGGCCACAAACCCCGGCTCTGTTCTTGCAGGTCCCTCCCCTGCTCCCCACCCCAGCCCCCTGGGGCCAAATCCTGCTATTCCCCACGGAAGGGGTTTGCGGGGGGGCACGGCACGGCCACTGACTGCCCGCTCCCGCTTGTGTGTTGCAGATGAACCGCCCTATCCAGGTGAAGCCGGCCGACAGCGAGGGCCGAGGAGGTAGGTCCCCCCTTCCCCGGCTGCCCCACGCGGGCAGGGGGGCACAGGGCCACCCAGGGGGGTGACGGGGGACACGGTGGCATCGCGGGGGCTGCTGTGGGGAGGTTTGTTTGCAGAGAAACCCGCGAAAGGAGCTGCCTTTGCCGGTGACATCCAAACCCGAGCGCAGAGCAAATGCGATCTCGGCTCTCCCTGCCTGGCCGGCTGTGGGGAGCATCCTGACGTCATGCCATGGACGTCCTGACGTCATGCCATGAACATCCTGACATCGTGCTGGGCAGAGTGCCAGCCAGCTGCTCTCCGACAGCCCTTTCGTCTATCAAACAACCTAATTACCCGCCCGGAGCTGCCGGCGGGGACCCCAGCAGAGTTGGAGTGCAGGAGTTGGCCATGCATGGCCCGAGCCCCTCTCAAACAGAAACCGCTGCCCCCGCCCAAATTCTCCGTGGGGGTTTGCGGCTCGTGGGGCCACGGCGTTTCCAGGCTGAGTCAATAATTTGGGCAAAATTGCAGGAATCGGGTCAAAACTCCCTGATGTTCCCGGTGCCACGAGCAAGCTCTGGGCGTGTAGGCACGCTCGGACATGCGGGATGCAAGCATGGGGCTGCCTGCCCTCGGCGGGACGGCCAGGGTAGATATCCCCCTATTCAAACCACGTTATTAAACATGCCGCGAGCTGGTCCTGGCACGTCCTGGAGAGACCCAGCAAATAAATTGCCCACTTAACGAGCATAATTGGTGAAGGATTAAAAATCGATGGGCGAGCTCAGGTGCTCGGCTCCGGCCCCCTTGCCTAGGAGGCGATGCTCGGATGCCGAGCCCGCTCCCCCCGGCCGCCTTGACCAGGAGATGGTTTATGTTTAACTAGACAACACACGAGCCCTATTCCCTTAACTAATTTTCCCGGTACCATAACGGACAGAGCATTAATCGTCTCCTGCCATTATTTATTTATTTCCCCGGCAACGGTCTTGACAGGGCACCTTATTTTCTTTGTCAAATGCCATTAGCGCACGGCGGGAGCACGCAGCCGCGCAAGACAGATGCTGGTAATAATAATGAAATTCTCATTATTTACTCTCCCTTCTCTTGTGTTTGGTTTATTTATGTCTCCTGGGCACGGCCGGAGGCTGCGGGTTATTCTGTGAGTCAATCACACGAAGGCAATCGCCGGTGTTTTGCGGGCTCTCTTTGTATCCCAGCCACATCCCGCATCGGTGCCGGGGGAGCCAGCTCCTCCATCCCTGGGAGAAGCCCCAGCTCCGGTCCCCGAAGCGGGAGCTGGCTCTTCCCAGCTTCACCCCTAGGCGATTTCCCTGCAGGAGAGGTTTTCCCAACCCGAGCGTTTCGTAGGATGGAGGTGATAAACTCTGTGTCTTTGCTGCCGGACCGGCATCGCTCCCTCCCCAGGCTCCGGCGTCACCCGGCTCTTTCCCCTCTGTGCGCTGTTTGCAAACCAGGGATGAGGGGACAGGACAGAGAGTGGCATCCCGCTCTCCGACGGGCTTGGTTTTGTTTTTAGAAGACAGGAAGCTCTTTGTGGGCATGCTGGGGAAGCAGCAGAGCGAGGACGACGTCCGGCGCCTCTTTGAACCCTTCGGCCAGATCGAGGAGTGCACCATCCTCCGAGGGCCCGATGGAGCCAGCAAAGGTGGGCTTTGGGGAGCCGGGTGAGCACCCCGTGGGCCGCCGGGACCCACGGAGGGTGGGAGCTGCTGGCCGGGCAGCGCTGGCTCCTGCAGCGGCCGAATCCGATCCCTCCCTTGTCCCCTCTCTGCCCTTAGGTTGTGCCTTTGTGAAATACGGCAGCCACGCCGAGGCACAGGCTGCCATCAACAGCCTGCACGGCAGCCAAACCATGCCGGTAAGTGCTCGGCTCTCGCCCTGCCCTGTTCGGCCCCGTGCTGCCTGCGTAATCCAATCACCAGCTAATTTGATCCTCTATCTAATTGGATCAAAATCCCACGGACCGGCAATTTGTTGGCCGGATCAACTCGAGGTTCATCCCTGCCTGGGCGCTGAGCCCCGGAGGTGGGCGCATGGGGCTAATTCCCTCCGTGCTGGAGAAAGGGGCTGTTTAATTAACACTGAAGTTCAAAATTGTGAACGAGGAGGAGGAAAAAGGAAACAGAGGTCAGGGAGCCGCCGCTGGGGAGAAAAGCCGGCTATAATTAAACTTCGCATCGATCGCTGGTTGCTGCTGCCAAGCCAGGCAGCATCCCTGGGGCCAAGGATGCTGCGGCCGCTGCGAGCCAGCGGGTCCCTCCCCGGAGCGGGGAGACATTTCAGGGGCATTGCCGGGGTCCCACCATCAGCCCCATCTTCCCCCCGTCTCAGGGCGCCTCGTCCAGCCTGGTGGTGAAGTTTGCGGACACAGATAAGGAGAGGACCCTGCGGCGGATGCATCAGATGGCGGGGCAGCTGGGCATCTTCAACCCCATGACCATCCAGTTCGGCGCCTACGGGGCCTATACGCAAGCGGTAGGAGCTGGCGCCGGCCGGGACCTGGGGGTTTTTGGGGAGCCCCGCGGTTTGGGGGGGGGTGTGTGTGTGTGTGTTTTGCCTGTGAAAGCCTGCGTGGGATTGTACCAGTGCCAAATGGGTGCGGATGCCCGTCAGGGTTGGTGTATCCCCATTTAGGGGCACAACAGAGGGCTTCACACACACCCCTCCTGGGTGAGGGTGGCATGGCTGTAGGGCGCAGCGGTCCCATATATCACCTTTTTTAGTGTCACTTAGACCTCCTCCTGTCCCTGGGTCCGGCAGCGGGTGGCATTTATCCCTCTGAGCCCCCGTGTGTGGGTGCAAAGGGGGGATGCTAATTTATCCTCCCCTGCTCCCCCCTTCTCTCTGCCTCTCGCTCGCTTTCCCCTTTTCCCCCTTTTCTTTCCTTAAGATCATGCAGCAGCAGGCGGCCCTGATGGCGGCCGCGCAGGGGACCTGCCTGAACCCCATGGCTGCCATCGCCGCTGCCCAGATGCAGCAAATGGCCGCCTTCAACGTCAGCGGGCTGGTGGCCGCCCCCCTCACCCCCTCTTCAGGTACAACTCCCCTCCATTTGCCCCCCCATCCTGCTTGACATCCTCGGGGCTGGGGGGGGGAGGCGCTGCCGGCGCTGACGCCTCCCTCCCGCAGGTACAAGCACTCCCCCCGGCATCAGCACGGCGCCCGTGCCCAGCATCGCCACGCCGATCGGGGTGAACGGCTTCAGCCCGCTCCCGCCGCAGACCAACGGGCAGCCCGCCTCGGAGACCATCTACACCAACGGCATCCACCCCTACCCAGGTAACCCGCCTCGCAGCCTGCCGGGGGGCTCCGCCACGTTCCCCCGGGGCTGGGGACGCGTGCTCGGCTCACGCGGCAGGCTCCCGGGGGTGCTCCCCACCCCGAGAACATGCCGGACGAACCAGCCGTGCACCGATCCCCACCGAAATCCCTCCTCCCGTGGCATCGCCGCCTTTGCGAGCGTGGCAATGCTCTCGGCTCCTACGAAACGGCAGGGAGCAGCTCTGCCCCTCCGCGGCAGTGCTCGGCCGAGAGCCCTCTCCCGCGGGAGCTGCTCGTCCCCGGACTTCTCTTGCTTATTCTCTCTTCCTTCTCCCTTCTTTTCTCTTCCCAGCTCAAAGCCCCACGGTGGCAGATCCCCTCCAGCAAGCCTACGCAGGCATGCAGCACTATGCAGGTCTCAAACTTTGCTTTGCACTTCTCCCCTCTCTCCCCTCTTTGCTCCTCACCCTTATTTTTGGGGGGGGTGAGCATCGCCTTTGGGGCTGGCTGGGGTTGAACCACAGGACTAGGGCAGCGTGCTTGGGCACGGATTAACGCGGTGATGCACCGAGTGCGGCGTGCCGTACCCTGGGGCAGCGATGGGGGTGACGCTGGTGCAGAGTGCCTTCCCCTCGTCCCCAGCAATGCGGATGTGCTCCCGGCACGGCCCTCCGTGCAAATTTTGGATGGAGGAAAGTGAGTTTTAATGCCCGCTGGGCTGAGAGAACTCCGTGGGGGAGATCTGGCGGCGGTACCCAGGAGAGGGGGCGAGGTTTGGGCGGTGATAGAGAGCCAGCTCGACGCTGGATCGTGCCGACATGCCAGCCCACTGGTAGAGACCGCCTTGGAGGCACCGAGACATCAAAAATTGTCAGATGTTCGTCACGTGGCCGAATCCAATGGCCAGGGAGATGGGATGTGGAGAGAAGGGAGTCAAAGCATCCAGTGGAAGTACAGTGAGCCCGGCAGCCATTTAATTAGGAGCACTAACAGTGATTTTCAGATTTTCAACAGAAAATCAAGTTTTGGACCCCCAATTGTTGCTTTTTTTCAACCGAAAGTGCCGGCTTTCCTCAACCTTGAGGCCATAGTACTGCTGCCACCAGCGTCCCTCCTGGGAGAGCCATTGCATACCGGGCATGCCGGGAGACTTGGGGCCGTGCCGGCAGGGGTGGGAAGGGCAGAGCCAGCAGCCCCGGGGCAGGAGAGGCACCTCCATAGAGGGTGGCAGCAGGGGACAACCCTGTCCCCAGCCCTTCCCAGGGCTGTGGCGGGAGCGGGGTGGGCACCAAGGTCTCAGCTCCATGTTTCTCTCTTCCAGCAGCGTATCCCACCGCCTACGCACCCATCAGCCAAGCCTTTCCCCAGCAAGCGCCCATCATCCCGCAGCAGCAGCGGGAAGGTGAGGGGTTGTGGGGGGCACCCCGCCGCAGGGCCGACGGCTCCTCGCTCCCCCCCGGGGTGACCCCCGCCTCGCGGCTGACATGCGGCTGTCCTTTGTGTGTCACCCAGGTCCCGAAGGCTGTAACCTGTTTATTTATCACCTGCCCCAGGAGTTCGGGGACGCGGAGCTCACGCAGATGTTCTTGCCTTTCGGCAATGTCATCTCTGCCAAAGTCTTTGTGGACCGTGCCACCAACCAGAGTAAATGCTTTGGTAAGTCCCGGTGTGGGGCTCTCCCCGATGTCGCAGCTCGAGGGTCCGGCTCTCCCCGATGTCCCAGCTCAGGGGTCTGGCTCTCCCTGGTCTCCAGCTCGGAAGTCCAGCTCTCGCTGATGGCCCAGCTCGGGGGTTCAGCTCTCCCCGGCGTCCCCAGCTTGGAGGTCCAGCTCTCCCCGATGTCCCAGCTCGGGCGTCCGTCTCTCCCCAACATCCTCAGCTTGGGGGTCTGGCTCTCCCTGACGTCCCAGCTCGGGGGTCTGGCTCTCCCTGACATCCCAGCCCAGGGGTCTGGCTCGGGCAGCACCGATGGGTGACCGAAGCTGCATGGTGGCTGGAGCAACGTGGTTGTCCATCCCGGGGCCAAAGGGTAGTTTTTTTGTCCCGCACCGTGCCAGGACAGAAGGACATACCCTGCTGCTGTCCCCTCTTACGCTGTCCCCCATGTCAGCCCAGTGCATCTGCCTGCGTGCCTGCCAGGGAGGGCTGGTCACCGCTTGCCACTGCCATGTCTGCTCTGCTCACGTGGCTGAGTGCCACCGCTGCCACCAGCACGCTCTGGCCTGCAGAGCTGTCACCACAGTGTCCCAGCAGCCTGTGTCACCTTGGTGGCCCCACAAATCCCGTCACCCTGGTGTCCCCAGACCTCATCACCCTGGTATCACCACAAACCTGCAGACCTTGGTGTCCCCACAGACCTGCTCACCTTGGTGTCCCCATAGACCCTGTCACCCCGCTGTCTCTGGAGGCCCCATCACCTCGGTGTCTTGGCAGACCCTGTCACCCAGGTGTCCCATGAGCCCGCAGACCCCATCACTTTGGTGTCCCCGCAGTCCCCATCACTTTGGTGGACCCTGTCACCCCAGTGTCCCCACAAATCCCATCACCTTAGTGTCCCCAGAGACCATTCCAGTGTCCCTGCAGACCTTGGTGTCCCCAGAGATGCCGTTGGCCCACCACCCAGTGCCCTGCAATCCAGGGCTGCGCCGTTGCCCCACCATCCCCCTCTCCCAGCCCCCCAACCCGGGGCTCCGCCTGAGGCTGCCCGCAGGAGCGTCCTGCGGGATTTCCACGCCTTGGCTGAAGTAAAGCGGCAACCTGTGATGTTTACGGTGACAAACTCCTCTGTCACCTCGTCCCTCGCCCCCAGGTTTCGTCAGTTTTGACAATCCGACGAGCGCTCAGGCAGCCATTCAGGCCATGAACGGCTTCCAGATCGGCATGAAGAGGCTAAAAGTCCAGCTAAAGCGGCCGAAAGATGCCAACAGACCCTACTGACCCCTGCTCACCCTGGCCCTGCGGAGAGGTAAGGGGGGGGACGGGGGGGCCTGGCCCTGCTGCGCCCTGCTGCGATGCCCCAGGGGACCTGGCGGTGGGGTTCGGCTCACCTAAGGCATCGCAGGTGCCGTGCTTTCTCCAAAAACGTCCTCGAGTGTGTGCGGGGGTCTCTGCGCCCGGGACAGTCTGCGTGTGTGTTTCAAACTGGGATTTGGGCCCTTCCCTCCGTCCCTCTCGCCGTCCCTCTCGCCGTCCCTCTCGCCGTCCCTCTCGCCGTCCCTCTCGCCGTCCCTCTCGCCGTCCCTCTC
>NW_008795250.1:2820570-2822751 GCF_000699145.1 Aptenodytes forsteri
GGTGACAAACTCCTCTGTCACCTCGTCCCTCGCCCCCAGGTTTCGTCAGTTTTGACAATCCGACGAGCGCTCAGGCAGCCATTCAGGCCATGAACGGCTTCCAGATCGGCATGAAGAGGCTAAAAGTCCAGCTAAAGCGGCCGAAAGATGCCAACAGACCCTACTGACCCCTGCTCACCCTGGCCCTGCGGAGAGGTAAGGGGGGGGACGGGGGGGCCTGGCCCTGCTGCGCCCTGCTGCGATGCCCCAGGGGACCTGGCGGTGGGGTTCGGCTCACCTAAGGCATCGCAGGTGCCGTGCTTTCTCCAAAAACGTCCTCGAGTGTGTGCGGGGGTCTCTGCGCCCGGGACAGTCTGCGTGTGTGTTTCAAACTGGGATTTGGGCCCTTCCCTCCGTCCCTCTCGCCGTCCCTCTCGCCGTCCCTCTCGCCGTCCCTCTCGCCGTCCCTCTCGCCGTCCCTCTCGCCGTCCCTCTCGCCGTCCCTCTCGCCGTGCCTCTCTCCGTCCTTCCTTCCCTCCATCCCCCAGGACACAGGCTAACGGCCCCTTCGCTGTTTTGCAGGTCGGGCGTCCCGCGGTGTCTGACGACTTTCCCCTTCCCCAAGTGCAGTATCCAAACCCGTAACTCTCTTTCTTTGCAACACATCCCGGAGGAGGAAGAGGAGGAGGAAGAAGAGGAGGAGGAGGAGGAGGAAGGTGATGGAGAAAATGGCGAAGAAGAGAGCCATTCTGGTCGTAGCTTTTCTTTTTTGATTTTTTTTTTTCCCAAACCGGTCTTGTTTGTTACTTAACGGGAACGAGAGAGCGAGGAAGACAAGGAAGGAGGAGAGCGATGCGGCGCCAGGGCTGAGATTCGCTGCCGGCCGCTCGCCGGGACTCACCGAATCCCTTGCCGGGAGAAAGGACCACGGCCCCGGGCGCCCGGGATACGATCTACCTTTGTTTTTTGTTGGTTGGTTTTTTTTTTTTAAAGCACTCATTTGCTGCTACAGGATTTTTCTAATTTCTTTTCTTTAATATTTTTAAAAGCTCTTCCAGTGTCTCAATTGTACAAGCTCTTCACTAGTCACACTCCTCTCATACCTCAAGAGAACACACTGGCCTCCAAGAAATATGATTTTTTTAGTGTGGCAAAACAGATGTACAGAAATACATTGTATTTAAAGCCTTATTTTGAAGTATATTTCTGAGAATATGTTCATAAAAATGATGCAATGATGCATTTCCTTATACTGTTCTCAGTGACATTTTGGATCCATATTTGCCCAATTTACACATTTCAATTTTCTTTTTTTTTGCCTTGTACTGCCAGGTCTGTGAAAACCAGCCTGAGATCTGAAAGCTTAAGCTGAATTCTTCCTCACTCTTGCATTGGTATCACTAAACACTACAACTAGGGTGGCAAATGGGGGAAATACAAAAATATCTATGTTAGGATGTAATTTTTCCTTTATAATATCCGCACGTTACTATTGTTACTTTAGTGCTTCTGTGCATATTTTATGTCTAATTCTACTCAGGGCTACATCTGTATCAACAGTGATAGCGAAATAAGAAGTATTTCCTACTCTACCAGCCAGTAGTCAACACTTCTGTTTAATAACATGGGAATTAGAGAAGGATTGCTTCCTGAACTTGCTTTCCGGGGGGCTTGGGGGGTTTTTTGGGGTTTTTTTTTTCAGCCAAAAAAAAAAAAAAAAGAAAAATGTGAGGTTTCGGCAGAAACGAAGCGAAGCGAAATAAACTTATTTTGTCAAAATCGTCACCTTGGTTGGTTCTTTGGAGCAATCGCTGCGCGTCCCACCACCCTAATTCCCCCGAGAAGACGGCGCCGGGGACCCCTTTTTGACCAGCTCGACCCCGGCTGGGCCGAAGCATCCGCCGGGAATTTGGTGAAGCCGGGAGAGGAGCGTGGGCCTCTCTTTTTATTTGCTTGTATTCCCAGGAGTTACCGTTTTCTGGAGGAATTCACCCCGGCTGCGGAGGGGAGCGGGGCAGGACCCGGCCCCGTGGTTTCGCCGTTCTTCCCGAGCGATGGGGGAGCTTCTGGAGGACGTTAGCGTGTCCCATGGGATGTCCCTTTGCGGCCGCACCCACGGACGAGTGACTTCGGTGATCGTGGGAAAGTGGCTTGATTTGTTTTTTATTTGGCCGGGGGGGGGAACCCACAAATCCCACAAAT
>NW_008795250.1:2822924-2823771 GCF_000699145.1 Aptenodytes forsteri
TCGGGGCCCCCCCGCCCCCCCCCCCCCCTCGGCAGGGGACGCTGCAAGAGGCGACGCCGAGTGCACCCACCGGTGTGACGAGCCCGTCGGGGCTCAGCCAGTGACTACCTAAACTAGGATATTTTTAAAGACGATTCTTAACTTTATTTATAAATCCTGGTTGAAAACAAGGTCCGCGTCTCCGGCGGGGCGGCGAAGGGCTGCTTTGGGGTATTTATTATTATTTTAAATCCCTCAGACCCTTGAACCCCCGGCGAGGGACCCCCGCGTCCCTGCGGGACCGGCCAGTGTCCCGGGGTGGCTGCGGGCCGAAAAAAAAACGGGCTGATGCCGCGGGGGCTGCCGCCTCTTAAAGGCTGGTATTTTACTGTCGTGGCCTCGCGCTGCCGTGACCGACCCGGAGAGCCCCAGGACCGCGGGGAACCTCGGTACCCGGCTACCTCTGCCAGCCCCCCGCCACCTCCTGGGGGTCCCCGTGCTGAGCCCCAGCAGCCTCCAGGGCTTCTCCGATGGGTGTTCGTTCGGGTTTGGGCACAGAGGGACGCGGCTGTGCCGGCGCCGACTCTGTATCCGTGTAGTTATTAGGATCGGCTTGGGCTGAAATAAAGCGCAGTCCCTGGGAGGTCTCCTTCTCGTTTCGCACGTGAGTCTCTGCCGCGGCACCGGTCCCTGCGGGACCCTCGGTGTGGTCCCATCCCTGAGGCACAATCCCTCCTCCGTGGTGTGGACCCTGCTCCGTAGCACGATCCCTTTCCCACGGTGCGATTCCCTCCCCGCAGCCCCATCCCTTTCCCAAAGCCCCATCAATTCCCTACGCCCCTCTCCCCGCGGCCCCAAGCCCCTCCCC
>NW_008795250.1:2824217-2825706 GCF_000699145.1 Aptenodytes forsteri
GGCCTCCCCCCGCCGCTCAGTTTGTGTACACCTGAGTCCCGATCACACGCATGATCTCCTTCTGGATTTTGGGGTCCTGAGTGTTGATATTGGCATCTCCCACTTGGCCGTCTTCGTACCTGGAAGGGGAGAAGGGGGGGGTAAGGGGGTGTCCCATGGGTGTCCCATGGGTGCCGGTGAGGTGGGCGCAGCCGGGACTCACACAAAGAAGAAGCGGGTGCAGACGTGGTCCGAGACGGGGCAGACCCAGATGTTGCCGTGTTTCTGCAGGTCCTTGGAGGTGATGACTGCCGGGGGAAGGGGCTGTCGGATGGGGGACGGAGGTCCCCGCTGGGCACAGCCTGTGGTGGGGACCCTCACTCCCTCCCTCCTCCACCCACCAGCTGAGCCAGGGATGTGGGTGCTGCCCGACCACCCCTCTCCAGCCCCCCCACGTGTCCCCGCACCTTCGCAAAGCGCGATGCAGTTCAGGTTGCGGCTCTGGAGGAAACGGGACTGGATGGAGCGGGTCTGCGGGGAGAGCAACCAGCGTTACTGCCCCGGCCGGGCTCAGCTCACCCCGTCCCCTGCACACGTGGGGGCCGTGTCCCCATCCCCATCCTCCCGCGGTGTCCCCCAGCCCGTCACCTGGGGGATGGTGTTCATCCGGTTGTACCTCTGCACCAGCTCATCCTTCGAAGGCATCCGGTGCTGCCCTTTCCCCATCCCTGCGGAGAAGCGAGGCGGCAGCCATCACTCTCGGGCAGGGAGCACCCCTGGTGTGACGCGGGGACACATGCCACAGACGGGGACAGCCACGCTGGGTGCTCCCGCCCTGCGGCCGAACCCTGGGAACCCCCCAAAAGCGGGCGCAGCGGCTTTCAGAGCCTAGAAAATGTTGGGGTTTTAATTCCCTGGTGCATCGGAAAGCCCCAATCTGGCTGGGAAGAGGCCGGTGCGAGTGGGAAGGACGCGGGACGCTGCCCGCTCCCACGTAGCTCCTCCGGCCGGCACGATGCCGAACATCCCCGGGCCCATGCAGGGAGTGGGGATGGGAGCGCAGGCAGGACCGGGCAGCGCAGGCAGCCCCTTACCTGAGTATCCAAAGGAAATACTGGAGATGGGGCTCAGATAGATGCCCTTGCCATAGGCTGCTCCATGCAGCTTGCAGGAAAACACCAGGGTGAGCGACGCGGGGTCACCCCGACAGCTTGGGCACGGTGGCGGAGGCAGCCCGGCCTCTGCAGGCAGCGCGTCTCCTGCTGCCTGCACCCCTGCCTGCCTGCCTGCCTGCCCCGGGGGGGGCGTGTCGGGCGCAGGGGAGCATTACCTGCAGTTTGGTGTAGGAAGCGTTGACCAGCCCGTTGCGGAGGATGGAGTGCCAGTTCTCAATGTGAGAGCCGCTGGAAAAGGCCAGCCCCATGTCAGCCCCACGGCACCCTGCCCCACGGCATCCACCTGGGGGGCTCCCACCGCACCCCCCCCCCCCCCCCCCCCACCTCGCCACACA
>NW_008795250.1:2825958-2827054 GCF_000699145.1 Aptenodytes forsteri
CCCCCCCCCCCCGGCAACTCACTGGAAAGCGAAGGTGCTGCCGTAGAGTTTCTTGGCGGTGCGGAACCGGGCTTCCTTGGCCGGGGGGCTGCTGAGCAGGAGGAACTGGTGGGAGGTGTGCATGAACTTCAGCTGCTACCAGGGGAAAGGGACGAGCAAAGGCGGCGCCGGCGGGGAGAGAGGACAGAGAGACACAGACAGACAGACGGAGATCATGCACGGCAGCCCGGCCCCGTGCCTGGCCCAGCCCTGCTTTGGCCGTCCCGAGCTTGCCAGGAGGGCCCGCGGCATCCCCCGTCTCTTGGCCCCCGTCCCAGAGCCCACGTCAAATATCCTCTATCCTCTATCCCATATCCTGCCTCCCACGTCTCGCAGGCTGCAGACCCCATCCCAAAGGCTGCCTCCGACACCCCAGACCCTTGTATCGCCCACCCCATATCCTTACCTCCCTCACCCTCCATCCCGCATCCTCCGTCCCACGGCCCGCACCCCATACCCTATGTCCTGCACCCCATTCCCTACAACCCGTACCCTCCATCCCGCATCCCACACCCCACACCCTACGTCCCGCATCGCATATCCTACGCCCTACCTCCCATACCCTCCATCCCGCGTCCCACATCCCACATCCCACATCCCACGTCCCACACCCTGTGTCCCCCATCCCATGTCCTACATCCCGCATCCTATAGTCTGCACCCTGTGTCCCGTATCCCACATCCCACCTCCCATACCCTACATCCCACATCCTACATCCTACGTCCCACCTCCCATATCCTGCATCCCACCTCCCATATCCTACATCCCGCATCCCATACTCTGTGTCCTGCGTCCCATACCCTCCATCCCACATCCCACACCCCGCCTCCCCTACCCTCCATCCCACAGCCCATATCCCACATCCCACATTCCACACCCTCCATCCCGCGTGCTGCACCCGCACCCCACCTGGAGCCCGGCCAGGCCCCTTACCCTGCTGAGGGGCAGCTTGACGATGTGGGATCTGTTGCTGGAGATTATCCTTGGGAAGAGGAGGAGGAAGAGGAGGAGGAGGAAGGTCAGACAGGGTGGTCCCACGCTCCCCTGGGAGCAGGGC
>NW_008795250.1:2827522-2828413 GCF_000699145.1 Aptenodytes forsteri
GCAGGGGGGAACGTTGCCCCCCGGCGCTTACCTTGGGGTTGAAGGCGAGTGTTTTGGGGTCGTTGGGGTCCACCACGGAAGGGTAAGGCTCGAAGATGATGCTCTTGCGGGGGGACTCCAGGGCGGCGCGGCACATGGCCACCAGCAGGTCCACCACCTTGGGGACAGAGCATGGGGTGAAGGGACAGCACCCTCAGGTGACGGCGTGGTCACCCGCCGTGCTCACCCCCTACCTCTGCGCCCGTGGCCACCTCCTCCGCCGCGCCGGACATGACGCCCAGGGTGTAGAAGGAGAAGACGCAGAGCTCCCGGGTGCACACTGCCGGCTGCGGGGGGGCCGTGGGGAGGGTCGGGGACGGTGACACGGGGTGACAGCCCGCGCCCGCCTGGTCTCTGTCCCCGCACCTTGAGCATGGAGCCGTTCTGGAAGACGTGCTGCTCGTCGCACACCACGCAGTACTCGTTGAGCGTCGGGATCCGCTGCTCCGCGTACTTCATGATCTGAGGGAGAGGATGGTGGGAGTCAGCCCCCGCGGTGGCCACGGCGCTCGGGAGGATGCTCCGGGAAGCTGGATGGGGCTGAGCGGGATGTGGGATGAGCGGGGAGGACGCTCTAGGCAGCGGGATAGGGATGAGTGGGGCATGGGACAGGGGGGAGGATGCCCTGGGCAATGGGATGGGGATGAGCTGGATGCAGGACACTCACCTGGACGAGGAAGCCGTACTCCAGCGTAGGGACGTTCTTGCAGTGGCCGCCGACCTGCGACGGAGCCGGAGCGGAGCCAGCTGCGTTATCCCCTTTCCCCCACGCACCCCCACCTCCACGCGGCATCGGCAGCCCTGAACACCCCCCCCCCCCCCCCCCCCCACCCCCCCCCCCCCCCCCCCCCC
>NW_008795250.1:2828471-2831150 GCF_000699145.1 Aptenodytes forsteri
CCCCAGGGGTGCTGGGGACAAGGCGCAGGGGACAAAGCCCCACAGGGGCTCCCCCCAACCTGAGGGGGTCCCACCACCCCGCAACAAGCGATCCGACCCCACAGCAGCCCCCGGGAATCCAGGAAGGGAAAGGAGAGGAAAGCAAACCCCGAGGCGGGGAGGCACCCACCAGGATGTTGAAGGGGGCGACACCTGCCTGGGTGCTGGGCGGGGGGTAGCCGAAAACCTCCACCTTGGGGGTCTTCACCGTACAGGAGACAGAGCGGTTCATCAGGCGGTTGACGCGAGCCTCGGGGATGCCCAGTTTGCCCTTCAGCACCGAATCTTGGATGACGGGGAAGCTGGGAGACCTGCGGGCACAGAGTCCCGCTGAGCTCCCCAGTTTGTCACCGTCCCCTACTCCTCTGTCACCCGGCGCCAAATTCAGCCTTCGGCTGTTTTTTGGGAGCAACCTTCACCTCCTTGGGCTCTGGTAGGGAGCAGCAGCGTCCGAGGGGCGAGTGGGGAAACTGAGGCATGGTGCCAGGTCCCCAGCCATCCAGGGTGAGGGGACAGAGGGTTGGTCCCTTGGGGACACCGTCGGGGTCTTACTTGGGGATGGGGGAGAAGATGCTGAGGCCAGCACGAAACTTCTTGATGGTGCCGCTCGTCTTGAACCAACTGTGCCGCTTCTCCTGCTGGGTCTTCAGGAAATCGTTGCTGAGATGTTTCCATTGCTGGGACGTGAACATGCCCAGGATCCTGGCAGAGAGGTGGCATGGGTGCCCGAGCGGGGTGCCAGCACCCATGGGTGCTTTGGTGCCCACTGAGCTTGGCACATGGGTGGTCCATGCCACCCAGCTCCTCCTCTTCCCCACCCAAAACTGGTGGTGAGGCTGTCAAGGGGCTGTGGGGCAGGTAAAAGGTGGTGGCGTGGGGACATGTGGCACCTGGCCAGTTTGGGGGCAAAATGGTGACCCCGTGGCCCACCCACCACCCTTGGGTGCCCATTGCGTTTCGGCTCTTACTTCTTCAGCTGCAGACCCAGCCCGAAGCCCTCCTTGTTGGATGGCTGGAAAACCTCGATGGACGGTTCTGCGGAGAGAGAGAGGAGGACAAGCCATCGGTGCCACCGCCGTCCCCATTCCAAGGGCACGTGGGGACACTGTGTCCTGCCCATCCCCACTCACCGGGGCCATCGAGGTACTGGGAGAGGGAGAAGCGCAGGCGGAGGACGATGGGCTCCGTCCGCAGCACCTTCCACGCTGTCGCCACCTCCTCCTGCCGAGGGAAAGCCACGATGTGGCACAGCCACGGGGACCCCCAGCCGGGGAGGGAAATTTGGAGACCCCCCCGCGCATGTGTCTCCCCCCTCCCCGTGCCAACAGCGGCAGGGGCACGCCGGGGACTCACATCGAGGAAGCTGATGTTCACGTGGAGGTCGATGTCCACGTCATCGATGGTCCCGTACTCCCTGCGAAGACACGCGGCGCCGTGGCGGGGGGGGGGGGAAGGGGGGGGGGATGAAGTGAAGCTGGCACGGTGCCGCGGAACCACTCCGGTGCCCGCCGTGCTGGGGCGGGCAGGCTCATGGGGCAGTGACGGGCACGCGTGGCTCCCCGTGTATCAAGCGTGTGCACCCCTGAGACTGGGATGGCAGGGGAGAGCGCCCGGATTGTGGCTGGGGGCCCGGGGAGGGCGGGGATGGCGCGGCCGGGTGCCCAGGGATGGCATGGCCAGGTGCCCTGGGGATGGCACAGCTGGGTGCCACAGGGATGCCACGGCTGCGTGCCCTGGATACGGCACAGCCGGGTGCCCCAGGGATGGCACTGCCGGGTGCCTGGGTATGGCACAGCCAGGTGCCCTGGTGATGCCACGGCTGGGTGCCCTGCGGATGGCACAGCCGGGTGCCCCAGGGATGCCACGGCCAGGTGTCCAGGGATGCTACAGCGGGGTGCCACAGGGATGGCACAGCTGGGTGTGCAGGAACGGCATGGCTGGGTCTCTGGGGATGCCACAGCCAGGTGCCCTGGTGATGCTGTGGCTGGGTGCCCCGGGGGTGGTACAGTTGGGTGCCCCAGGGATGCCACGGCTGGGTGCCCTGGGTCTGGCACAGCCGAGTGCCCGGGGATATCACAGCCAAGTGCCCCGGAGATGGCATGGACGGGTGCCTGGGGATGCCACAGCCAGGTGCCCTGGCTACGGCACAGCTGGGTGCCTGGGGTTGCCATGGCCGGGTGCCCAGGGATGCCACAGCTGGGTCTCCTGGGAATGCCATGTCTGGGTGCCCGGGGGATGGCACAGCCAGGTGCGGGGGCTGGCGGGTGCACCCACCTGACGGCCACGGCATTCTCGCTGTAGATCTCCTTCACAGCCTCGATGTCGGCATCCAGCTGCGGGTGACGGTACAGGTCGGCGGCGCAGGTCCCCTGCGGCACAGCACCCCGCGGCACCGTCAGACCCAGAGCCTCCCCGCAGCCCCACACGCAGGACTGGGTGCAGGTTGGGGGTCCCCGAGCTCCCCGATGGCACCCATGGGAGCTGGCACCCATGGGACCCAGCACGCGCGGTGTTTACCTGGACGCCATAGAGGAACTCCTCGGACTCATTGTCCCCATCGGAGTCATCGTCCGTCCAGTACTGGCCCTTGAGGTCCTGGGGGGCAGAGGGTTGGGGGGCAGCGGATTAGGGGGGCAGAGG
>NW_008795250.1:2832113-2833186 GCF_000699145.1 Aptenodytes forsteri
GCCCCACCGCGGGCCCCGGCGCCACCGCCGTCACCCGGCAACGCCGCCGCTGACGTCACCCGTAGGGACCCCCACACCCCCCCGGTACCCCCTGGCAGGGCACTGGGGCCCCTGGGATCGGGGCGGCCATGACGGGACCCAGGGGCTGGCAGGGGGTCCCCAGTGTCCCCAGCGCAGGGTCCCCGTGGTCCCCGTGGCCCCGACTCGGGGTCCCTGCAGTCGCCAGCCCAGGGTCCCCCACAGGGTGGCCATGTTGTGTCCCTACATGGCTGGCACAGCGTCCCCACAGCCCAGGACAGGGTCCCCAGTGTCCCCAGCTCAGGGTCACCATGGTCCCAGCACAGGGTGGCCATTTTGGGTCCCCACATGGCTGGCACAGTGTCCCCACAGCCCAGCACAGGGTCTGCGTGGCAGGCCCCCGTGTCAATGGCGTGGGGTCCCCAGTGTCCCCAGCACAGGGTCACCATGGTCCCATTGTGGAGCAGCCATGATGGCTCCCCAATGTCCCCAGAAAAGGTCCCCGTCATCCTAGGACAGGGTCCCCAACATCTCCAGCATGGGGTCCCCAGCGTCCCCAGCCCAGAGTCCTCAGTGTCCCCAGCCCAGGGTCACCATGGATCCCCATCACAGGGTCCCCAGTACAGAGTCCCCATGGCCTTGGCACAAGGTGGCCATGTTGTGCCCCCGCGTGGCTGGCATGGTGTCCCCATGGTCCCAGCATGGGGTCTCCAGTGTTCCCAGCACAGGGTCCCCAGCACAGTGTCCCCATGGTGCCAGTGCAGAGCATCCACGTTGGGTCCCCAGTGTCCCCAGCCCAGGGTCCCCAGCATCCCCAGTGGGTCAGTTAGAGGCTCAGGACCCTCCACCACCACCCCAAAACGCCCAGCGCCGCGGCCTGCCCCGGAGAAACAGGCTCCGACCCCAGCCCTTGCGGCCCACCAGCGCCCCGGAGCGGCTGGGGATGGTGTGAGGTGTGGGGGGCGCGGCGCCTTTAAGAGCAGCGGGAAGAGACGCGGCGCCTTTAAGAGCGGCGGGGCGGGGCGGCGTCGCCTTCCGCCGCGTCTTGTGTTGTG
>NW_008795250.1:2834970-2852845 GCF_000699145.1 Aptenodytes forsteri
CCCCCCCCCCCCCCCCCCCCCCCCCCGCCTGTACTCACGTAAGAGCGGCGGCGATGCTCTGAAGGGCATTAGCTTAAATCAGCCTACGGCTCACTAAACTCAGCAGTGATGCTGCAGCCTCTTCTTCCCCACCTCCTCGGAAGAGGAGGCCCCTTCCGATTAATATCTTCTCCCGTAATTAATGCCTGCCTAAACACGTCCAATCGATTTGGACAGTCTCTTGAACTGTGGAAACCTTTGAAATGTGTTTAAACCCTCTTTGCAGGGCTAGCTGGGCATGAATAGTGCTTTTGTCGGCGGACAATGGCAACCTCCCGACTGTCTCCTCGGATTAATAAAAATAGACGGCAAGCTCTAAGAACCTGCTTTGTTCTGATAAGGCAACTGGTTATCGGCGAGGCCCAGGTTAACAGAAATCAGTGTTTCACGCAGGTTTTTGTGATGTTAATGTCTTAACTTTTTGGCCACCGCCTGTTCTGCTCCTGTGAAGGGCTGCTGCTAATCGTGACTTGCCTTGGCCTAAAGATTGGATGACAAAGAGGTTTTTTGGTTACTCAGATACCCCCAGGGAAATTCGAGGGCTTGTTGTGCAACCAGGAGTGCATAATTAAAAAAAAAAAAAACCTCAATCCTAAGTGCATAATTCTATGCCCGACATCCCATTTATAAAGCAGAATTAAGGCTAATCTAGAGGAGTTAAAGTTTGGTGGCCTAATGGGTCATGCTGATGCCAGCTTATTTCCAAACCGTGACCAGATTAATGAAGGCCTTCTCTGCCGAGGCAGGAAGCTCTACTGTGAGCCACGTGTTTGAAGCGGGGACTCTTGCCTGCGAAACTCTTCTGAGAAACTTTACTTTCACTAGATAATGAGCTTGCAGAGACTGCGGCACTGCCTGCGAGCCCGTTGCTCGAGCAGCCTGCTTTTTTCTTGACTACCTACTTCTTTATCCGCCCAAAATCGTAAATTTTACGAAAACCTTAATTTATTCATGTTAGCTGGCATGATCCAATGCCAGCGTTAATTCCCTTCCCACACACCAAGCTGATAATTTAATTTAATACAAACAAAATGTTTCCCAGGCTGGCTGGGCCACGTGCTAGTCCTTTATCTCCCGCCCAGCCGGAGGCCGTTGTTCTCCCTGGGGGAAGATGGTGCCGGGGCTGCTGCAGCGTGCGGTGATGGATGGCACGTATGGAATGGGGCTGCAGTACCTTGTCGCTGCCGCCCACAGCTGGGCGCACAGCAAATCTCCATCCTGGAGCTGGGGATGCAGCAGGGGGATCTATACTTCCACCTAGAGTTATATTTACATTTTAAAAAACCCAAAAAACTTTCTTTTATAACACAAAAAAGATTTTTACAGTTTTCTTGAAGGCAGCTAGGTGGTTTCTGCTGGTGTGGGGCCAGGCTGAAAGGCTCCTTTCCTGTGTCAGAGCAACACGCTGCAAGGTTAAGTGGGTAGGTGTGCCCGCGCTACAAATACCCTCGAGATAAGTCTTTCTTGTCGTTGGAACATCTGATGCTCGTCACCTCGAGTCGCTTAATTTTTTTTGTTAAGCCTCCTGTGTGCCTTTGCCCTCCAGGGAGGGCAGGCTCGGCTGAGGCAAGGCTAATCCAGCTGCACGCAGGGAAAGTGCTGATGTCACCCCATGCCGTGCAGACTGGCCTCACCTTCCCGGTCCCTATAACTCGTTTGCCGAAAAGCCAGGCGGGCATCTCCCTTGCAGAGCTGTGGGTCTCTCTGCCCGCGGAGCTGCGGCTCGCTGCCGGGGAGAGTGTATGCCAGCCGGGAGCAGGTGGTGGCTTCTGGGTCCCATCCAGCGTTGCAGAAAAGAGATGGCAATTTGGGGTGGCCATCTTGTACTTACGTAACGGCGCGACGCCACCTCCTGCAGCAGTCAGAGAGGGAAGAACGTGTTGTCTCCCTCTCTGGAAGAGGGGTTGACAGGCTGTATTAAAAACCTGCTTTGCTGCAGAGCTGAATTTTTTGTTGTTGAGTGCCTTTAGCTTCTGGAATGAACAAAGCTGATGTTTTTCTAGGCTTTTTTTTTTTTGGAATCTGAAGGCTTGCCCGGTTTCATAACCCTGCCCTTCTCAAATATAAGTCCTAACTCAAACCATTTCTGCCTCTGGCCAGGGCCACTGGGCGTGAGCAGCCTTGTTCTGCAGCGTCAGTGAGGTTGTGTAAGTGAGGCTGACCAATAAAACCCGAATTGTCACCCACCATGAGCCTCCCCCCTGCCTGCCTGCAACTTATACAGGCAGTAAAACATCTATGTCCGGCGTGGCAGTGGTTAACGCCGGTCCTGCCTGGGGACAGTCCCTGCGAGGCCTCGCTGCAGTTTCCACTCCCCTTTGTCACCAGTACTGGGGATTGCCCAGGCGGGGATTGCTGCTGCCTCGTCCCCGAGGGCAGATCTGGAGGTGCTGGGGGTTTAGGGTTTCTCTCAGCGGACCGCAGGATGAGCTGGTTGGAGTTAGTCACCTCGCTACTGCAAAACCGGTTGTCCTGACCTCAAACGGCTCTTTCTAGAATATTCAAGAGCCAGGGAGATACCAGACATCTTTGGGATGCCCTGCCTGAAGCACAGGCAGCCCAAGTAATAAACTTGGGGATTTAATCATTATTCCTTGAGGAAGGAATTCAGATTTATTCAGTGCTGGAAACATTCAGGCTTTGTAGGGTATTGCTTACCCCCCTTCTTCGCTCAGCCCAGACTGAGTGCTGTGTGTCTTCGTGTGTCCTTGAAGTCCTCGCTCCTCTCCTTGATTTTTAAAAAAAGCAAGTCTGTAGTAGTGGGAAATGCCAGACATTCCTGTTATAAGACTGGTCCTTCCAGTAGAATTCAATCGATGCTTTGTAAGTACATGGTAATGGGAGGCAGGAGGAAGCTTTAAAAGTGGGTAGGTAATGTTCACATTAAAAAGTGAAGCTTGTTGGTAGTGGGGCATGGTGCTGCGGGCAGATGGGTATTTGGGATGCTTTTTGGCTGCTGCATTTCTGCTCTCGCCCCTGGACAAGGTCACAGTGTCTCTGATTAATTTGTGTGAGCTCACTGAACTGCAGGAAAATCTTGTGAAGGGGATTCTGACTGGGAACTTAACTTTCCTTTCTCTTTATATATTTATAAAGACTTAGGGGGGTTAAAATTATATTTGCAAATTACTTGCGTGGGTGGGGGATTTCCATGAGATAGGGAGAACTCAGCTGCCTATTTTTAAAAACTTCCAAGTCATGCTCTGGATGCAGTTTCCATCTCGGGATCCCGTTGTTTCGTATTCCTCTCCTTCCCAGAAGCTGTGCAGACCCACTCGCCTGTGTTTGTGTGGAGGTGATTTCCCAGCAAAGGCTTATTTTTTTTGGCATCTAGAGAAGCCAGCGCTGCTCCGCAGGTGTCGGAGGATGCAGCAGCAAGTGTTAGAGGGCTAAAACACAATGTTTCAGGGCTGACCAGCGGGTTTTCCTATAATAATGGGACTTTGTCGGGCTTTTTATGTGGGCAGACCTTCTTGTACTGACTCCAGTGAATCAGCAGCTTCTGGCAGGGCTGAGGGAAAGGAGGCTTTGCCAGGACAAATTACGGTTTCCACTGGCTTGACTCCTTTATGCCGCATGGGAACGAGGCGATGGTGAGTCAGGGCTGCCTGCAAGAGGATCTGCACGATCTGCACGTACGTGGGGAAGGTCTGCAGAGCAGAAGTGGCTGAGGGGAGGAGCATCGGCTCGAACAGAGCCTCTGCGGCACCGGGCAGGCACATGGCAGGCTGGCAGGGGATCTCCCTGCCTGTTCCTTAGAGGCATGGTTTCATTCTGGTCAGCTCCGCTAGCTTTGACAAAGCCTTTGGGTTTATTAGTGCCTCTGTTCCGAAGCTGAATACACTGAGCTACTGGTGTGTGCAGCTAACACCATTTTGTGATTTATTGGGGGTTTTTTTTTGTCTGCTTGGGGCAGGCAGAACGAAACCCCTGCTCTGTCCCTGCTGAGCAGCAGCCCGTGTTTCTACAAGCGCCACGCTAAAGGCGTATCTTATAGGTAAAGGCAGCTTATGCTGAAAGAGCAGCCTGCTTTGAATATACCCTGCGTGCCCAGGGGATGAAGTTTGAAGTGAAACCACTGTTTGAAGTCAAAACTAGTGATCTGCCCATACCAGTAACCACCACCTTACATCACTCTCTTACTGGAGGCTTTTTGAATGCTGGCAATCTAGCCTGGGCAGGTCAAAGAGGACAAACAGCTTTTAGCCACCACTGCTACTTGAGAACAAAATTATTGCGGTGTGGCCTGAGATGCGCAATTAAAATGCCCGGGGGCACCAGCATTGCTGGGAAATGAGTGTCCTCCCGTCCCAGTAGGCAGTTAAGCTTCAGTTCAGCTTCCTCTTGGGATTGCGGGCTGTTCCTGCTGTTGTGGGGATGATCTAGTCCTGTAGAGGCAAGCAGCCTGAGTTCAGAGAGGGCTTTTTATCCAAACTTTGAAAAAAATAACCAGTTTTAAACCTTGTGGTGGTTTTCTGCTGCCCTGGGTGAGGGGGAATTCAGGGGATGGGGGAGACCCGCGGTGTCTTCAGTTTGAAGAGGGACCTTGAACGTATTAAAGAAACCTTCAGTCTTTTACATGTTCTCTGCTAAGGTGTTGTGTTTAATCAACTCAAGTCTACTTGCTTGTACAGGCTTAAAGGATGGGTTTTGAGCTTAGGCGGACTTTGCCGTGATTAGGTGCTCCTTGGCAGAAGATTGCCTGTGTAAGAGCATATCTGCAGGCACGCTAGTGCCGAGCTGCCCCGGTCCTCAGTTGCGATGGGAAACGCAGTTGAGGCCTGTAGGAAAAATGACTCAAGAGCTGGGAGGGAGGAGGCAGAATTTCTGCCTGCGCACTCAAGTGCTTGAATTTTGTTGCGTTGTGTAGCTCCAAGGGAAGACTGGCAATGAAGAGAAGCTATGAAGGGAACATCTGCATAGAAGGCAGGTGAGCTTTGGGTGGTGTACGTGGGGGATGACATGGAAATAAAGTGTGTCTTGCCTGTATCTAAGACTCTCAAGTAGGAATATAAAGATAGTTTGACCCAGTAGCAGCTTTCTTGTTACCTCCATATTCATCACGTGGGTGTGTTGGTGTCTCTGCTTGATGAGCAAGTCTGGGCGATTTCTAAACCTGGCACCGCTTTCTTCTCTTCTAGACGCAGGATTCCAGCGACGATGTCGAAGCACCACGATGCAGGGACCGCTTTCATCCAGACCCAGCAGCTGCACGCTGCCATGGCGGACACCTTCCTGGAGCACATGTGCCGCTTGGACATCGACTCGGAGCCAACCATTGCGAGAAACACTGGCATCATCTGCACCATTGGTAGGCGATTCCTAGATAGGAGAGAATCACAGCTGTGAACCCCTGTGTTGGTGAAACTTGTTAGGGAAATTGTGGGAAGGCTTCAGCTTTCATCCCTTGCCAGAGCTGAACTTGGTGTGGAAAGAATATGACTTTCCCATGTCTGCCTAACCCATGTTATTGCTAGGAGTGAATCCAGTAGCCAGGGAAATCGGAACTGCTCAGGTTCTGCTGTGCTCCGCAAGGCAAGTTAAAACACCCTTTGGCTACTGTAGAGATGAGCTGCTTCAGCGCTGAGCAAGTCTGTATCCGTTATTTTTTCTCTTCCACATGAAACAGCCTGACGTGTGTGGGTTATCTCATTATTTTTACAGAGTTAATATTCAAACTGTTTCCTCCTCCTAGGCCCAGCCTCCCGCTCGGTGGAGAAGCTGAAGGAAATGATTAAATCTGGAATGAATGTTGCCCGCCTCAACTTCTCTCACGGCACCCACGAGGTAAGGGTGGGGTCTGAGCTGATATAGCCCTGACTCTGTGTGTGTGTGTGTGTGTCTGCTGACCCTGTCCCTCACGGAAGAGGGAAATCCAGCTTAGTCCAGACCAGCCTTGGTGTGGGAAGGCAAAACTTAGCTGTGCTTTTGGAGAAAGCATGCTGGTTGTACATACTGAGTCTGTGTAATTGCTGATAACACTTAAGTGTGCTTTCTGAGCCATTTTGAAAGCAATTCAAGTTGGTTCCACACCCTTCTCTGTACCAGGGAGCCAGGTAACTGATATTTGACACTTGTGTGCCAACTGCTTGCCATGAAATCCTTCAGTTCTTCCTTGTGTCCTGCTGTTGGCTGTACAAAGCTGCTGCTTCTCAGTTAATAGCAGAAGCCGAGAACGTTTGTCCCTGTTTTGCTGTGCACCTCTGCAGGAGTACACAGCTATCGGTTGCTCGTCTCACTTCTTGTTACGTTGCTGAGGGTTTTGCAAGCAGGCGATCAATGAATAACCTTGTCTCAAAAGAAAACTGTTAGTGATTTGAAGTAATCACTGTGCCTTGTTGAAAGAATTGAACTCCTGGGTTTGCTCGGCTAACCAGCTGCTCCAGTTGTGTTCCTGGCAGTCATGAGGTTAGCACCACGGTACTTGGGTGGTGGTGCAGTGAGCTTATAAGAATAAGGTCAAAAGAAATCAACACTGCTTGTGGCAGACAAGCCCTTACTGATATAAATAGATAAGATCCTCAGCGATACTGGAGGAGCCGAGGATCCCATTCCAGGTTGCCTAGAATGCCACCCTGAGCCTTTCTGCTGAGTTTTTTTTACCCTGGCTGCCCTCCAGCTTTCAAAATGTCAGACAGTAGCCAGTAGCAGCTGTAGGTGGCTTTACTTACTGAACCGTGAGCCTCACGGTGCGTAACAGCTTGGCCTCTCACCCTCGTGGCCTTTAAAGGCCACAGGGCGCTGTCAGAATCGAAAGGTCTGATGCTTAACTGTGGGCAACCGTCAGACCTTGACTAAACACCCCGGGGTAGTGTCGGTGCATAGGCTGCAGTTAGCAAAATCTGCCTGACGAAAGGGTAGCGTGGAATAACTCCGCCTCTCAGTAGTCAAATGCTGCTGCTGGGTGACTCGGCAGGGAGTTGGTGGCCAGGCTGAAACTGGGAATTTTCACACCGTTACTGCCCAGCGGAGCTGCTGCTGCGGTTTGCGTACTTGTTAGCTGAGGTTGAGGACAGGGACTGTGGCTTTCTGCTTTGGGTGAGGTCTGATTGCACATTTCATACAGATGAGGTTAGATTACAGCAAAGTCTGGTCTTGCTGTCGTCTCCTGCTGAGTTTGGCTGTCAGCCGTAGCCAGTCTTAAGTTTGAGTCCCCTCCTGGTTCCTCCAAAACACTCCAGTTTCCAGTGAAGCCCCAAAGAGTTTTCATCTGTCACGAGTGCTTCGGTTCTTGTGTCCACCCTAAAGCATTCAACGGGGCTTCAACTTTAACAGAGGTGCTCTAGCACCTGGCTGCAACCTTTTTATATAGAGAAAAAAAAAAATTGCTTTTACTTCCAGCTCTGCCTGCATTCCTGTTCTGCATATGTAACTCTTCAGGAAGTCAGACTCCCTAGGAGCCAGTTAGTCATCAGTATCAAACTAAAAAGGAAAAATACCGGGTGACTGGGACCAGCTAAATGTAATAGCACTGTTCAGGCAAGTTTTCTGTACTGCATCCATTTAGGCTGCAGTGCACGGAAGGGTCGGGGCCTTCTCAGTCTCGACTTGCGCACTCGATCAGTAAACTAAATTTTTCCTGCTCTAAAGAGTTAGCAGTTGCGGTGTATCTCTGGCCGAGGGCATGCACACAAACTTCAGCACAGCTTTTTCCGGCCCCACCTTCCTGGTGCTGGATTATCGTCCCCACGATACTGAAGTCGGCGTGCGGGGCTTGTGTCAAGGCGGATTGGTGGTGTGGGGGGAGCTGGGTGTTTCCAGGTGAGTCAGGCCAAATGCTGTCCGTCTGTGGCACAGAGGGGAAAGGTTATTTCTTATCTGCAAAAGTCTGTCAAGTGTTACACAACTTGCAGTCAAGGTTATCTCTTAATGTTGTTTAAGCAAGTAAAGTAAACTGATCTGCTGGTCATCTGAAGCTTGTTTGAGGTAGTTGGGATGGGAGTTTCCCCGCAAAACTGTCTGTCCTGAAACTGGCAGCGTTAGTGAAATGCTCTTGCATGCGTGAAAGTTTGGAAGCCAGGTGTGTGGTGCTGGAGTCTTGAACTTATGGCTGCGATTGCTTTGGCTCTCGAAATAGACTTAATAAATACTTAAATGGATAACGTCCTCTTAGCCAGTCCTTTATCTTTAGGGGAAATTTAAGCCAAAGAGTTATAAAAAAGCTTGTCCATCTGCTCACCCGTGGGACTGATAAGAGGGGTCAGGCTGGAAGTCTGTGGGGAAGTTGGCAGTGCAGAGAATGGCATCCTCCCTTCCGTGCTCTGAAGGGAGGAGGAGAAAAGCCATGTGTGGCAGTTGCTTAGCTGTGACATTCTTCTGGCATTCAGGAGTCTTTCCATGCACATAATTGTCCAGCTGCCAGTGCTGCCGATGTTCTGCCATGTTGAATAGGCAGGCGTTCAGCAAAGCTTTCAGAAATGTTCTTCCTAAAGGCCTGTTGGTCGGTGGGCCATCTTCAAATGGCAAGCGTATGTCCTGATGGAAAATCACTTCAGCCGAGCACCTGGGCTGTCTCCTTGAGTTGTCCTTCTGGGATTAGAACTGGGGGCACCAAAGGCACAGCCAGATAACTGCCGGACTCCACTTTCATGTGGGGAAGGCCTTTGTATCCTCACGCTCTGCTTTTCTGGAAGCTCAGTCTGAATTAAATTCTCAAGCTAGAACTGAAATTGAGCATAATGTGAGAGCAGAGCTGTCACCTTGGGCAGCATTTGGGGCGCGTAGTGATCTTTTTCATAAGCAGTGGAGTAGAAATGGTCTGAACGCTTCCATCTCTTTTTCCTTGCCAGTATCATGAGGGCACAATCAAGAACGTGCGAGAAGCTACAGAGAGCTTTGCCTCTGATCCCATCACCTACAGACCTGTGGCTGTTGCGCTGGATACCAAGGGACCTGAAATCCGAACTGGACTCATCAAGGGAGTAAGTTGCTCTTTGTTTCTCCCACTTTTTTTCAGCGTGTGAGACTAGATATCATGTTAAGCCTGTGGCCTTTTCCAAACACAAAATGTCTCTAGGAGACGAGGTAACAAACCAAATACCAAAAGTTTTGACAAACTGCTGCAGGCTGGGAGGTGGTTGTGTGCTGGTTTGTTTTGCTGAAACGCGTGTTTTGACACACAGAGTGGCACAGCAGAAGTGGAGCTGAAGAAGGGTGCACCACTCAAAGTGACCCTGGATGATGCCTTCATGGAGAACTGCGATGAGAACATGCTGTGGGTGGACTACAAGAATCTCACCAAGGTTGTAGAAGTTGGCAGCAAGATCTATGTGGATGATGGTCTGATTTCCTTGCTGGTTAAGGAGAAAGGTGTGTATCAACCATTCCAGCTATGCCTGTTTGTTTTTTTCCTCAGAGCATGTTTGTGCTTTCCCTCCAGTAACTATTTTTTAGTTTGCAGTTGTGTATTAAAGAAAGGAGTATGTGGTTCTCAGTGCTGTAGTGAGACTTTGAGCAAAACTTTCTCTACTTCAGCTAGCAAGTTTCCAAAAACTAACTTCAGCTGGGTTTCACTAGGCTGTCATCTAAAACCCTTCTTCAGAGGTGAATGTGTGGTAGGGACATACCAGTGCTTGTGATCAAAGCCTGTTTAGCTAATTCAATTTTAGCCAGGTTAATTCATACTTTTAATGCAGGATTTAACTGGTTTTACAGCATAAACCCGGAGTTTTGTGATTAGAGACAGAACTAGCTTTAACTGGTAATGTAGGGGCAAGGTTAGTTCCACAGTACTCCCTTTATAGTGCTGCCTAAACTGCTCTAGCCTCAAGGTATTGCCTCTAATCCCAGAGTGTGTAGGGAGATGGAGGTGAGGCTTTTGGGGTGCTCAGTTTGGTATTCCAGGGCTCCTGAGTGCAGAAATGCAACCTGGTGGCTTTTTTGGGGAGGCAGTCCCAACCTCCTGCACAGAACAAAAGACATCTTCTCCAAGGACGGCATAGAAGTGGTTTTAAACTGGTCTGTTGTGCTCCCACGGGTAAATTGCAAGCTTGCGTGCCACATAAATCCGCTGAAGAGAGCGGTGATGCGCTTTTATCATGTGCGGTCACTGTTGGCACTGCTGTTCTCAGGCAGGGAGGTGGTGTGGGATCTGGCAGCGGGGAGCTTTCTGGTAAACACTGACCGTGGGAACACATTTGTTTCAGGCAAGGACTATGTCATGACGGAGATCGAGAACGGCGGCATGCTCGGCAGCAAGAAGGGAGTGAACCTGCCTGGTGCTGCAGTCGACCTGCCTGCGGTCTCTGAAAAGGACATTCAGGACCTAAAATTCGGTGTGGAGCAGAACGTGGATATGGTGTTTGCTTCCTTCATCCGCAAAGCTGCTGATGTCCACGCTGTCAGGAAGGTGCTAGGGGAGAGGGGAAAGAACATCAAGATCATCAGCAAGATCGAGAACCACGAGGGTGTGCGCAGGTGAGCTTTGTGCAGGTGACACTTGAGGTTTGTCACCCTGTATCAACGGAAGAACACAGACCCTTTGCACTGTAGTCAGGACTCCCAGTCTCTGGCTTGGCAGCAGCAGCAGCAAACTTACTAGTCTGAGTAACAGGGTGGTTAGTGCAAGCCATCAGTTAATGCCATGTGCGTGGGACTTGACGTAGCTGCAGTATGAACAGTGGGTTGTGTAACTGTCACGCGCCCTGAGCTTGTGGGGACAGTGTCACAATCTCCCTGCATCCCTGAAAAATCTGTGGTATTTTTTGTAGCGAGTGCGAGCTCAAACGTGAGGAAACTTGCTGTTCTGGATGCAAATCAGCAAGCTAATGCATGGGAATCGCCAAGTCTGTGACAAACTATCAGACTAAAATATCTCGGATCAACTCATGCTCCTCTCGATCTGTCTTTGTATAGCTTTAGAAAGCTTTATATAGCACTTTATATGTGCTATGACTTGGTCTTGTTTTTCTTCCTCCTACCTTGGCATTACAGGATTCCAAAATGGCACATGAAAAGTCCCTGTGCCGACAGCATAGCTGGGTATCGCCCTCCGGAGCGATACTCCCTTTCAGAGGGGGAGGACAGAACAGAAGGGAAGGTGCTTTGCAAAACAAATGGGGTAACAAACCTCTTCTCTTGCTGTCAGGTTTGATGAGATCATGGAGGCCAGCGATGGCATTATGGTGGCCCGCGGTGACCTGGGAATTGAGATCCCTGCTGAAAAAGTCTTCCTTGCCCAGAAGATGATGATTGGGCGCTGCAACAGGGCTGGCAAACCCATCATCTGTGCCACTCAGGTACTCGAAACGCAACGCTAGCTTGTAACTGCCAGAGTCTGGCAGGGTGTGAACGTCAGTAGCTGTCATGGCTTGATGGCGTTTGCTGGAGAGTGAGATGCCAAGAGCAAAGAGGTTTTGCTCATAGCTGAATAGCTCATCTTGAGGCACTTCAGCGATGTATTTGGGATCTTCCCCAGTAAGGTTACAGGACCTCTTGTGTGGCTGCTGAAGGTTTTACCCCTCAAAACTTCATGCAGTATGAGCCTTTTGGGCTGACTAAACAAATTCTGGGAAAAAATCGTTTACTCCTTGCCTTGGCATCTTGTAGCAGCACATCTGTGTCTAACAGAGAAGACTTGCTAAGGTTCCCGGGTATCTTAACGAGATGCACCCACACTGCAGCATCAGAAGGAACTGAGTAAAAGATCCATCTCCTTGTTATTCTGGGAGCTGCTAGTGAGGGAGGGAGAGCTGATGTCCAGCTTCACTGGTTCCAGTAGGGATCACATGCAGACAGTCCTCAGGCACTGGGAGAACTGGTTTCCTGGCTGCGCTTGCTCTGTGCACAGGCTGTGGAAGCAAAAACTGTCTCTAAACAGTAGTTATCAGACAAGGCTCTGGATTTACAGTAGCATATGCTCCTTCCTCTTCCTGTATTGCAACTGAAACGCTGCCACCGGTGGTGTTCGGAAGCAAAAACTGTCTCTAAACAGTAGTCATCAGACAAGGCTCTGGATTTACAGTGGCATATGCTCCTTCCTCTTCCTGTATTGCTACTGAAATGCAACTGAAACGCTGCCACCGGTGGTGTTTCGTGAGGAAATGAGTGGTGTTTGCCCAGTGGTGAGCTGCAGCGGGGGGAAAGCTGAGCGCCTGAGGAAGATAGGAGAGCTGGCCAGGCTTTGGTGTGTGGAGTTACACTAGCTTCTGGGAGAAGGGGGTAGGAAGAGCTCACCTCATGGAAAGCTGTCCTGTTTTCTGCTCTCTTCGGAGTGGGTGCTTAGGAGGCTGGTGGTGTTAGCTGTTCTGAGTTTACTAGCCTGTATGTATTATATAAAAAATTTGAGATCTTGTGTTGGATGAAGGTGATGTTAGTTGGTGCAGACCTTGCTGTTTACCTATTTCTAGATGAAAAAAACAAACCCTTAAATGCTAATTTGGGAACAGGTGGCTGGATTTGAGCTTTCCGTAAAGATGTCTAATGCAATACTCTGCTCTAAAGAGCTCTGAGTTCCTTGGACCAAGCCCTGTGCTGAAAAGTTAAATTGGAAAGTCAGAATACTGTGTCTGTGGTGTTGGGTAGGTTAAATCTCCCTGGGAAAGGAGTAAATGTAGAACGGGTACAAAATGAAATGGGTTGTTTTTCTCGCTGGTAGGTGCTTTAATTCAAACCTGGTTAGGGACCAGGCCCCTCTCTGTCCCCTACCCACAGGAGAACTCTACTCCCAGAGTCCTTAAGCTGCCTCCTGTCTCCTGCCCTATCGATAAAGTATATTGAAGTGCACTAGTGAAAAAGCAGCTGGTTCCTTCTGCAGTGTCTTGATTTCTTTGGATTTGTTCTCTTCCAGATGCTGGAAAGCATGATCAAGAAACCTCGCCCGACCCGTGCCGAGGGCAGCGATGTTGCTAATGCCGTTCTGGATGGAGCGGACTGCATCATGCTCTCTGGAGAGACCGCCAAGGGAGACTACCCGCTCGAGGCTGTGCGCATGCAGCACGCTGTGAGTACTGCCTTTGCTCTGGTGGGGGGGCACGTCCTGCAGGTGAAAGTAGCAGTACTCTCTTGCTCTGCATCTTCCAGATGAGCCAGGCACCTGAAGATCTAAATGTGTCTGGTGCTAGGTGGCAGCACCTAGCAGAAATCGTAGTAATGACTTCCTTGTTCACACTCCTGCTGTGGGTGTTTCTTTACTTAGCATGGTCCTGAGGGCCTGAAACCTCACTTTGTGTGCTCCAAACGATTGTCGGGCAGAGCCGAGAACTGCTCTGCAGTGCTCTGACATCTAAAACTTCAGATTTCTCATATTAATTTTGTTTTGTTACCTTGGTATGAGTTTCTCCAAATACCCTATTCATTTTGGCATATTAAATGCCTTAAACTTCTCCAAGGTCAAGGAGCTGCTTAAGCAGTTTATCTCTAGATAATGAAAGGTATCGGCTGACTCCTCGGGGGGGCGGGGGGAGGCTTGTGAGTCTGATTTACAGCACCGTGGCATTCAGCACCTGGTGCGCTTGGTGTTGGGGGTGTCTGTTGCACGAGTACTGACAGCACCGTATTTTTACATGCCTGAACTGCCAGAAACCTCTGCTCTGCTTCGAGTTCACCCAGCTCGCATTTCAGCTGATAAAAAGCCTGATGTCAAGTATCTACAAGTGTTGCTTCTCCCCAGTTACCAGTGCTGTGAATCACAGCAGTGATAACTCACCAGTTATAACTCTCACCAGTTTTATTTGCAATTCAGGTTATATAGATTAATCAACTCAGCTAGTGTTTGTTTGCAGTGCATTATGTAAATATCTTTTAACTTTACCTGGTCAATATGGAGTGGTGTGTTTTTGCACATGGCAAATGCAAAATATGACTTGATGATTACTGGGCAGTGACTGCTGGTTTACAGGCTGAACGCCAACGGTGCACCCGAAAGGTTCTTCCTCAGTTTTCACCCCCTAAATCACGAGGGTTGACTTTCTACCGAGAGTTGGAAACTTGCTGCAGCAAACCTTACACCTGGGTTTCCATTCTGGCATTAATTCTTAGACTCAGGCAGGTAGTATTGTACCTGGAGCCTGAGCTTGGGATCCGTTGCATGTGCTTCCCTCTTCCTGCAGACCTGGGAATAGCGGTGGTCGCTCTGCCAGGCCCCTGCAGAAATACTGAAGGCTTTAACCCTCCGGGCAGAGGAGCAAATACAGATTCACTTCATTTAATGTAACGTGGCACAGGCAGCAAGCTGCCAACTCTGTGATGGTAGGAGCACGTCCACCTACAGTCAGGATCTGTCATCTGAGCTAATTCACTTGCTGTTAGTTGAGAGAAGCCCTGCCCAGCAATAGTGCCCTGAATAACCACGGTCTGAATATCTGCAGCATGGCCAGAGTGGGTGAATATTTCCATCTGAAGTGGCCAAGCGGTCATAGCAGGGAGAGAGCACCTTGCCTCTGGTAAAGAGCGGCTCCTTTATTCATTCTCTGGCCTGAAATTGGTATCAGTTTGGGTTTATATATTTGTTTATCCAGTGCTGCTACAGGAGCATTCCAAGTAAAGCTCCCTCTGTAGTGAGGTGCAGACAGCAAACGTGGGCTGTAATGCTGAGAATGATGAGGGTCTGTGCTATGTAGTATCCTTGCACCTCTCTAAGAGACTTGACCTGTCTGTCCACGACCTGTCACAGCAGCTTTGCTGGGACTCTGCAGGGGTTTCGCTTAGCGATCCCTTTCGTTTCTGCGAGGCTAGCTGGAGCTTGCTCTTCAGTAGCTGGCACCGCTGTGACAAAAATGCCATGTGCCTCGGGTTTAGTAGCAAGCTTCCAAATATTGGGCAGGCTGTTTCCTGCTTGTGGGAGTGGGCTGCCTTCCAATTCCAGTCCGTGATCCGCAGTTGTCTTCAAATGCCGCCCTGGCCATGCTGTCTAACGGGACCAAGGTTTAAATAGCCGCTCCGTTTTCCTTTCTCCCACCTCCACCCTGGTATCTCCACCTGCGTACCAACTGGAAACCCTCTAGCCATTTCTGTATGAGTAAAGCCAGCTGTGATGTGGAGTTAAGAGTTGCTGTGCCCTTCTGCAGCCACTGTCAAAGCAGACACGCGTATACACATATTCTCTTACAACTGGGGGATGCAGGCTTCCCTCTAAACTCGGGTTCACTCTGCGTGTTATGCAGAGCTGCCTGCCTTTGGACCAGGAGCTTGAAGATAAACTGCCTGGCTACCAGCTCTTGCGTTTGCAGTAAGTATTTTGAGGCGAATACTTCCATTTTATCTAATGGCAAGTGTAAAGCCAGCAGTAACAAAACTGACTGCTTTAGGACCAGAGTTGGCACTGGACTGCTGTTCCTGCCTGTCACATGCGTCCTGTTATTTTTAGACATAAGATACTTAACTACTTTGGCTTAAACTGATATCTGTGGAAGAGGGATAATTCCTAGCATCACATAAAATAATTCATTAACGCTAGAGTAGCAGAACTCTTATTTGGAAGGGGTCTAACTACAAAGCTTTCACTATAATGGCACTTCAGTCTCTGCTTAAACATCAACTCGTCATCCTTTGTGTAGCGGCTGCTCACTTTCTGGAGTAACTGGATGAAGTTATCCTTGAAAAGATGATCAACCTTTGCGTGCTTTTCTAGTCTCTGCAAGCCTTCTTTATCGGGTTGTCAGAGGCTAATGCAGCCTTCTGAGGTGAGATTTGTCTTTAAATGTGAGTAATTCCCAGCGTACTGGGATGAACAGATTACTGAACTTGTTGCAGATGCTTAGACTGAACAGAAAGCCCTTAGTTGTGCCTCTGTACCTCTCGTCTGTCCAAGTCTGGCACTGTACAAACACCCCAACATACATGTGACAACCCTATAAGGAAGACTTGTTCCTATTTATTTCTCTATTACCGAAAAGGAAGTTGGTACAGCACTTGGAGGTGAAACTTCATTGGCTCTCAAGTTAAACTAAATCTTTAGGCTCTCAAGTTAAACTAAATCTTTAGTGACTCTCAAGTTAAACTAAATCTTTACTGGCTCTCATGTTAAACTAAATCCAATGAAGCTGAGAGAGGCAGTCTCCCAACTTCAGGGGTGATGTTGAAAGCGCATTGCTTGCATGTTGGCTCCATGAAGACCGTTCCAGCAGTGCTGTGTGGCACTGGGAGAGTATGAAGGGGGGACATGGAGCTGCACGGATTTCCTCTTGAGGAATTGCAGGCAGGACCATCAGCAGGCTGGTAGGTGGCATGAGAGTCCCTCAAGGAAGTAATAAGCAGCCGCAACAAAGTGCGGTCTGACTCTTGAGCTGGCTTGCTCTGGTCCTTGAAAAGCAATCTGCGTTTGCCTGCTCTGAAAGGAATCCAAAATATAGCAAGAATGCCACCTTTGAAATGCCTGCCCATTGACCGGGGCCTGCCAGGTAAACGGCCTGGTGGACCAGCCAGCGTGGCTGCGGCGTGTTAGACTGGGTTGCATTTAGTAGACTCACAACCTGAGAGCCAAAAAGAGTTTCACAGCCTGACCTTTAATATCCTCTTGCATGCATTACTGTGACAGTTAAGCAAATTAACGTGATCTCATGTTACTCTGGTACATCTTTCCTTCTTTTCTTTCCTCTTTTCTCCTCCTTTCCTCTTACTCGGGCCTGCAGATCGCTCGTGAGGCTGAGGCCGCAATGTTTCATCGTCAGCTGTTTGAAGAAATTTTCCGCCTCAATGTTAACAACAGGGACCCTGCTGATGCCATGGCACTAGGCGCAGTGGAGGCCTCTTTTAAGTGCTTAGCTCCAGCCCTGATAGTTCTGACCGAGTCTGGCAGGTAGGGCTCAGAGAGGGTGCTTGACGCCAGTCGTTACTATGAGTAAAAACACGCTCCGTTCTAACACTGCAAATATTTAGCAAGCGGCTTGCTGCTACGGTATCAGCCTTGCGTAACCGCTGCAGTCTGAGTTGAGTTCATCTCTGTGGCAGGGAGGGACTCCAGGTAGGCAGGAGCAGAGCGAGAGTGCCTGGCAGTTGGCATGAATGTCACCTGAGTGTGGGCTCGGCGGGGCGAGGTGACTCGGTAGGTGCCACCAATTCAGAAAAGAAACCTTGAGAATCGAATGGTTCCTCTGTAAGGCTGCGCTGTTTGGGTGGCTGAGTGTTGCGGCCATCACCCCAGCGTGTGGAACTAAATCTGGGCTTGCTAATTGGTAACTCTTACTGTCAAAAGCTGACGGCATTTGTGTGACACCTTGCTGATAGAGCACCTCGCCTTACCCTGTGCTGCCCCGAGCGACTGACGTGAGTGTTGTCTTCCCGAATGCGTGTTGCTCTTATAGATTGCCCGGGAGGCCGAAGCCGCCATCTTTCACAGGCAGTTGTTTGAGGAACTGCGTCGTCTGACTTCTCTGAACTGTGATCCCACGGAGGCCGCCGCTGTTGGCGCTGTGGAAGCGTCCTTCAAGTGCTGCAGCGGGGCCATTATTGTCCTCACCAAGTCTGGAAGGTAGGAGGTGACAGGTTCCCTCAGGTCAAGCCCGCTTCGTGACAGGGTGGGGGACGGAGACTCGCAAAAAGATGGCTTTGAAAGACTAGAGCTGTAATGGTGAAGCCCGGGTTTTGGCAGCGACTGAGAGCCCAGGCCGCCTGCCTGCAGTGCCAGTTCCTCGGGAGATGGGCAGACGTCTCAAACATCTGCATATACAACCTCCGAGTTCCTCAGCCTGCCTCTGCCAGCGTGGCATCGGCACCGAGCCCTGCCTCCCCTTGCTGTTCCGAATGGCATCTCTGCCAGCAGCGCTGGCTGGAAGAGTCAAGGGAAAATAAGTGTTACAGCTTCGATTCAAACTTCTTGGCAAGAAATCCTCGATTTAACAGTAAGGCAGAAGTTCAGTGGATGCAGAATCTATTTCTTTTTTTTTTTTTTTATCGAGGC
>NW_008795250.1:2853010-2855812 GCF_000699145.1 Aptenodytes forsteri
GTAAGCTCACTGAACAGGCAGACATCTCATCTGGCAGCAGCAGCCAAGTGCCGCCTGCGCTCTCAGGCGAGCTCAGTTCAGTGGATCTATTTCTTTTTTTTTTTTTTTTTTTAATCGAGGCCTTGGCCTTTCGTAGTAGCATCCAAACTATAGGTCCCTCGCTGAACCTTTCAGGCATCAGCCCTGCTTGGCTAAGCCCGAGGGGCGAAGAGGGACTGCTTAGCCTAGAAGTGTTAGGCAGGGAAACTGAAAGCGTTGGAAATTTCCTCTTACAGGCTTCCTTATGCCTGCCTGCGAGTAATCTCACTGAACAGGCAGACATCTGGCAGGGACCCAGCAGCTCCAAACTATAGGTCCCTCGCTGAACCTTTCAGGCATCAGCCCTGCTTGGCTAAGCCCGAGGGGCGAAGAGGGACTGCTTAGCCTAGAAGTGTTAGGCAGGGAAACTGAAAGCGTTGGAAATTTCCTCTTACAGGCTTCCTTATGCCTGCCTGCGAGTAATCTCACTGAACAGGCAGACATCTGGCAGGGACCCAGCAGCCAAGTGCCGCCTGCGCTCTCAGGCGAGCTCAGTGCCTTGGCTGCAGGTGAGAGACAGCAATGCAGACGCGCTGGAACTATATAGTTTGGGATTTCTGTCCAGCGACGGTGACAACCACCGAGTAGAGACTCACTCTTCTAGTTGCGGAGAGGAAGCTGAAGCGTTGCTGATCAGCTTTTTCATCTAGAGGAACTAGGCTGCCCACCCTCAAAGCACGTCGAACCGTAAGTCTCAGACTGCTTTCTGGAAGAGAATCTGAATTTCTTGCACTGGATTCGGACCAGAGAAATAGTGCAGCAGCAGAGATGTGATTATATGCGCTGGGCATGGTCTACCTGAAGAACTGGACCATCGGTGAATCCTTCACCCAAATGTACAGCTTAAAATGATTTGAAGCAGCCACTTTCTGCAGAGATGAGGAGTGACTGTAAGCACTGAGTTTCTGGATACCCTCGTGCTTCTAATGTTTCTTTGTAAAAGGTTCCAGTCTTACACTTGACCTTTTTAAAGAGATTTGAACTCTGATATTTGAATATTTTTAGCTGTGGATTCTGTTACAGCCTTTGAGTACCTGGGTCTCCTAGAGCTACCGGGAGGCTTCTTGGACAGCGTGGGAAGGATTGTCTGAGAGCTGGCACGTGTGTTTGGGTGCTTCGAGCAGACTGCTACTGCCTACTTGAAGCAGCAATCTTTGAGTATTGCTGAGCTTGGCTCCACTAAACAAGGCTGCAAAAGCTAGTGGAGATACTGGCATGCTCATGGAGCTGTAAATGTCGTGGCCTTGCAGTTTTAATCTCCATTTACTTGCAGATGCACTCTGTAAGCCGTGCCCGGGGAAGGGGAAGCCGTGGTCCCCACCCGGTGTGTGCTGCTTGCTATGTTAAGGCATTTTAAGGATTCTGTGCCCAACTTCCTGGTATAAATTTTGGCCTCGGTTGCATTTGCTTCCCGTTGGGCGCAAGAGCAGAGCTCTGCACGGAGGAACCGGCCTCTTTGCTGGCTTCAGCAGGTGAACGTGGCTGGGAGGCAAATGGCTTCCTCCTTGGCAAGCTTTGGGTAGCGCTGCTGGCGTGGGCTCTTTCCATCCCATAAACCGGGAGCTCCTCAAAACAGAAGGAACTTGCAGGGACCCCCATTGAGATGCCAAGGACTGCTTGCAGAGGCCAGAATAAATGGCACCTCGCCACCTTAACATAGCAACGGAGACAAATAAAGGCTTGTTTTCGGGGACCAAAACACGCAGATGGCACTTCCTAAACTCGGAGGCGAGGTGATTTTCACCGCAAGACTGGAGTAGGGACTGTTGCCAAGGGGCAGCCTTTGGTGGTGGTCCGCCCAGTTGCCTAACTGGGAATTCAGCAGAGCATCAAGCTCGTTGGCGAGCTTGGCTCTCGCCAGCATCTCCTGTGGTCATCCCTCCAGGGGTTTTGTGGAGCCCTCCAGGGCGACAGGCAAACCTCGCTGCTGCTTGTGCTGTGAGTGGAGGTGCCCCTCTGGCTGTACAGGAGCTTCCTCGAGCTCACTCTCAGGCGGCTGTGCCTGCGACGTGGTGCTTCACCTCGTGTCTGGTTCCTTCTAGGTCAGCACACCTGGTGTCCCGGTACCGCCCACGGGCTCCCATCATCGCTGTGACCCGTAATGACCAGACGGCACGCCAGGCCCACCTCTACCGGGGCATCTTCCCCGTCCTGTGCAAAGAACCAGCCCACGACGCGTGGGCGGAGGACGTGGACCTCCGTGTGAACCTGGGCATGAACGTTGGTGAGTTGACGCCGCTCCAGCCTCACCTGGGGAACGGTCTGGTGGGACGTGGTGGTCCTGAGCACCTCAGATGGTGCTTTTGGGGTTACCGATGGGAACCGGTGACAAAGGGAGAGGAACTGGCTGCCTCTGTGTTAACGGTATCCGATTGGGAAACGGGGGATGGCAGTTGCATAAGCACAACCACATCCGATTGGGAAATGGGACAGCGGGTTTGTCACGGCTGCCTTAAAATAGGTTCCAGCAGAAAACCAGGTTGGTTTTAACGTGATGAGCGCTTGAACTGTGATGCTCATCACTCCTGAGAGTCAAGAGAAGCCCGGAGCGGGGTGACTCCTTTCTCTGTCCCCTCTCCGAAGACCGTGCTGTTGAATTTCAAGCTCTGTGTCGCAGGGGAGCCCAAAGCAGAGGCGAAGGGTCCAAGATGGGCGGGCAGCGGGAGGACGGGGTCTTGGTGATCAACCCGGAGCCGCGGCTGCCCCGGGGCCGGCTGGCCCTCG
>NW_008795250.1:2856082-2857018 GCF_000699145.1 Aptenodytes forsteri
CCCGGAGCCGCGGCTGCCCTGGGACAGGCTGCCCCTGGCGCCTTGGAGGCGTGGGGAGTGGGTGACAAGCGATGTTCCCCCTGCGGCAAGCTGACGGCAGTGGGCCCCGAGCTCCGACACCTCCCTCTCTTCTCTCCTAGGCAAAGCGCGTGGGTTCTTCAAGAGCGGCGACCTGGTCATCGTACTGACGGGCTGGCGCCCCGGCTCGGGCTACACCAACACCATGCGCGTGGTGCCGGTTCCCTGAACGACTGACTCCAACCAGCAACCACCTTCCTTCCCCCTTCCCCTCCGCTCCCCTCACCCCTCGCGTTAGACCAGCCATCGCTTGCGATGTTCTCCTTGTCCCTAGAGTGGATGTAGGTTGCTAAACACCACCCAGCGCAGCAGCAGCAGGGGGAAGAGACCTTAAATCACTAAAAAAAATATACTTGAAGTGTTTAGTTTTTTTAAAAACCTTTCCCCGTAGTGAAGTCCTGTCCTGATGTACATCGGAGTCAGCGTAGGAGACTCCTCTTAGCCTAGTGACTGTCCTCAGGGTGTGAAATGTCCCTTTCCCTGCCCCTGTTTTGGGGTGACGGGGAAGGGGAGAGGCGACGTGGTCAACGGTTCCGCTGTAACCCTCCTCCCTCAAGGCAAGCTGCTACTCGCCCCCCTCCTGCGCAGCCAGGACCTGTCCCAGCCAGAAACCTGCCCACAGACCAAATCCCAGGTGAAGCCAGCCCCCTCTAAGATGGGTTGTGTTGTTTTGTTTTGTTTTCAGGGGTGGGGGTATAAAAAAGGGTGTTGGCACCTCCGTGCGAAGGGCTTCCTGTGCTCCCCTTGCAGCGTGTCTCGTGTATTACCTTGACAGGTTATTTAGTTGGTTGCCCCCCCCCCCCCCCCTTCTCCCTCACCCCACACTCCACACTCGCCATATTCTCGCCTTTGCCGCCT
>NW_008795250.1:2858851-2861456 GCF_000699145.1 Aptenodytes forsteri
CGCGGGCTAGCTCGGGCCAAGGCAGCCCGGCCGCAAGTGCCTCCCTCCGGCTCTGATCCTTGGTTTTGTTTTTTTTTTTCCCCAAGAGGTGAAATCCCTGGCCCGCTCTCTCCTGCCTCCGCCACGCGCTTCCCCCTCGCTTGTGCTGGCAGCGGGGAAGGGATCCAGTGAAAATCAAACGCCGCCGGAGGGGCTCACGCCGGACCATTTCCAGGCCGGATCCCAGCGCTGCGTAAGGGAAGGGAGATGCCGATCCACGGGGAGGGGAGAAGCACCGGGCTTTGCCTGACAAAGCCACAGCTCGGGAGGCGAGCTGAGCTCGGGGAGCCTGCACGGGCAGAAGGGGGGGTGTCAGCCCCGGTATGGCGGGCAGAGGGGGGGGGTCGGCAGGTCGCCGCCAATGTTTTCCCTTTGCTGGGGACTCCTGTGCCCACCCGCTCTGCCTCGCCTCGGGGGCTCTGCGCACCGACTGTTCTTGCTCCACTTGTAGTTTGGGACACTCGGGACGGTGGTTTTCCTGCTAAAAAAAAAAAAAATCCTCAAGATGGGTGATGGTGTGAGCTGCTAGAAAGTGTTTTCCTCCCTGTGCCACCGCTGGAAGCGGCCCTTGGCAGGGAGATCTCCCCATCAGCTGTGCCTGGAGCCCAACCTTATCTTATCCTGTGCTCCCAAACCCTGGGTCTCCATCCGTGCTGCATCTGGCAGCCGGGATGGAGCAAGATCTGGAGAGGGGAGACGAGGCAGCCGCTGCAGTGTCTCCACTGGGCCTGAGGATGCTCCTCACAGCCCCCAGACCCTCCCTGGAGCAGCCCAGTGCCAGTGCCGTGTCCGGCGACTGTCTGACCTGGGACTTGTCCCTGGCGGTGACCCTAAGAGGGAGAGAAAACCGGGACAGGACCGTGCAGCGCTTCCAAGTGCTCTCCAGCCTCTGGCTCTTCTCATTTTAGGGGATTTCTGTGTGTTTGGTGACCTCGGGGGGGGTTTCTCGATGCCCTTGCCTCGAGCAGGGGGTGCCTCTCCCTGTCCCCTGTGTGGTGCCCCTTGGCATCAGCCCTGGTTAGGGCTAAATCTGCTCGCCTGGATTAAGCAGCGCAACCGCTTGGGGATTTAAGGGATGACGTGAGGGAAGCCGGAGCAGGCTGAGCTCTGGAGAGGGAGGCTCTGGAGTGGGTCGGAGCCCCTTTTCCAGCGTGGAGGCAGGGAGGATGAAGGCTTTGGCGCCTCCATGACACGAGTTTTGGCTTCAGGGCAGTGTGGCATCACCTGGCAGAGGGTGTTCACGGCACAGGGCTGCTCGTCCTGAAGGCACGGGGTGTCCGAGGAGTCAGGCAGGGAGAAAGTCTTTTGGTGCAATGCCAAGGGATGTTATTTTGGTGCTTCTTGTCGGCAGAGTCTCCCTTCCCTTCCAGACACATCCTTTGACCTGAGCTTCTCCTAAAAATACCCCACAACCTCGGTGTGTTCATCCCGTCCCCGCAATGCTCGGGCTTTGGGGCCATGTGGGCAGCTCGTTTATTTGCAAATGCCGGCTGCGGGGATCCAGGAGCTGGTTCCCAGCCTGGTCCTAACCGCCCGGCACCGGTGACTTGTGTTCGGTTTTTCTGCAGCCCCGCGTACGTGCTGCATCTTGAGGGAGCATCCCCCGTGCCTCCGGCCTGGGACTCAGCCTGGCTCCATCGCATTGGGACAGCGTTTCGGTTGGGCCCTTGAAGCTGTGGGAACACGGGGGGTCATGCAGCTTTGACTCTCAGGCCATTTGGGTGACAGGTGTCGGGGTGCAGCACCCCCATTCTGGCTCTCCCCAAGTCCGTGGGGGATTATTTAGACGGGTTTCCCTTCGGACAAGCCCCTCGGAGCGGGAGCAGGGTGTGTGTAGGGAAGCACAGGGCAGCGAAAGAGCCCCTCTCTTTATTTAGGAAGCAGATTGGGATGGCTTCTCCGTCTGGGCTCTGCCGCACCACCACGGCATCGTCCCTGCGGGCAGCGGGATGCGCTCCAGCTCCGTGCTCATCCTGCCCGCTGCCGTCCTGCTTGCCCCCCACCTGCTTTGGCGTCACCCCCTGCCCATTGAGCCGAGCTCTTTTCCCTTGAATAATTTCCTCTCCGTAGGTCCGGTGGCCGTTTGCCGGCTCTGCCCAGCCGCCGGAGCCCGTGGATCACTGCTCCGGCACCGGTGCCCTGGCATCGCGCTCCGCTTTGGCTCTCGGTGCCAGAAGCGCCGCGGCATGGCAGTCTCTGGTTGTGGTTTGCCAAGGGCGGAAGCATCACCTTTCTGGCCCGCTGGCTGATAACCTTCCCTGCGCGGTGCTGGGAGCGTGTTTACTTTACCTGTCGCGGCCGATAAGTGCCTCTGATAAAACTCATGATAGTAAATAACAGGCTTTAACGAGAGAGGAGCGATTAAAGGAGGGAGGTGGTGCCTTTGGCACGGGCTCTGCCCTGGGAAGATGGTGTTTTGCCGACCCAGATGAGCAGACCCTGGCCCTCGCTGGCTGAAATCTCCATCACCCCAGGGAGTTTCATAGACCTGTGATTTTTTTTTTTCCCCATCCCAACCTCCATCTCTTGCACACGGTGGCCCGGGAGGAGGCTCTGCTTTGGAGGG
>NW_008795250.1:2862228-2875778 GCF_000699145.1 Aptenodytes forsteri
CGCAGCGGGGAGGGAGACGCCGCTCGGTTGCGAGTGCCGGGGCGTTCCTGGCAGGAAATGCCCTTTTTTTCTCCACGTGACTTGAGAAATTGCAGAAATATTCTTGCTGTCCTTGAGTGGCAGAGATACAAACGTCTCTGTGCGGATGGGGATTGAAGGTAATGGATTTACGGCTCCGAAATGCATCTCTCCCCTCTCTCCCTTCCCCTCGGGGGCTAACGGGCTTCTCCTTGCAGCGCCAAACCGATGCATGAAAAAGCAGCTCCCCTGAAGAGCCCCGAGCCCATGCACGGCCGTGACAAACTGGAGGCATTGCACAAGGAGAAGAGTTTGGATCCCCTCGACGGCAGGTGAGGGGCAGTGTCACCGCGGCGTCCCGGGGTCTGCAGTCGAGTACTTGCTCTTTTTCCTCCTGTTTCCATCTCCTGCGGCATCCCCGCTGCCTCCGAGCCCCCAAATGCAGCCCACCAGCTGGGAGTGGGCACAGGGGGTCCCCTCTTTGTTTTCGCCCTCAAATATTTGGTCTATAAAAGCAGGGAGGGGAAGAGGGATTTGGGGAAGGGGACCGGTATTCCCGCTGCTGAGGTTGTTGGGAGGATTTCACTGTCTCTGTGGTTTCTCCCTTCATCTGCCTGCGTGGTGGATGCGGATGGATGCCCCCATGCATGGCCAAAGCCCAGTCCGTCCTCCTGCCCCGGCACGTTCCCAAATTCCCATTTGTGCTTTCCCTGGGGAAACCTTGACCCATCCGAAGCTGCCCATCGCCAGCTCCTAACCTGGCCCAGGCTGTTGCCGGGGACAGCTCTGGGCTCCTTCCCCCCAGTGCCGGGGTGCGTTTTGGGTATGGGCACCCTGGCGCCGGTGCCTCCACCATGGCATGGACCGGCTCGCCATCCGCCCGATGCCAGACAGAGATCAGCCTTCTCCTGCAGCCACTATTTAACCTCAGTGATGTCCCTGCACGCCTGATGCTACGATAAGTCGCTGAGACACCCAAAATGTGGCCTCCCGGGGTCTCTCTTCGGTCCTCTACATCTTGCCGTGTCTCTTCTTGCAGCACACGTGTTTTCGGGAGCGGGTGAGAGACCTGGGGCTCTTCACTTACCTGATTATTATTATTTTTCCTTCCAGCCTCCACCTGAATGAAGCCCTGAAGGATGAAGACATCAAGAAATGCCACCGGGAAGTGGTAAGTCTTTGGCTTTGTGAGCGAATGGGCTGGTTCGTTGTAGCCTGACCCCGGCCGTTTGCCATGGAGAAGCCCGCCCGGGGTCTCAAACGTGGGCTGCGGGAGCCGGAGGTGAAGCCGCGGCGGCTCGGCAGAGGCTGCGTTTTCAGGGGAGCCGATGGGGGTTTCTTGTGGCCTATGGCCTATGCGCGGCTCCTGGTGCAGGGCAGAGGCTCCTGCCTGCGTTTTCAGGGGAGCCGATGGGGGTTTCTTGTGGCCTATGATCTGCCTTGCAAACCCTTTCAGGTTTTTCCATCCAGAGCAAAGGAAAAGGTGGAAATCGTGACCGCAAGCAGCTCCGTTCCCCTCCGTTTGAACCTTTTTGTTTGTTCAAACTGTGCCCGAAGTAGAGCTCTTTGATCTGTCTACAGGCAAGAGAGGCTGTGGAAGAGGAAGGAGCGGAGGGAAGAGGCGTTTTGCCTTTCCCCGTGAAGAAGATGGAGGAGAAAAACATTTTGCCGATTATTCAGAGGCATCTGGGAGGGTTGCGGGGTTGGCAATGGGTTTGTGCTGGGGCCAGCGGCTGTTTCTTGGTGGGGGCTTGGAGGTGATGCCACAGTCCCCCCGTGTCCCTCCGTGTCCCCCCGAAACGCTCCCACTGGCACCCGCCACCATCCCGGTGTCTCTCCGGGGGGTGTCTAAGCCAACCCCAGGTGATGCTGAGCCTTGATCCTCTTACGGCCTGGCTCATCCGGTGACAAGGTGCACGGAGCAAAGGTGACCTTGTCACCGCGGGCAGGAGGGCTCTGCCTGCGGTGCTGCCTGCAAGCCAGCCCTGCTGCCCCGGGGCCCTTGGAGCTGTGCTGGATCTCTCCGCATCCTGGCAAAGCGCCTCGTCCCTTGGATTTTGGGTGGCAGCCGTCACTGCCACGGGGACAGCCGCGTCCCCCCGCCCCGAGGTCTGGGGCCCTGCCTCCTCCAGCACAGGGGGCACAAATCTGCCTGCGCTGCCTTACAGGACTAATGGAGCGGATTTAATGCAAAGCGTTAAACAGATTTGGAGCCTTTAACTTATGTAGAGAATTATTTAAGGGCAAACCTGCCGAGGCGCCCGCTGCGGCTGCCAGCAGGCTTTGAAGAGGCACCGGGAATATAAATAGCTGGATGGCGCGGCGCGATGGGCGCAAAGCAAGTGTTGTCACCGTGCCCCGAATAAGGGAAGAGCTCGAGGAGGAGGAGGAGAGAAACCGTCGGGCAAAATAAGTTGCCTGCGGATGAGCCTGGGAGAAAACTGGCTCCTCGCGGAGGCTCAGCCTCCTTAGATAAACTCTAGAAACTAGGGGAAATGTTTCTTTGGGAGGATGGCACAGCGTTTGCTGGGTGCCGGATCATCCGACCCGCCTCTAGCCCTTCGGCTCTGCTGTTCCCAGCCCGGTGGGACCCCGCTGCGCCGGTCCCGGGTGCGGGGAGAGGGAGATATTTTTTTTTTTTTTTTTGCAGGAGGGAGGGTTTTTTTGGGGTCTCCTTATCAGCAAGGTCACCGGATAACTTTGCTCTGCTTCATTTTCAGGCTGCTAGCAAGTACAACTCCCAGTACCACAAGCTGTTCAAGGACATCCCGACGGAGGAGAGCGTGCTGAAAGGTGGGTGGCGCGGCGTGGGACGGGCACGGGGGCGGCAGGATCCGGCACACGGTCTGCCATGCCCCTCTCTCTGCCTTGCAGTTTGTTCCTGCGCGCTCCAGAGAGACATCCTCATCCAGGGAAGGCTTTACATCTCCCCTAACTGGCTCTGCTTCTATGCAAACCTTTTCGGGAAGGACATCAAGGTAACGTGGGGGCCAGCCCACCCCGGTCCCTTAGTGCTCGTAGCCCAGGCTACGCCGCAGCCCGCTTACCCCCTCCCGCACCCAAATACCGCCAAAATCGCCATCAAAAGCCTCTGATGCGAAGGGGAGCGCGGCTGTGCCTCCCCCTCTGATCACCTGCGGGATCTGCCTGGGGAAACCAAACATTGGTTTGGTTTAAAATTCCCTGATGCAAAACCTCCTACAAGCCACAACGGTGTTTGAAGGAAGATCAAAGGTTTGGGGGGGGACACGACACGACAGAATTTAAATCTCTCTTGGCTTTTCTTCCCGTTAGTCTTGTGGCTGACGGGGATCTTGGGGAGAGACGACTTCCTTTAAAACTGGGATGAAGAACTGAATTATTTATATCAGCCGCTTTAAACAAATATCTGATGGAAGTACGGGGTTTCAACGAAGTTATTCTGCTATAAATTACATCCTGCCTTATTTTTAACCCTCCCTGGGCTTGCAGGGGGTCTCTCGTGATGGGTCTTAGGGAGAACTGCTGGACGACGCTTTCCCCGTGTCCTCACCATTTTGATCGAGTAGAAACCCCCTCCGAGCCGAGATTAATGCGGGGGGATGCCGTGACCTTTAATAAAAACCAAGCTGTCTCTGGGAAATGCCAAATCCCCGCGTCGCCGCTCTGCTTGGGGCATAATTGCGATGCGTGTTAAACCTCCGCCTTGCGAAAGAAACTCCCTGAGCTCGCGCCGCGCCCATCCCTGCCCGTCCCCGTGTCTTTTTGCCCTCCAGGTTGTGATCCCGGTGGTCTCCGTACAGCTGATAAAAAAGCACAAGACGGCTCGGCTGCTGCCCAACGGCTTGGCCATCACCACCAAAGCCAGCAGAAAGGTAACGCTGGCGCTTCGAGCGTCGGGATCGCTGCAGCCGGGGGGCGCCCTGGTCCGAGTTGGCTGGGATTGGAGAGCAGGGAACGAAGCGATTCCCATCCCCGGCTGAAAGCGCGGGCTGGTTGGGAAGTGAGCGCTGCTCTCCGTGCTGGCAGCCAGCCAGGGCAAACACCGCAGCTTTGCTTTTGTTTCTGAATTTCACTTTGTTTCTGGGCGAAGCAAAGCCCAAGTGAAACTCGGCCGAGCCTGACAAATCCCTGCCAGGCTCAAATAAGACCTTTAAACTCCTTAAACGCGAGGAGGGGAAGGGATTGGGCTGGCGTTCAACCCGAGCTGGCGGAAAACTTGGTTAAGGGGCTGAATTTCCAGCTTTTAAATCACGTCGGGTGTTGTCGGCTGCAGTGAGCTGACGTAGTCCTGCTCGGTGCGTCCGAGTCCTCGCCCGCCCGGGTGCTGCTCGTGGCAGCGTGTGTTGCCTGTCCCCTCCAAGGGAGGGGGTTACTCCTGCGGGATTTTAGCAGGGGGTAGGACAAGGCAGGATTTGGGCGTTCAAAGCGATCTGGTTGCAAGGCTGCCCTGCACGTTGCGTGGGCTCTGCATCAGGCGAGGTGAGCGCTGCCCCGTGTCCCCTCGTGCTGATCCGTGGGGACGGTTTTGGTCGCTCCCGGCCCTGTTTGCTGCCGCATCCCTCTGGGCTGAGCGCGGGAGGCCCCATGGGGACAGCAGCTGAGCGAAACCGGCCCCAAAAAAATCTGGTCCAGGTTTTAGCAGGCTGCAAAAATAGCAGCAGGGAAACTCTGCGGGGGGGGGACGCGGCTCCCGAAGGAGGGGAAATTCAAGGGCAGGACGTCTTTGCCTGTTCCCTGCCTGTGGGGAACTGGATTCAGGATGGGGGGAATCTCTCCCGGCAGCTTCTCTCTTTCTCTTGCAGTACATCTTCGTGTCCCTCATCTCCCGCGACAGCGTCTACGATGTCCTGAGGAGAGTCTGCACACACCTGCAGGTACCCTCTGCCCCCGTGTCCGACGGTGTTTCGATAGCCACAAGCTCCCTTTGGGCTGCGTCTCGGGGAGCAAAGCTCTTCGCCATCGCCACGAAGGCTTTGGACCGCTCCCAAAGCCCTCCCTGGTGCCCCGCCGCCTCTTCTCGGCATCCTTGCTCCGCAGCAAGGGATGGGAAGAGGGGCAGGAGCCCGCTGAGAACGGCAGCACTTCATGACACTGCCGCATCCCCACCATCACCTCCGCCCGATGCAGGGGGCCGTCCCGCTGTCCCCGTTTCGTAGTTCAAAATGACGGTGGCTGTTTCTTGACAGGCTCCTGAGCATCCTGGCGGGGCAGAGCCTGTCCCTGGGTGTCGTGTAGGCGTCCTGTCCCCATGAGGCGCCGGTGGCCTTTTCTGGGTCACAGATGGCGGAGGCAGAGCCCAGAGTTTCTGTTCTCTCCCAGGGCGTGTATATGAATTATAAATAATCTGGTAGTAATACTAGTTCTGCTACTCTGCACATTGCTGCCTTTTCCCCAGGTCTGAAGTTTAAGGGAAGGAAAAATGGTACAAAGTAAAAAAAACAAACAAAAAAAGTTGAATTAAGCCTGAAAAGGGAAGAAATCCATCAGCCCTTGGGCTGGAGAGGAAGGTTGTGGGGACCTCCTCTGCTCCCTGCCTTTGAAGCACGTGGGAAGCGGTGCCGGAGCCCTTCCCCGCCTGGAAGGGTGGCTGCCGGGTGTGCTGGGGCGACGATTTGGGTGACTCAGCCCCGTCGCTGAATGGGGGAATTTATTCTTTGAAATGTGCCCGGTTCTGCCCAGATACTCCCTTTTTTCCCCTCGATGGTTTATCCCTTCCACCGGGAGCCGTGACCGGTGCAGTAGCCCTTGCAGGAGCCCTCGGCTCAGCCACGGCCCTGTAAGGTTTTTGGCAGCGGGAAGCAGCGATGCAGTGCCCTGTCCTCTGCCGGATGCTTTTCTTCATCCCCAAAATCCCCGTGCTTGCAAACTTTAAGCAGCTGCTCTTCATAGACTCACCAGAAACGTCAAAATTCAATTTTCTGGCTCAGGTTGAAGCAGGGAGAGGTGGTGCCCCAGCCGGTAACGCCCCTTTCTTTCTCCCCTCCAGGTTTCAAGTAAGAAGAGCTTGAGTTTGAAGGAGCTGACGGAGGAGCCTGATGCCGTGTCACTGGTGAGGGTCAGGGCAGCTCTGGGAGAGGGAAGGACCCCCATGAACTCGTGCCGTGGGCAGGAGGGCGTCCGCCTGGCCCCCTCGGTGGGTTTAACGCCTTCCCGGAGTGCTGAGGTTCGGCTGGCAGCCACATGCAGGGTGCGGAGTCGGTCCTCTCCCCTCGCTGCTGAGAAAGGTTGCATGAGGATGCGGCCGTCGCCTTCGTAGCTCGTCCTCCGGGATCCTCGTACCCCGGTTTGGCAGAAACGGCCAGGTCAAGAGGACGATTTGGACAGCCCACGGCTGAGCACAAGCCGATGACCTGGCCGGTTGGTCTTGGGGGTCTGTTTATAGACCGCAGAACTTAAGAGCGATGTGCAAAACGCTGCCGCTCTGCTCCCGCCGGCTGGTGCTGTTCGGAGCTGTGAACACGGATAACAGGCTGGAAACGTGGTTGAATTATCCAAAAACCCGTGGGATGAGTGGGACGACTTGTAGCCAGGAGGCTGGAGAGGGAAAAGGCTGCCGAACCGCGGTGTAACCAAGGGAGCGCGAGGGGCCGCATCCTGCTGCCTTTGGAGCACGGCGGGGCTCGGCTCTGCCCACGGTGGCTGTGTCCCCAGCAGGCGGGATGTGTCCTCCGTGAAATGCGGATGGCCCGTCCCTGTCTCCGCTCAGTCACGAAGCTGTTGGTGCTGCGGCCGTGCCGGGCTGTACAGGGACGCTGAGCAGGGTGTCCTCCATGGACCGGTGACCCTGTGCATCAGGCCGGATGCAGGAGGTGACAAATGCGGTGTCCCCCGTGGGCCGGTGGCCCTGCGCACAGGACCAGGAGGTGACAAGTGGGATGTCCCCCCCGGGCTGGTGGCATGCCAGGGCTTGAAGGCGCTTTTCAAGGAGTGAATTGGGAGTGATCCAGGCTGGAAGCATCTCCCGGTGCTTCTGCGGGATGTAGCCCTTCAGCAGCTCCAGCCCCGGGGACTGTCTGGCAGGGGAATCCCTCTCCGTGCCGGCTGCCGCCCCACTCAATTCGGTGCCTTTGCGGGGCCTGCTGGAACCGGGATGCTGAGCCACGGGGTGGGCGAGGGGCTCTCGGAGGATGACGGGTGACCGCGCTGAGCTTCAAACCAAGGGGTGAAGGAGGCAGCGATCAGTATTTGGGGCAGGCGTGGGGTGCGTGGGCAGGTCCTTCCTGTGGCAGTAGGAACCTGTGTCCCCACGGGGCCGTCGTGGAGGACCAGCTCCCCCTTAGGATGATGTTTTGGATGTGCTGGTGCTCGATGGAGATGCCGTAAGGTTCGAGTCCGAATCTGGTGCCCGGTGCATCCTCGGCACTGCCGGTTTCACGGGAGAAACTGCTGCCAGGGGCACGGCTCACCCAGGGCTGTTCCCGCAGGAGGTGATTGTCCCCGAGGGTAAGTGGAGGAAGGTGTCACCCGCTTCGCTGTCACTGTCGCTGCCGGACGCCAACTACCAGTGCATCCACCGGTCCTCCGTCAGCAGCCTGAGCACCAAGGAGAGCTCCTTCACCTCCGAGGAGCCCCTGGTTTCGGGTGAGGGCTGCGTCCGACCCGGGGATGTGGGTTTGTGCCCTGCTCCGTGCACGGTGCTGGGCGTAAACCTCCATAAATACATGTTCATCCATCCTCTGCTCTCGTGGAGGGGATTTCTGCCTTGCAGATGAGCAGGGTTGAGGCAGGGAGTCAGTGATGGGGTCCTGGGGATGGGACGGGGTGTCCTGCCTGCGGGGTCTGAGCCCTCGGCGTGCGCCTGTAATGCCCGTGCAGGCCGCGTTAGCCCACGGGGGAGGATTATTTGATGCTTGAAGGCTCCTGGTTGCTGGAGGAGCACGAGCATCTGCCCAGTGTCGCTGTGCCGCTGACTCTGGGCTTGCATTTCAGAAAGTGCAATAAACACCGAGGAGGAGCTGGAGGTGGAGCAGAGCTGCGTGGCGGAGCTGAGACCTTCCGACTACCAGCTTCTGAAGATCTTCATCGTGCTGTAAGTGTGCCGAGGGCGGCCACGGCGTGGGGAGGATGGGGGGCTACGCTGGGAACGTCCGTCTCGACCGCCGGCCGCTGAGCGCTTGTGCTTGTTCTTGTGCTCCCAGCATCTGCCTCCTGGTCGTGTCCTCCTCGTACCTGGCGTTTCGCATCTTCCGTCTGGAGCAGCAGCTCTGCTCTCTGAACCGGGACTACCTCTCCCGCGGGCACAGGAGGTGAGGGACCCTCAGGGACACTTCGGGGCAGGTGGGTCACACCGCGAGTGGAGGACCCAAGGGATGTGGTGCAAAGAGCAACGGCTCCGCTCCGTGACACGTCCCAGGGATGCTTTGTCCCTTATCCCGTGCCTGCTGTTGGGATGGCCGACGGCAGACCGCAGAGCGCCATCCCCGTGCAGTAGATGATCCCATCAACTGCTGGTTTGAGCCACCGGGGAAAGCTCTGCTTTCCCTGAGACTTTCAGCCCTTGGGAAGAGGTTTCCTTGCGGGTTTGGGGCTGGTTCTCCGGCTGTAGGAAGCTCCAGGGCATCTCGGCTGCGCCCTGGGGCTAACATGACTGTGGGCATCAGCAAGGGATGGACAGGGGCGGGTTCCCTCGGGTTGGGGACATCGGGGGGTTCTCCCTCCTCGTGCCCATGGGGCCTGGGCACCCGGCTGGGGTACGGTGCCTCCACAGCCGCTCTCCCTGTCTTACCCTGCTCTCTGCTTGCAGGTGACCGTTACCCCCAGTGCTGGCTGAGGACGGACGCCAAGACAGTGGCATCCTGCGTACGGATCCCGGTGCTGCGTCCTCCCAGCTGCGGCTGTTGCACGTGGCCCGGCTTTCCCTCGGCCGGTAAAATGGGACCAAGTATCTTCTCTCTTCCTACTGGCACCCGCTCCCGGCGGGACCGCCCAGCCGGCTCACAGCCACTGGTGCCGACTCCCCGTCCCACTGGAAACCCGTTTTCTCCCCGGGATGCTGCTGCGCCGTAGCACCGGATGATGGCTCGGGGCTGCCGAGCAGTTGGACCTCCCCTTAGGACTTGCTGCTAAAACGGGTGCCGGTTTTTATTCCAGACTTGGGTTTTTCTTGTTAAAAGATGACCTTAGGCTCACCGGGAACCCCCAAAAATGTGGATGAGTTGCTGCTGCTGCTCTGGGTGAAGCCCGGGCAGCGGCTCTGGGCTGAACCCGCCTGCTCGTTCCCCTCTTGGTACCCCTGGGGCCGCGGCCGGAGGAATGGCCCCAACCCCAGGGGTCTGCAGGGACGGGGAGAAAGGGGCCACCAGCCCTGTGGGGCGTCATCTATCCCAGCACCCAAGGGTGGGGGTACAATCCAGGGCTCCGCTGGGCTCCGTACCGGCCCCCAGCCCTTCTCTCCTGGAGCATCGGGGCATCTCGGCGGGGGGGGGTGTGTGTGTCCCTGCAGAGCACTTTAGGGTCCCCCCCAGACCAGGGGTCTTCGCCGGGGACCGCACCTGGGAACGCTGCTGGGCCAGAGCTTCGTTAGCCCCGCTCGCCTTGTTAAGACGTCCCGAAAGGAGCCCGCGGCTGGCACCGGTGAACGTCCCGGGTTGCAACGTGTCTGTGCCCTGGTTCGTGTTAACCTCGTCACCGCGTGGAGCCGAGTGCCGCAGGATTTATCCCACAGGATTTATCCCACAGCCTCCTCCGGGAGCGCGCTGGGGCAGCAGGTGATACCTGTGTGATTTATTTGGGGTTTTTTTCCTATTTTTTGGGAACTACAAGTGCTGATGGGGCCAAATCCCCGCGCCCTGGGGAAGAGCTTGCTGCTCGCTCTGGGCTCAGAACGGCTTTTAAATGAAAATAAAACGAGGATTTTCTAGCACGCCCCTGTCTGCTGCCAGCATCCTTGCGGCGGTGCAGGGCTGTGAGCCCCAAAATGGGGTACCCCAGAATCTGGGCTGTCCCGGTGCCCCTTCGCTGGCCACGTCCTCAGGATGTGGATTACGTGGGGACAGCCCCGTCCTCGCGTGGGCTTGGGGATGGGTGGCATCGCCTTGTTCTCCCTTTGGGACAGTGCTGGTGGACCTGGGGCTGCGTGGCTCCCGATGTCATGCCCCGTAGGGCAGGACAGGAGGCATGCTGCGTGGTCCAGCGCCGCTGGGATGCTGGTGGGTGCTCAGCACTGTGTCACCCTGGCCATGCTGGGGGGGGGATGGACGGGGGACACCAAGCTGGGGGTGCAGCCCTGGCTGGGGCAGAGGGGGACCGGGGTGGCTTTTGGGGGACACCCAGGGCCAGGGATGCTCCCGGCATAGGGGACGGGGAGGTTTTTTCACTAGATGGCAGCAGAGACTGCGGGATGCGGCGCTCAAGCTGGTGGCAGGGCCACCCTGGGGACAGTGGGTGCTGGGGAGGGTGCTGAGCTGCAGCCCTATCCTGCTGGGGGTGGACAGGGTGTGCCTTCCTCCTCCTCCTCCTCCCTGAGCATCCGCAACCCAAATCCCCCCCCGCCAGCCCGGCCCGTGCAGCAAAATGCATGAAAATGGGTGAAATGCATGAAAATGGCCCAACTTGAAAAGCCGCAGCGGAGGTGGCGTTGGCTAAGCGGGGACTGCGGTGGTGTCACCCCATCTTTTCGGGAGATTTAGCACCCTGAAGTGCCGGGGGGGAGTTGTCTGTGGTTCAGCCACGTTTCTGGCCAAACTATCGAAGCTGCTTCTTCAAAGCCCCGGCGTTACGGGGCTGTCAGAGCCTTTGATTTTTGTGGGTGACCCGGCGGATGAAAGGCGCCGTCCCGCTGCCGCCCCATCCCTGCCGGGGACTCGCCCAGCTCGTTTTGCCAGTGCGGCTGCCGAAATGGGTTTGGGGTTGTTTTTTCTAAAAACAAGTTGGTGCTCAACGGGTTCAACCTCAAAGCGGGGCTTAAGGCCCCAAAAATGAGGTTTAGGATTGGGGATTTTTGGTCTCGTGTGCCCAGCCTGGTGTTTTTCGGGTGCTCCGCAGCACCCAATATGAAGCAGGTGCGTGGGGTCCCTTGTCCCCATGCCAAGCCCGGGCCAGGTGTGTGACGGTGGTAACGGCCACCTTGGCTCCTCTCGGGGCTCTTGCTTGGCCCCTCTTGGGGCTCTTGGGTTAAAGCCAGCGGTGGGACAACCTGTGGGTGCAGTCGGCTGACGTGGAGGAGGTTTGGAGGAGCCCAGAGGCGAACCCCGGTGTGGTTTTGCGGGGTCCTTGCTGCCGGGAGCCGGTTGCAAGGCTCCGGTTTTGTTTTCCAGCCGGTGTTTGCCTGCCTGGTTGGTGCATGTTTGCTCTCCCGGCGACGCCCTGCTTGAGCTTATTTGCTTTTCTTTGTGTAAAGAAATGCCACGTAAAAGCCTCGGGTGCGGGAAACGTCCCTGGGTGCTCACCTTGCTGGCTCTGGCAGCCCTGCCCCGTCCCACGGGGACAAGGAGCGCGGGGTGCCCTCTGGATGAGCGCAGCCCCTGCCCTCGAGTCCCCCCGATGCTTCCCCGACTGGACCCAGCACCTTGCCTTCCTACCTCCTCTCTGCCCGCGCTCTTCCCCCGCCCAAATCGACCCCTAAAAATATGATTAGGAGATTAAATCAGCCTGTATGGCCTCCTCACTATCGCAAAAGGCGCTGGTGGAGTTGTCCCCAGGCTCGCTGGCTCTCCAAGACTGATTTCTGCTGGGTTTCACCCACTGCAGAGCACAGAGCGGCTGCAAAGGCGCTGCGAGACCCGAGGCTCTCGCCGCGAGTCACACCCCGCGGGTCTGCGACACCATCGCACAAGACACCGCGGGGCAGCGGGAGCCACCGCTTGTTAGTGGGTTCCTACACAAAAGACGGGACGATGCTCACAAGCGCACGGTTTGGTTTGAGTTTTATTCCGGACCCGGGAGAAAGGCAGCCTCCCGCGGTGGCAGTAACGTTGCTCCGGCGAAGCCCCATGCGACTCCCCTTTGGCGAGCGGCTCGATGCCATTTCGGCTCCATCTGAGCAGTGGAAGGGGTTTTCCCGGGAAGGCTGGATGCCCCGGCCCGCTGGCTGCTCTCCTGTCCGAGCAGCCTAGGAAGGATGGGAACGACCCCGACCCTCATTTTGCCCCTCCGCTGTCTGTGTGTGTTTGCTCGGGTGTTTTGGGAGAGCCTGGGCTGTGGCTACTTACCTCCCTCCCAGCAGCAAGGGAAGTTTCAGACCTTCCTACAGTTCATCACCCTCGGGGCTGTGCTGGTACACACGCCGGTGGGGCTGGGCCGGCGATAAGATGGGTGAAGAGCTCGGGGTTCAAAATAACCCTTCCCCCTTTTCCGAGGGTTAGATTTAACCTGGATTTCCCTGATCCAGTCGGCGCGCTGGGGTGCGGTTGCTCTGCTAGACACCACCCGAGCGACCTCTTTGCTTCTCATGAGGTTAGCGATTACTTCTTATCCTGCAACGACATCTCATTTTATTTTCCCCACTGCTAAGCCTGTCTTTTAACGAGAGGATCTGCTCTGGGATCCCAGCCATCACCCAGCACAGGAGGAAAAGTGTTTCGATTAGAAGCATATTAAGGACTTCTCAGGCTTCAAGGAGACTGCAGTTATCTTTGGCTTTTATAACTCAAACTCTGTCCTTTTGTTCTCCCTGGTGTGTTTTTTATCTCGAGTAACAGAACTGGTTTTGTGCTAGAGGAAGCAGTGACCGCCTTGTACGCTCTGAGCGTGGCAAACACTAACGAGGGTTGGGGAGCGCTGACGAACCCTCCCCAAATGGAGATGACCTAAAATCGTAATGAAAAAAAAAAACCAACAAAACTTCAAAGGGTGAGTGTCACTTTTCATCTCGATTAAATTTCCTTTCCAGGATTGGGTTTCTCAGCTTCCTATTAATCTTCCAGCAGTTCAGAGTCAGGTTTTAATTTGTAATAAGAGCGAGCAGGGGTGGGGGACAAAAAAAAAAGCTATCGCCGTACAGCCTAGGAGCACCTATCTGAAGAAAACTGATTTTCTTTTTGTCCCGTTCTTTAATTAATCGTAGCATTTCCTTTGGAGTCTCGTCTTTTGACATCGACAGCTCAGCGTCAGCTTTTCAGGGGTAAAAAAAATCCTTGCTGCTAAATCCCAGACTGCTCAAATACCGCTAGCGGAGGCACAAATTAGAAATAGCCACGATAAAGCATTTGGGGGGTTGGTTTTAAAGGGCATTTGCTAAACCTGGCTTGGAACAGCAGTGCCGGTAGCCAATTAAAGCCACCTAACGAGGGCATGCTGCCTGCTGGGCAAAGGCGGAGAGGTCTCTTTAGCAACCCATTTTGCCACAGCGATTAGCGTAAAAACTCACTGTCGAGAGGAGGATTTCTTTGAAAGCAAAGTGACTTTTCTGGTTAGAAGTTCAAAGGCCAGTGATTTCCAGAGGGGACTAAGGCTTTTCCAGGAGGGAACAGGGTGTTTGGGGGCTGTAGCCATGCTGGAGGGGTTACATTCTTCTTCTTTTTGACAATCCTGCGCATGGGCATCTCCCTCAGGCACTGGGGGTGCTGCCTCGCGGAAGGGGAAGGCAGTTTTTGGGGGGGGGGGGGGGGGGG
>NW_008795250.1:2876282-2882146 GCF_000699145.1 Aptenodytes forsteri
CCGTGCGGGGGGGGGGGAGGGGTGTTTGGGGGGGGGGGGGGGCTGGAGCTGCATCTCGATCACTTCTGTGCCAGTTTCGTGACGAGAGCTTTCCACTCCGACCTCTTCTGCGTGATGTAGGAGGGAGTGAGGAGCTGCAGCAAAGGCTCCGGCCGGCCCCTGAAGTATCCCTGACACAGAGCCTCCGCGTTGCAGATGACGTACATCCCACAGTCATAGCTGTTCTGCTGGGCAGGCGCCTTCTCCTCCACGAAGGTTGCTTTGCCCCCTCTTTTGCCCCAGAAGGCCTCCAGCTTCCCCGCCACTTGCTTGGCGTGGACGGAGTTGCATTTACTGTGGGAATCGTAATGGGCGAAGCACTTTTTATCCCTGAAATAAACCAGTAAGCTCCAGTGGGTGCCCCCAGCGACCTGGTTGGAGTTATCATTGATAGGCAAGAACACCAGCTTCTTGTGGAGAAGGTCCAGCGGTTGAAGGAATATGGCTATTTCTTCTTGACTAAGGGCACACTTAATGAACTGAGCCACTTCGGGGCTGATAAAACAAACCTGATCGCTAAATTCTTGGAACTGGTGGTTGGCGAAGTACTCAAAGGCAAACCCGATGATGTGATCGTTAAGCCAGTTTGGAGGCTCCAGCAAGGCGACGTCCGACTGCCTCAGCAAACTGTCCATGTAACTGAGAACAACAGGGTCCATCCTGCGCAGGTCGGGGCTGCAGCACTCCAGGAAACTTCAAAAGCTGAAACATAGAAAGGGAAGATGAATTAAGGAATTAGATCACACCTGGGACAAGATACAGCCCAACAAACAGCTCGAGTTCCTTCTCAGCAAGCGGTGAGCAGAAGCCCGGGTTTGCCAGACGGATGTTTGAAGGACCGGCGTTTGAACTATCTGCCAGATGAGCAGACGGGGGACACGCGGCTCCTCATCTGCAGCGTGTGACGGGTTGAGCCGGGCTCTTCTGCCGCTCTAGGAGCACTGCGCGGCTCCGATTAGATAAACGTTTCCTTGTTATGATCTTAACCTCAAAGCAAAGTGATTTCAAAGCAGTTCCTGCTCGGGAACTGCAGGCACACCTTCAGTTCTGTGCTTCGCGCAGAAACCTTACGTGATCTAGGAGAAGTCGGTTGGTGTTTTGGTGTTTCACCTGCACAGCGACAATCACTGTAATTCTTTGCATCACTGGTATTCCTTAAATAAAAGTCTTTTTGGGGCTGTCTGACAGGCATACGGTCCCTTTCGCCTAGCAGATAGTGCCACAGCTCGCTGCCAGACGCATGACCTGTTCCAGGAAAACCTGCTGGCCCGCCAGCGCAGGAGGCAAGGCGGCGATGAGTAAGGAGAAACAAAGCAAAACAAGATCACAAACAAACCAGTTCCCTACCGTGGGAATCTTTAGGACAACCCCCTACCTAGCCGGTAGAGATTTCAATAACTCGAGTACCACCGAAGCTGGATGGTCCGCAAAACACCTATCGTGTTTTCGCTCAGGTTTTAACGTGCCAAAATTTTGCTCACAAAAGGAGAAAGCACTCGTGGGTACACCGAGGGGTGAAGATCCCTGCAGGCTTCCACTGGTGACGTCCACCTGCGAACGGAAGTGACCCGTCATGCCAATCCACTCTTTCTAATCTTTTACTTCGTTATTTGTCCAGGCTACGTTCTTCCCTCTTAATCTGTGCCTGCTTTCCACAAATAGAGGCTGCTTATCCTTAAAAAGGCGCCTGGAAATTCAGGTAGACTGTAGCACCTGGTTCTCCCCACCCACGTGTTTGAGGATGTACTCAAGAGACTTCAAGAGGTCTTCCAGGCAAGACTTCTCCTGACTCCTTTCCGTTTATCAGGTTATCCGAGTATCCACTAATTCTGGTCTTTCTACCAGTCATATAATTCCTTTTCAGAAGCTGTTGCATTTGCTGCCTTCGCGTCCCGGGGAGATTGAAGCGTGTTTTAAGAAAGAGGTTGGACAGCACGCCAGGCGGTGCTACTCAATAGACAACACGAAATACTCGCTGGCTAGGACTTAGGAGGAGATCTTCTGAAGAGAAATTGTTGATTTAAACCCCCTATATCCGCTCCGGTTTTCCTTTTGCTCTCGCATCCCCCAGCCCAGGCTCCTCAGCTGCTGCGATGCACCATCAGCCCCCGACGCTTCCCTCCTCGCCAGGACAGGGCGAGAAACGCCGCAGCTCGGGAGAGCGGTGACGTGGAGCTGGTTTGGCCTCACCCTTTCCTCATCTGTGCCAAACGCAGCGTGAAAACATCTCAGGATTTCTTAAAACACTGTGTGAAAACTGATAACGATAAGATCACTTTAATATGATTCACTACAAATAAGACACTAATTATCCATTATGATAAGGGGAAATGAAAAATAAAAATCGAGTGTTGTGTTGTTTACACGTTAGGAAGAAGTAGATTTGTGCTTCTTAGTGCGACGTGAATCACGAAAACAATCCTTCCTGGCCAGGTATGCATAATTAGGAGAGATTTATCTCTAAAGAATCTTGGCAAGGTCACATCACACGTGACTTTTAAATAACCGAACGGATGAAGCATGCTGCGTGTGTAATACGTCGGAAGGAAGGGCCGAGGAAGAGTATCTGGGGCTTGAAAAAGCTAATAACTATTTGTGTATCGCTGATAGATGCGAGACATGCCAAGCAGCCAGAGTCACTGCAAAGGAAGGGGAGCAGTCATTGTTCTTTATACTGAGCCAAACGCAATGGTATTTGGACACGCTTCCTACGTTCATGAGCTCGAACTATTTCCCAGTTTGTGGAGCAGATCCTTTGCAACAGCCTGCAGTATAAAAACAAAACAAAACATCTAAACTAAGTCCCAGCAGCTCCGGACCGTGCCTGAATATAGTCTTGTTTAAAGGGCTGGACATCCTGCGAGCCTAGAGGTGACCAGTTTGTGGGTTTAACCGGGTCACTGCTGAAATACTTCTTGCACGTGCCCATACAACACCCCAAATTTTCCTTTACTGCGTGTTTTTTCTGCTTCATCTTCTCCTGGAGATGTGCGAAATACAGCAAATAGCTTGCCACTCAAGTCCAAACGGGATTGCGGGCTAGGGAAGGAAGTGCGCGTCCTGTATTCAGTTAATTTTCTACTCTGCAGAAACATCGTTTGGTTTTTTTTTCAGTCAAGGAGAAGGAAAAAAAAAAAAAAAAAGAGACATTTGGCAGCTTCCTACAGTCAGGAAGGGAGAATGGTTATAGCAAATGCTTAATTGCCACTAGCTACTACTTTTAATTTTATTGCCATCTGGTATTTGTGAAATTGCTTGTGAGTTCTGCAGGATGACTCACCGCGTGCAGCGCACAGCTTAAAGGAAAACCCTTCGTAGGCTCGGACGCCTTTCAGAGCCACTTAAGGTAAGTGGCGAGGACCGAAAGAGCGTAGTGGAGCTGCGAAAAGCCATCAGGGAGGTTGTTTTGTTTGGGAGAACCTCCCCATTAAAGCAAAAGATGAATCCGCAGAGAAGCCGGGACGTGGATCTGAGCACCTCTGACGTTAAGGGGTGTCGAAATCCAGTCGCAGATCGCAAGCAGCTCTGCTCAGACACAGCCAGGATTTGCTTCCTGAAGGCTCAGGCGCACTCCGTTCAGAAGTTTTCATAAAAATAGGAATAAATACTGGCGCAGGCCGGGAAATTTTGTTGTAGGTTGCCAGCAAGAGTCTCGCTCGTTCATTTTATTTGCATATCAGTAGCTGGAATTTGTGCAAACTCTCTGTAATCCTCAGCTTCTCGGAGGGGTATTCATCTGCCCCGTTTAGAGCGCTAAGATGAGAACACCGGGGAAAGAAAGAGGAGCATGTCAATAAAAATGTCATCAAGCCAACCAAGATGAAACCGCCCATTTCGTTTCTAGATTTGAAAACGGTGCCGTCTTGCATCAATATGGCAAGAAGTCAAGTTTCTCTCATCTCGAAGCTATAACAATTTAACAAGTTAGCCGCCGTCGTCAGCGCAAGTTTGAGCCATAAACTGACGGGACTCCTTCGTGTCCGGGATGCGAGGCAAAGCCTGTGTTTTGTAATACCTGACAAAAAAAACCCCCAAACCTATTATTTTCACAACATTAAAGACAACTACCTTCCGCATGTAATTGTTGCCTTGCACTCTGAAGGCAGCACTTGCGAGCCAGGGAACGAACTCACTAGTAATTGAGTGTAAATAGGCAGCGATGGAGCGAAGAGAGCATAAATTAAGGATGAATCAGATTCCTAAAGTCTATTATAATAAATTAAAGGTGCTAAGAACATCCAGAGTGAATATTTTAAGGTGCCACTTCACTAAAGTCCTGTATCAAATTTAAAGAATATGGAGGTAAATACAGAAAGCCACCTGAAAGACAAATTATTCAGACTTTACCGGGGAAGAATAGGAGGGACAGAGAAGTTTTCGGCAGCTTGGCTGAAGTCTTTGGAACGATCAAGAGTAAAAAGCCCCACGATTTAACCACCAGACCATTCCCTTTTACTGGAAATACAGTTTTTAGACACCGTGTCAGCGCTCTTACTAGCGGTCGTTGTTAATGGTGGCAAGATCAGACAAGGAACATCAATTTCTATTTATCAGCGTGAGCTGGGCTGGGCTACCGGCACCTGAGTCTCAGCACTTACCTGTCTCCTAACAGAGCCAGAGAAGAAACTCAAAATTAAACTAAGCCAGACAGAAAAGAAGCGTACTTGTCTACTCTTTTGCTAAATATCAGCAATCTCTTTGTAGCCTATAGATTATAATTCCTGTACGATATGAGAACAGAGCCTTTGCGGGTTCAATAGGCCCTGAATGCCGGACTCCAAAGAAAACATTCATAATTTCTGTACGCACAGACAATGCCCGAACCTTTCCCTTCCCGACAAGTTCCCCAAACCAGGCACGTGGAGCTGCTCTACACAACCAAACTCCAGAACCCCGCTTTGTTTCACAACATCTCACGGGGCAGTAAACCAAAAGCCGGAGGAACTGGAACATCAATTTCTATTTATCAGCGTGAGCTGGGCTGGGCTACCGGCACCTGAGTCTCAGCACTTACCTGTCTCCTAACAGAGCCAGAGAAGAAACTCAAGCAAAATTAAACTAAGCCAGAAAAGAAGCGTACTTGTCTACTCTTTTGCTAAATATCAGCAATCTCTTTGTAGCCTATAGATTATAATTCCTGTACGATATGAGAACAGAGCCTTTGCGGGTTCAATAGGCCCTGAATGCCGGACTCCAAAGAAAACATTCATAATTTCTGTACGCACAGACAATGCCCGAACCTTTCCCTTCCCGACAAGTTCCCCAAACCAGGCACGTGGAGCTGCTCTACACAACCAAACTCCAGAACCCCGCTTTGTTTCACAACATCTCACGGGGCAGTAAACCAAAAGCCGGAGGAACTACACCAAACGCTACTAAATCAAATGCGTTTTGCTCCCCAGGATGGGGTTGGCCAAAGCATCAGGTTTAACGGGGAAAAAAACCCAGCGACCTGAACGCCTGAGGATGAGAGATGCCTCCGAGGCTCTCCCAGAGGCAACGACGAGAAACCCCTCGGCTCGGCTCATCGGAACGATGTTAAACTGGACGTCGACGGATCGCGTTCGCCTGCTCTGAGAAAGAGTTTCTTCAAGAGAGTAGTGGGAAGTGCTGGGAGGGAATATCATTTGCCTGAAAGACCTGAAGGAATCCAGTCACGAGAAGGAGTTTGGTCAGAGGAACGGACTGGGGTTGTCGTTGCTCTGTGGAGACAGGACCCCCGGCGCCCGGGCGGAGGAGCGAGGGGCTCGACCCCGAGCTTCTCCCGGCGGCTGGCATTTGGTGCCGGTCGGGATGGCAGCACGCGAGCAGCCCCCCGGGAAGAG
>NW_008795250.1:2883508-2905218 GCF_000699145.1 Aptenodytes forsteri
GCCCCGCGTGGGCTTCCCCACGCGTGGGAACGCTGAGGGCGGCAGCGGGGCTGCTGGTTTCTAATCCTCCGGTGCCCGTACGCTGCAGTTTGCACCCATTTTGGGGTGGGTCGGGCACGCAGGACGTGAAAAAACCAGCCCGGGAGGGGGGGGACACACACAGCTTTAACCTCCCTTAGTGTTTCCAGTGTCACCAGTGGGTCCGTGGGCTGGCAGCATCCTCCCCCCGAGTGGGGAAACAGCCCTGACGCCGCGACGATGGGCACTGCGACGGGACCGGATCGCGGTCGGCACCGTCGTCTTTGGCAAAGGAGCAGCCCGTTACGCCGCTAAACGCGAGCGGCGTTAACGATTCCCACCCCGTCTTAACGAGACATTTCTATTTTTTAACGCGGTATTTGAACCCATGGCAGCTCGCTCCCCGGCACTCAGGACCTTTGTGGGAGTGCTGCTCCTCCGAAGGTTAAAACAGTCGATATTTCTTTCTGGAATTTTCCTAAATGTAGCTGAAACGGCCTTTGCTTTATCCCCCCCCAAAATCCTCCGACGTGACTCGCGGTAGGACCTGCCGTAAGTTCAGAGCCGGGCGTTTTGCCGCCCTTCTGCTTATAGATCGGCTTCCTCCTCCTCTATTTACGTTTTCATATCCTGAAATCAAGCTGAGATTAATAAAGTCGGGAGTGTGAGCTCAGCAGAAATCATGGCTTTCAGATCCCTCGCTGCAGCGCGCGTTACCCTGCCCATCGGCGTATAAAAAAATAATCACATAGCGGCAAAGGAAGGAGGAGAGCACTGCTACGGGGAGAGAAAACAGCACGGCGTTTTGCTAAATCGATAACGAAGCGCTTTAATAAATCGCTTCGTAAATAGGTTATTAGTTGGGGAAATGGGTTTCTGGCCGGCTCGAGCGTTTTCCTGGCTCTTTTCCCCGGGGAGCGCTAGGAAATGACAGGGGAGCGTCGTCTTCTCGTCTCTCCTGAGGAGACCTGCGTGGATGTGGTGGTGATGAGCTGTGAATGCTTAAGTACGACCTTACTGAGCTGAGCTTAACCACGGGCACTAGCAAACTCCGGCTGGGGTCAGAGAGGCTGCGTTATCGCTGAAGAGCATCTTTTCTTCAGCCCGTCGTTCTGGAGTCACGCGATAATCACCATTTCCACTGTGTCTTTGAGTAAACTTATCCATTTCAGTGACTTTTCTCATTTTTTAACATTTTTTAATTAAAAAAAGAGGATTTTCTTTGCATTTTTCCCTTATGAAGGCTCTCCCAGCCTTCGCTCTCACTCCTGGCTGTGATTTTTCATCCCCAAGATCGTTTTGGGAGCTGTCGGTCCGGCTGCTGACGGTAGGGAAGGTAATCCAGCAGCCCTGGCGCACGAGTAATAAGCTTTTGTTTCCTGGTCTATCAATGATGATGCAACTTTATATTTATTTATTTATTTATTGCAATCAGTGTATAAATCGGGATGGCTTTAGAGATGTTTCGTCTTTATTGAAAGGCCTATGGTCCATCAGTGGCGCCTCTGAAACACCTGAAAAAAGCTTTATTTGAATTCCCTGATTCTCTTTATTTTTTGAAAAAGTGTTGAAACATAGGCTCAGTTTTGCAGAGCGTGCCTCAGAGTTATTTCTTCTGTGCATCCGCAGCTCCAGTTACGGTTTATAAAGTTCACATTTTTACCTTTTTTTCTTTTTTTGGGTGGGGAAGCTGCATTTTGAGATTTAAAGGTATCTCATGGCTGACGTGACATCTGCTGTTGCAATATCTTTCACAAACACTGGCACTTGTGTATGCCATCTAAAACTCAGGCTAGCAAACCTTTGGGATCCTTTGCTAGGAAAATCTAACCATCTAAATGTTTTATGCCTAAATTATTTTTATCTAGGATGTTCGTGGTGATTTTAGCGGGCGTTCATCACGTTTGCAAGAGAACCTCTGAGAATGTGAAGCATGCGAGGTCAGGTGCTCGGGAAACGTGAAACCTGAGGTTACCTGCGCAACCTTAATTTAGCTCGTTTCGAGGTAGGGCTGTACTAGAAATCCCAATCGCCCACGTACGCCGCTTGATTTCTGGAAGGACGGTATCCAGCTCCGGATGGAAGAACAGATCGCTCCTCCGCATCGCCCGCAAGTCAACAGGGGGAGTACTGGGAGCACAGGGATGGTGCTGGTCCCTCCACTGGTTTTGCAGCTTGGCACCACCACGCAGCTGGTGAGGAAGACCGGGGTTCACCATTACAGCCTTGGGACCAAGCACGCCATGTAGTTCTGAAGCCTTAAATACCTCGAGTTTAGCAAAATTGCAAGCGAATGTGATCCGAGGGTTTCTAAAGCCATTTGGGGTGGTTGTTTTTGGTGGGCGTAGCATGGCCTTTTTCTGCCAAATTCTAGTTCTCGCTCCAAACCATGGAGCTTTTGGATATAATTCCTTTAAGAATACATTTACTGGGGAGAAAACAAGGTTGTTGGGCCGATTGAAGCATCTTAGCTGGTCAAATTCGATTTCAGAACTTCCTGTGTCCCACTGGTTTATAAATAAAATGGGATTGCAGTCCCACTTGCACGCAAAGTACCCGAGAAGTATGAAGGCAGACCGAGTGCCTGAGGAGAGCTGCCGTCTGCGGGAAGAAACCCCATCGTTTTTAGGCGGGTTGTTTTGCTGTCGTGTCACCCTGAGGTTGAAGGCACATTCGTTATGTAGTTTATGAAGCTCCCAGCCTGGTCCTGGAGTCTGGCTCCCCAAGATGGGCTGGGTGCAGGTTTTGGCTTTAGAAGATGAGGGTTTTTTTGTGTTGAGCTTAAGAGCATCTTATTTTCTCAGGCTTGGGTCCTGCGTGCCTGTATTTGCTTAACTTCCTCCTGAGTGAATGGGATTTCTCTCTTCTCTAAAAAGTAAACACGAGCATAAATATTTAAAGGATCGCGGCTCAAGTTTGCAAATTCGAGACTTTCTCTAGCATTCCTTTGGACTAAAGCAGTGTCATCGGAGATTTTGGTTGTGCCTGGGTAGTTCCCTGCTCTGGGAAGATGCTTGTTAATTGTTTGGGCTTCCTGCTGCATCTTGGTGTTCAAAAATATTATGCTGCGTTTTCAGGTTAGATGTCTGGGATTATCACAAAGCTTAGGCGTGGGTTTCTTATTGAATTGTAAGGATGGAATGCTGCTGATGGGATGTCTACAGATCATCAGAATTGAGATTATTTTTCTGGTCCTTTATTTTTTTTTACACTGGCCAAATTTTTTCCATAGGCTTTGGGTATGTGTTGAAGGCACAGGTGTTCAGGATTGAGAACATATAAACCAAACATGTAAAGCTCTTGCTAGATAATGGATAATAACAGGAAAAAAGGGAAATGGAATAGTCTTTGTTTTCTCTATGTGGCTCTTTAATATTAGAATCTTGCTACTGTGTTTGGCAGGTGGAACGCCATGATGTGATGTACATCTCACTCCTGTGATTGCATTGATGTCTTAACTTCTGTGTCTTAGGAATTGAACGTTTAAAAGCAAACTCAGCAAACCATATGTCCTCAGAAAATGTCAAAATTCAGAAGGGAAGCATATTGAACAGTGATTTTAGAATTGAAAGCATTTTTGTGTCTGTTTTTCAAATATTATCAAGAGTTATGGCTCTGCTGGTCATCATGGTAGCGTTTTTTTTTTCTGTGGGGAGGAATCCTATAACAGGTACCTACGGAAAAGTCTTATAGGTGAAGCGAGAACTGTATGTCTTTGCCACAATTGCTCTTTATTTTAACAAAACCCCCATGATTTGAATGCTACCCAGTTGTGTATTGCCGCTTCTAGATTATTTTTTGCTTTCCATCGCTTTCCTCCGACGGAGGACTGTAGGATCGTTTAGGTCAGAAGGGACCTTGGGAGGTCACTCCATCCAAAATCCTGCTCTGAGCACAGTTGACTGCGAGGTCAGACCGGCTTCCTCGCGGCTTTAGATGTCTCACGTCAGTCGTCTTCCACCCGTGGTTTGCAGACGGCAAGAAGGGAAGGGGCGCGGTTTGAGCTGTGTTGGGTGGAAGGTGTCCAAGGAGAACAAGATTATATGTGATCTATGGCAGCCCTTGTTCATGGAGCACAGCCTTCCACTTGGAAGCGTGTTAAACTGCCTCTTTACGCTGCGTTTCCATGATTTCATTAAGCTGATCTAGTAGCAGGCTTCTTGTTGAAAGAGGACCTGATCTGGCTGAAGTTAATCTTGGGAGGGGAACGGGGATGGTCCTCGCCTGGGCTGACTTTGCTGATAATCAGCCCGAAGCTGGCAAGTGGCCAGCGCCGCAGTGTTTTGGTGGAAACTCCTTGGAGGTGAAATGGTCGCGTGCCATTTTTCTAGGCAAAATGAAATAACAAATAAATACCTGTAGATTTAAGGATTATCGTTACTCCCCTGATTCTTTTCTGCCATTAAAATCTTGCATTGCGGTTTCTTTTCAGGCATGGATGAGCATCCCTTTGGAGAGGGATGAGGCATCTCTTTCTTGTGTAGGGTTCTTATACACCTTCGGCCGTCCACACCGTGCCAAGGCATGGCTTGGTGCTGGCTCTGTGAAACGAAGCCGTGGGTCGCTGTTTCAGGCTCTGTTGGTGTTTCTTGTCAACCCTTTTTAGGGTTTCGTGAAGAGATGGAGCTAGGTCTCCTGCCAAGCCCGTTGTCCCTCAAGGGAGATGAGTCTTAAGAGTGGCAAGCCTGTGGTGCGCTAAGGATGCCCCAGATACAAGCTGGGGTGTGCCTGGACCCTTCGGGCTATGACTCTCCATCCTCCCCCAGGAACATCGATAGGGTCTGCTTGGTTGCATCCTCTCCCTGTTGATGGGAGACAAGCACGTGGGGAAGCTCAGTCAGCTGCATCTCATCCAAGCTCTCGTCTCATCCAAGCTCTTGTCTTGCATGGCTGCTGAGTTATATTGCTTTTTTTGCAGCTACGTGCCTGACCTAAAGCAAGCCGCGGGTGTAGCTCTGCCGTGGTCTTCCTTCATCTCTCTGTTGGGTTCTGGTGTGCATTTAAAGTGTCTCCTTCAGGTCCCAGAGAAGGTTTATGAAATCCCTGTGGGCGTTGAAGGTCCCTAGGAATAGGCTGGCTGTAGGTGTAGGTCGGTCTAAAGTTGCCTGCGTTGAGGGAAGGGCTGGATCAGGCCCTTTCAACCCTGGCACCTTCCGTGGTTCAGACTGGGTGCTCAGCTTCTCTTAGGGAAATCATCTTGGTTTCCATCCTACAGCTTGTAGGAGTTACTGCAGATACCTGTTAGGACCAATGGGGAACAGAGCGGTGATCTGCCCCGCTTGGGTACTGCGTACAGTAGCGGAGGAAAAATGTGTTTTAAAATACACGAATTGTAATGCCCAGAAGTACTGCATTCGGTGTGTAATGGGCTGCTATTCAATATTTTTACTTCTTGATAGTTTTCTATCTATTTAGGACCCAACTGAGCATACTGGGTATGTGAATACTGATTTTTCTTCTGCTGCTACTTCAGTTACCACCTCTATTAATGTAAAAATGGCAAAAAATATGTGGGTTTCAATATCAGATTTGAATCTTGTTTACTGATCTCTCCACCTTGAATTGCTTCTGGTATACCCCAAAATGACCTTGAATCAGTGGTAGAGTTACTCCTTCTTCGGCTGCCTCTTTAGTCTCTGCTTTTATTGACCAAACACTGATAATCTGACAGCCCCTGTGCTGTTTTTTAATCAAAATTCTTACGACTATCTTCTATTACTTGTAAAGCATGACCTTTAAAAAGGTGTATGATCCTGGATATGATGCATCATGGTCGAGCATTAATGGAAGTGGAGTGTCTAATCCATATAGATACATCTTTGAAAAACCTGAGCTTTAAAACCAACCCAGACCATGAATGTTTTTGATAGACGGCCAAGAATTCTTTTATTGTATTCGGCATCTACGCAGTTGGTTTTGAGGGATGAACTTAAAACAAGTTAACCGAAAATATTTACTTTAGAAGACTTCCGTAAGTCTACTGTCTTTTCATACTTTACATAAATACATAGACCGAAATAAAATTCTCAAAAACATTAACAGTTTTACCTTTACAGTACTTGTCTAAGAACTGTTAGGTTGGTTTATGCTTGTTGGGTGCATAGGACAACCTCCCCTGGGAGGAAAGAGTAAATGATTTAATTGTTAAGGAACGCGGTCCCATTAGGCAAAAATAAATAAATAATTGAATGCAGTAGATCATTAGAAACGTAGCACTTGATTAAAACGATGTCAACCAACTTTTTAAGATTTCAGAATAAGTATTTTTTGGGAGAGGGAGGTCATGTTGGTAAATAACCCTTCTGGTTTTTTTTTTTTTGAGAAATGTAAGTGCAGGAGAGCCAGTCCCTGCTCCTTAATTCACCGATTGCTCAGTAAGTGGGGGATAATTATGTGGGTTTTGTTGCTGCTGGCAGTGGTAAGGATGGCTGAACAACTCCTACTCGAAGAAGGACTTGGACAGACGTCATTTAAAAGCAGAGCCACTGTTTCTTCTGCTTCTTTTCATCAGAAAATAAAGATACAGCCCTGCAGCGGGAAGGGCTTGCTGGAGAAGGATGCAGTGGACAGGCGACTCGGTCTGAATTTGGGCCACCTCATTTGCAAATGTCTCGATGAGCAACAAGGGCACGCGCTACGCCTTTTATCCTTCACGGGAAGACCGTTGCATAAATAATCTGTACAGGCAGGCGCTTGCGTTTCATGTCAGAAGAGCAGGCTCGTTCGCTGTGGCCATCGCCTTGGATAATCTTATCCGGAGGCGCTTCACCGTGCCTGGAAGGTAAGCGAGGAGATAGGAGGACAATGCAGAGCAGAGGTCAGGTTTGAGGTGCCTGCAGCAGATAACGAGGAATCTTAAGAGTATTTCTAAACTATGAACAGAATGAACTAACCAAAAGCAAGTATGATTTTATAAACAAAAAACACTTTTTCTGCTCACTGCATAACCTTCTTCAACTCTGGTGATTGCCAAGCGCATCTTTACCTGTCAGAGCACAGGACCCGTTTCAAAGCCTAGTTGCACTTCTCCAAATACATCTCCGATTGCACTGCGATCTGCAGTGATTTGATTAAGGAATTTATTAGCATTAATAAATATTAGCAGTAATATTTCTTCTAAGGCTGAAATGGTACCTCTAGAAATAAATTGCCAAGAAAGATGACTTAGCAGCAGTTGCCCATCACTGGCCCCGCCACATTTGCTACCATTCTTTAGAAGAGGCATGGACTCGTGTGCGTTGTTTCAGACTCAAATCCCTTTCTAATTACAGGATGGGAGCTGCAGGCCTGCCTTCAAATGTATTGTTTCCGAGTTCAGCTGTACTATATGTTCTGTTTCTATTCCTCTCCCTCCATCTATGTGATTTAAATACCTCCCTAGAGCCGTTGTTATTCACCTGCAGTGAGCAACACAATAAATATGAGGAGAGAAAAAAATATTAAACAACAAAAAAAAAAGCACCTCCAGCAATGGGTAAGGATAATGAAATAGAGAAAAAAGTGAGCACTGAAATCCATGTCTGTGGTATTGAGAATTCATCCTCCCACCTAAAAGTCCCTGCTGGAAAGAAATAAGATCTGAAAACTGAAACAAGGGAAAAAAAAAAAACCTGCCTGAATATTTTCCTGTATATCTATGTGATTTAAATACCTCCCTAGAGCCGTTGTTATTCACCTGCAGTGAGCAACACAATAAATATGAGGAGAGAAAAAAATATTAAACAACAAAAAAAAAAGCACCTCCAGCAATGGGTAAGGATAATGAAATAGAGAAAAAAGTGAGCACTGAAATCCATGTCTGTGGTATTGAGAATTCATCCTCCCACCTAAAAGTCCCTGCTGGAAAGAAATAAGATCTGAAAACGAAAAAAAGGGAAAAAAAAAAAAACCCTGCCTGAATATTTTCCTGTATTTTGTTCTTATGGAAGGACGGTGTGAATCTCACCCGCAGCGTTCGCTGGCTGGGTTTTTAGCAACATTAGGGGTTTCCTCCTCTGGTTTACTTCTCTGCGGTGCAGCTGTCCTACTTGAACGCTGCTTTCATTTTTGTTTTGTCCGGGAAGACGTGAAACTTGAGGAGTAAAAGCTGAATGAGAAGTTTTATGCAGTTGTTGTAGTCTAGTGAATGGCCCCGGTGCGAGGTCTCCAGTGCTAAATAGGAACCATTTTCAACCGCATGCAAAACTCGTTTAAAAACTCAGTTTAAAAGTAGCTTAGTGTTGACTTTCGTGACTCAGGCTGTGTGGTGGGGAGATTGCGATCTTCTCTCTTGCATTGTGTTTATTTTTAGTAAAAATGAGATCCTTGAGAGAATGTCTCTTCTTTCAAGCCATAAAAAAAAAGCAATTGAATTTAAAACCCGTAGACATGGATTTAAAATGTTTCAGGTGCAGTTTTTCTGTGTTATTTATAAGTTATTTTTACTTGAGCATGGGCTATCCTCTGCACCAAGAAAGGTTGGTTTTTTGTTTTTTTTTTTTTGTTTTTTTTTTTTCATTTCCCTTTCTTCCCCTCCAGGCTCCCATTACACTTTTTATACCACCATTTATAAGTTATTTACTTGAGCATGGGCTATCCTCTGCACCAAGAAAGGCTGGTTTTTTGGTTTTTTGTTTTTTTTTTTTTTTGGACTGGATCAACTTTCTTTTCTGCTGTTTAAGTTTTCTGGGAGCATTAATCTATGTACTTTTCTTTCAGGTATGCTCTTCAGGGGGTGGAGGGGACAAGTATTCAAAAAACTTGAACAATTTTCCTTAGGTGAAGGATCATTACAGGTTCAGCTGCTGCCGTTATTAGTGAGACTCTGGCCAGCTGCAGTTTAATTTTCTAAACATATAAATGTTGAAATTCCTGATAGTTATGGAAGTATGCTTTTTTGTGTGCTTCGGGGAGCTGTGGCTCTGAAATGCCAGGATGATATTTAGCGAACGGCCGCTGATGGATTTGAAGAGGAGAACTTCAGTCTCAGCTGGTAATGCTAATTAATCATAAAAAAATGCAACCGTTTTGGTTTCTAAGCTCCATGCAACAAAAAAGCTTTGTGGGGTGCAGAATTATTGGAAAGCTGCAAAGTCAAGTGTGAAAGTTGAGCAGAAAATAGTGAGTTAGGGACTTGGTGCACACCAGTATCGTGCTTTGTAGACCCTTGGGGTGCTTCTCCTGGTGGGCACCTTCTTCAGGAACAGCCTCTTGAGGTGGGTTCTCTTGGAACTTCAGAGATGGGAGAAGTGAAATGGAAGGAAATGAAGCTCAAAGCTAACAAAAAAAATTCCTCTGGTTTACTTTTGGATCGTTGCGTTAGGCTGTAGTATCATCCTTATGTGAAGACCAAGACAGAAGATGCCCTGGTGGCATGGAGGACATGGGTCAGGCCGGGTTAACATCTGCAGGCTTTGAGATCACCCTGTGTGTTTTTGCTGGCATCGCTGGGGACCGCTGCTTTGTTCTGCACCTTCCAGTGCTCAGCAGCGCTGCAAATCCAGACCTAAACTGGTTGGTTTGGTTTTTTTTTCCTGTTTTTGGGTTTTTGTTTGTTTTGTTTTCTTTTCTTTTTTTCCCAATACCTAAAAATAACCACAACTCTGGTCACCTGGTAGGAATCGTCACCTATTGTAGAGGCCAGTAGGGAAGCGAATTTTCTTTGGTGGCATTTGCTTGCTGATAAGACTATTTTTTTATGCATTTCCTTTCCTCATTCTCTACATGCCTTCTAATTTCTCAAGAAACAAGGTGTGGGTCCTCCTGGTGCCTTAGCGCAGAACTGAATTATTCTGTGCGTTTCGTGAGTGTGCTGAGATACGCAGCGGTGCCAAGTCCTAGGTAGGTGAATTGAGTGTGGAAGGCTGTGCAACTGTATATTATTTCGAGGAAAACAAGTATTTTGCTCATGTTACAAAGCACGCCCGATGGATTACTGTTGCAGGTGAAGTTTTCATTTGGGTTAGCTGCATCATTCACTACAACATGCCTGAAAATGGTGAATACACATTTGCTCTTGCTTTTTTTTTTTTTTTCTTTTTTTAATTTTATTTTTGTCCTGAAGCAGTTAATGCTGCAGCATATGTTGATTTTTGGGCAAAAACAATACGAGGCAGTTGCTGTGGTCTGCAGGGTGTGGCTCGGAAAGGTCTTGTTTCTGATTGCCTTTGCTAGGCTGAGCTGGGAAGGGCTAATTATAGAGACAAACTGGGGAAGGAAGAGAACGGGGTCAATTAGAGCATCCAGCACAGTTTCCTTTAAATTAGTGGTTGGGCTGGATAGATTTAAAACAAAAAAACAAAAAACAAAACCAAAAAACCAATAAAGAGGCATGCAGTGGGACTTCAAATGCTCTAGTGCAGAGCAAGGTTGGCAGCTACAGCAGACGTTTTGCAGTTTCGGTTGGATTTAAGTAAAGAACATGTTGAATTAGTAGTTTTATTACCAGAATTGCCAAATTGAACCTCAAAAGACAGAAGAGAGATTACTACTGTTTTTCCACTTTAGTATGTTTTTAAATAGCAATAGGCTGTGATAGTGAATGAAGCAAAGAAATACCTTGCCCCCAACCACTGAGTAAAATGGATTTTCTGTGCGAAAGGAATTGTGCGATAATTTTAAGTCTTTAATACTCAAGATGTTATATTTTCGTGAAGACAACTTTGCCCCCTGCATCTTATGTAAATGTAAAATGGATCAGTTTTGGACGTGCTTTATCCCTAGTTGGAGAGCAAACTGGGGCTAAACTTTTTTCTTGAGGCTGTCTTAGGGGTCTAAAAGTTTGGTGTTTTTTTTTTTTCTTTTCTGGATTTATGTATGAACTAACTCAGATTAGAGGACACAGTATTTAAAGAGGTGATGCAGAAGTGGTACGAACTCTTGGCTCGTAGCCCTGCAGGTGTGGAAAGCAATAAACCCCTATGCCAACTGGAATTCATGCAAGTCAGTTAAAAAAAAAAAAAAAAGCTTTTACGGTGCTCTTACCAGATGATCCTTTCAGTTCCTTAACACCCCCTTGTCTCAGTTTCTCTCCTTTTAGGAAAAAAGCCTTGGTTGGCAGACCCTCCCCGTTTCTGCCGTGTATATTTGCTTCTCCTTTGCCGGACCTGGCAGCATGCCTGGCAGCATGCGATTGCCGAGAATTGCTGTGCAGAAATGGAGAAGGCAGAGCGGGGAGAAAAATCCCAAGTTTCATCTGTGCTTTTCAATCCAGATTGTCGAGTTCCTTCTGCCGGTGGCGTGACTCATCCCGGGCTTCCTTGCTGGAGGCCACTTCTGGCAGGGCATCAAAGGAGCAGCCCATGCTTTCAAACCAGAGTTGAACCAGGACCTTCCTTGAGTGAAGGCTGTTTTTCTGGTCCTGGGATCTCTCGTTGCACGGAAGATGGTGAGATGTGCCCAAATCTCAAGGGAATTCGTGATAAACTCGATTAATTCGTCCTGAGGGTGAGAAGGGTTTCTTCTTGCTGCTTTGAGCAAGACATGTGCTTGTTCAGAGGGTCTTGCCCAACTGGGGATGGGTTGGAAAAGGCCCTTTGACATCAATGATACAATCAGCAGAACAGTTTTTTCACTTTTAGTTTCTTTTGTAGAGCTGATGTGTAGGGTTTTAGTGTGTCAGTTAGGACGTTCTTAGGCTAGGAAGGGAATTTTTAATTTTATTTTTCCTGAGGGTATAGGTAGAGGTGCACTTTGCTCAGGGCTGTGATGCCAGCAGAGACTCCTGCTCTCCTCTCCTTCGTTCTCCTGGTAAAACTAACAGTATAAACGCTTCTCCCTCATTTTTGGTTAAATCAAGTTAGCTTTAAGCCTTTGAAAGAGTAATTTTTTTCATAAGCTTATTTATTCGGAGCAAGGAGTGTGAGCAGTTCCACCAGGAGGAGTTCAGGATGGTGCTGCCAGCGGGGAAAGACACAGCTGGACCTAGGAGAGGACATTGATCTGCAGGATATGTCACCAGTGACTTGATGCAAGAACCTCCTCGTTGTGAGCTCTACTCTTGTCTTTAGCGATTTTTTTCAGCTGAAACGCATTGTCAATGTTTTGTAGGTTTCTAATATTATTTTATAAATGGTTTACAGTATTATATAGTATTTTTAGGCTTATTCTACTTGTTTATTGTGTTGCCTGTGTGCCCTAGTTACAGACCCAGGTCTCTTGCAGGAGTTGCAAACAACTTAATCGTTTGAGATGGATCCACAGGGTCCACCAAGAAGGGCGACAAAAAACTATAGGTTAGTGCGGGGCCTTGGCACACCTACAGCCTTGGCTGTGGGATATTTCTGTTTTGTAGGTGTTGTGTAAGGGAGAGGAAAGCTTGAGAGAATATGAAAAGGGTGTATAAATATTTAGAGGCTGCTGCTTTCAAATGTGTGATGGGAGAGTCTTGGAAAATCATGAAAGTGGTGGTGGTTTTTTTTTTTTCTTAATGGGTTGGAAATGGAGATCGGCATCCTGAGCTGGCAGAGGAGTCAACCTCTTGATAGTGATCTTAAGTTATACACGAGGGAGAGCCTTAGAGGTACAGATAAAAAATGCAAAGTTCATTCAGTAAGGATGTATTAGGATGCAAGAGAAGAGCAACGCAGTCGTATAAAAATAATGATTTTTGCTGCAACGTCCTGGCAGGTTGGGGCAGGGTAAGATTGCCTTTCCCCTGATCAGAGGGAAGCTGCTCCACCGGCTGAGATAAGTGCCCGAGAAGGGAGTTTTACCTTTTATTTGCTGTCTCTGTTGGATTCAGCCCCCTCAATTTTTATTTAGACAGTGACATTTTATAATAGCGTGTCACTCTGGTTCCTTTTTTGCTGCCACATCGCATACATGTTTCTTTCCTTCGCCCACTTCTTGGTTATTTCATGTGCGTGACAGAGTCCGCAGCACAGAGCTGTTATGGTTTTCGTATCACCTCCTTATTCTGCATCTATATCGTGTAATCCCTGGAGTTTTGGAGGGCTGCTATAATACTTATAAGTATATTTAAGCAATTTTTCTTATTTTTTTTCAGCTGGTATAGATGCGTCAGTCTGTGCATTCCCTCCTCTCTTTGTTGCGCAACGTTTTGTGACAATTTAGGACATTTTAAAACCAAGGTTCCTACTTTTTTTTTTTTGCAAAGTCATCAGAGCGTCACATTTTTATTTCGGATTGTTTCCCACAAAACACCGAGTTGATTTTTCGCGTGTCTCCGATCTGTCAGCACAACTGTTGAGCAAGTGAAATTTCACTGCATTGCCGAGTTCTTTTTTATTACTCAGTTTATGAATTAGTCCTTTAGGAGAGAGCACTTAATTGCAAGGTATTTCGATTTGTGAGGTGCTCGGTATATCTTACAACTAACTTGGCTCTATTTCTGATTTAAGATTTTAGTTGGTCACTTTTTAGGTAGTTGCATGTGAAAACTGTGCCCGAGCGTGGAAAGTGGCTTTCTGTAGGCAAGTGTGCCGAAAAAGGTAGTTCTTTGCTAGGTCTGTGTTAATGATTTTAATAGTCTTATTTAATTTTGCATGGGCTTAGATTTCTGATCATGCTCAGTGCTGTGAACAATTTCTATTCCCTCCTTACAGCATGCTTAGCCTAGTCAAGATGTTATACCCAGCTTTAATTTTCTCCGTTTCCTATGATTCTCAGTTAACCCTCTTTTCAGGAAATTAGTGGCTTCCTGTAGACTATTTGTAGTTGCTGTTGGCCGAGAGAAGCGAGGTGATGTCTACGCAATGAAATATGATGAAACATTTGGGAAGATTAGTTGGGAGGTACCAGGGTGGGTTTTTTTGTTTGTTTAAGGCATTGTCAAGGTGAAAACCTGCAGCAGCGGCACTTGCCTTAGTCTTATTTACTGGTGTTTGAAGAATATCTGATGCTATTGTCCGTTCCTTCATACGTGAAATCTAATCTCTGCTTGAATTAGCCTTTGTAATAAGGCTCCTGCTTGATAAGCGAGTAGACAAATATTAGGGCATTGCCACCAAGGGCTTTATCCTTCAGTGAGCTAAAGCAGTTGAGCTTGGACGTAGGTTATTTATGCACAGAAAACAAACTTATCAGCGTTCCTGAATTACCCCTATTGCAGAGAGTGGGCACTCCTGCCCCCGAACAAAGCCGGATTTAGCTAGATGGCTTCTTCCCTATCACAGAAGGAAAATATTTTCCCATTTTTCCACGTGGACGGTATTTCTGGTGCTGCCTACAGCGTGCACGCAGAAAATGCATAAAGAATCCGGTGTCTGTGGGCAGCTCCTGCGTCAGCCCAGGGCTTCAAGCGCCATGGCTGAAATATGTGCAGCCTGTTCCCTCGGCGCCTACGTGGTCTGGCGACCTGGTGAGGAGGAGGAGGATGACGACGACGGGGGCCAGAAGCAGACTGTTGCCATTGCAAATAAAACCATTCATCTGTCCCGCTCCGGAGCGGAGGGATCCCGGAGGTTGAGCATCTTCTGCCGTGGAACGTAACGAGTGAGTCAAGCTGCACCGAGCCTCAAAGCTTGAGCGAGATACGGTATCGGTGTCAGAAGGTGGCTGGTGGTGTGGGGCTGGTGGCTGTGACTGACTTACTTCTGTTCAGGCTTGGAAAGCATAGGCACAAGGGAAGATAAAAATCATGTTAAATGAGGTACTTCTAAAATGTCTTTATGACTTTCCAGAGTGCTGGCGGTTGTGACGTGGATTTTTGGGCTTTTTTGGGGGGAAAGTGGGGAGAGGAAATTGCTTCCAGAGATGATCCTGCAGCTGATGAGAGACACAGCACTCGGGTAGAGATGGCAGGCTTTGCAGACAGAGGAGGTTTCTTCCTGTCCTTCTGCAAAAGTCTTGTCGCAGCTTTATGTTATGGGGGAATCCTTTGCAAAATAACACCAGGACACCCCTTGGAGAGCACTCCCGTGTTACCTCTTGCAAAGCATAGCAAGCCAGCCCATGAAATGGCCGTGTTCGAGATGAATCTGAAAAAAACTTTGAAGTTCTTTATCATGTTATGGGAGATCAAGTAAACTATTCTCACTTCATCATATTTCTATGTAAACTCATTAGCTAACCTTCTCCGCTTTATATTTCTCCTAATTCGTATTTTAAATGCCCTAGTGCCACCATTTGGTGGCTTTGATATTAATCTGATTTAATCATTCTTTGCGTTGGTGTATAATGGTGCTTCAGTTTGCTCTGGTTGTGGTGCAGAGCGAAGGGACCTGCAAAACCTTGGGGAGATAAGGGAGTACTGAAAGAGATGGGAGTGTGATGTAGCAGACTCTGTAGCTTGACAAAATCAGTAACCAGATCAGCATGTTGGAGTCAAGTTGTGTGATACACAAAGTAGTCATCAACTTAGGTAATTTTGGTGGAGGTAATTCAAAATTCAATTTGAACGGATCATAAAATATCCATATGTTAATTTTGAAAGTTTCTGTGTGTCCGGGTCTTGCTTGGTTTTCCTCTCATTCGTGCTCCTGTGTACGTTTGCCAGCAGAACTCATGGGACTACAACTTTCTAACATCTTCTGGTTGGTCTTGATCTAGTAATCTTCTGCCTGTGTCGTCCACCTTAAAACTGAACTGGTGACAGGAGTCCTTAGGCATGGAGAAGACAGACAAGCTGATGCATGCTTTCGTTTGGAAAGTTCCCCAAATCTCTGTCGGTTGCTTTGTAGGCCTCTCAACCTAACAGGATTTCTGGTGGTTGGTGTAATGGGCCTCCACTTGACTCATTTGGATGGAGTCAACCCCTTTTCTACCTGCCTGATCCAAAGTCAGAGTCCCACTGTGGACATGTTCAGCCAGAGTTTTGGCCAGTTGCTTGTACTGTTGGCACATGAAACGTAAAAAATACTTGCCATCCCTAGAAATGTTTTCAGTTGACTAGTTGACTGGCTTGATGGTAAGCCCACCTCAGTTTTGGCTTTCCTCATTTCCAATCACAGAAAGCAATGGTCAGATGATCCCAGGGAAGGAGCGTAGTGGAGGATGTTGCCTCCTCTGCAGGAACGTGCTGTCCCCCTTGATTTAGTTGGCTTGATCTGGTGCATCTCATCTGCTTCAGTGAAAAACCAGCTGGTTTAACTTTACTTAGTGAAGATTGACACTCTCACCCAAAAAACCCCCAAACCTGGCAAACTAATAAGGGTCAACCTGCATACTCGCATGGAGGGCTGTGGCAAGAACTGCTGGGATCCAGATTATTTATTTATAAAAACAAATTAGAAGCATGTTTTCCATGGCTGCTTGGCGAAGAAGCTTTTTTGATTTATGTTCTTGCATCTTTTGCATCTGAGATGAAAACCAGCATGGCTAAATGATGAGGTTCAGGGTGATACGAGCCAAACAGATGCACTTCCGAAAATGAAACTTCAATCTGGGATTTACTTAGCTCATTTCCTAGTGTCATTACATTATCCGGGTGATGAATGTGCTTTAGTTGTGTGATCCTACACTGAATATATTTTTAAACATTTTTTTCACGCTCCCTTCTGTTGATCTCATCACATAGCCAAGTTAATAGATTTAAGACAGTTTCATTTCCATACCATACGTTCTCTATGGCGTTTTGGAGGGATAATTATGCTTCTATATTTTACTTTACCATATGATGCCAATATGTACTCTGTTTTTCAGGTAACAGAGGTAGGCATGCGTGTTCTCAGAGAAGCTCTGAGATGACTTGGGTTTTCTGAAGGTGCCATCTCCTGTTGTCTCTTAGAGGAGCCAGGAAGGATGACACCTTGGACGCGAGGACGAGGAGATCATGCAGTCACTCTGGAAGTGTTCACTAGACGTATTTAAACCCCCAGCCCGCTAGTGGGATGCTTCCTTGAAGAGCAACTTCTAAACCATTATTTCTATAACATTAATTATTGGGGAAGGTAGGAATTCATGCGGTAGCTGTACGTATTGCAATGAATTTCAAGGATCTTGCCTGCTTCAATCGCCATAGCTAACTGTAAATGTAAATTATAAAGCTGAATTATGTACTCGGAGAAAGCCCAATCTCTTTTGGGAAGGACACGATTTTTTTCCTATCTAACAAATCGTGATGGGTGCCTGAAGAATAAACTCAGCTGCAATTACGAACTGCTGCTGAGGCTTCGCTAATTTACCTGAATCACTGGAGCAATGTATTGAAGTTGACAAATTTAACAGCATCTGGATGGTACTAGATATGTTGAAACTTTGTTTCTTTAAACAAATACAGTAGTTTGTTTAAAGTGGTTTGTGTTAGAGGTGAACGGGTTGTCCGTAGACTGAAGATGTGACTGAAGTTTGGAGGAAAAAATATTCAGTTGGATTATCTGGTAACTTAGGCTGGGAAATTTCCTCTTCCTTGCGCACACTTCCTTAGGGTTTGTTTTTTTTAATTAAAATGTCTTTTTTTTTTTTTTTATGATGAATGGAGCCTGATAGAATTCAAACCAGAATGCCAGTATGGCTTTTTTATTGATTAGAGAAGTTGGTATTTGCTCAGTTAAATTTTAACTTGATAAAATAGTGCAGAGAAAATGCTTATTTTTCCATAGCAGACTTATTTTTACCGCTTTTGTAGAAATTAATGTCCTTCAATATAAGTGATGAACTTATGATCTTAGTAGAGAAGAAATCTTGAAATGTTATGAAAATACAGCTGCTAGTAATTGGCATTAGAAAATAAATTGAGCAATTAAAAAGAGATTGGTACATAATCACTGGGAGAGACTTTATTCCATCAAATCTGTTGCCGTGTTTTAGGTTATTGAAGCTGAAACCTCCACCCAGTTGATTTCAGGACTGCGGCTGGGATCTAAGCGATACAGGGATAAAGGTGATAAGAGATCCAAGGAGGGATGTGAACGGGTTAGATGATAAGATCGGGGAATCCCTTTGGTGGTAGCAGTTGGGAAGATGGAGATGCAGGAGGTACCTTCCTCATGAAAACCTGAGAGCCTGGGGTGTCTTTTGATGTGGGGGAATCCCAAAACAGCAGGTTATGGAGTATGAGGATGAATAACTTGGTCTTGTGTTTCACCCTTCATTAAAAAAAAAAAATCCCCAAACCTCTGTTTCAGAGAAACATGTTTAAAAAAACGCAACAACAAAAAGCCCTCATTCTTTTAAAAACTGTCTTTCAAACCTGATCATTCTTTAAAGGTTAGGGTTAAGGATGCTTCTTTAAGTCAAATTGATGATGAGTTTCACCGCAGACTTGAGTGGAAAGGCTCAAGGAAAGTGGAAAATCCGTGAGGCTCAAGTGTAAAGTCAGTGAGGACGTCCAAGAATACAACAAACGGGTTCCCATGTGTCTGTCAGACCCCAAATACTAACAGCTTAAAAAACATCGATGCCCTTAAATGTCCGGGAAACTTTAGACTGCTTTCTGCCTGCAGCCAAGGTATAGATAAGGATAATAATCCTAAGCTGGTTAAAATGCATTTTTCTGTAGAAAGTGACTTTTGGGCTGAGGATGGAAAGATAGGATGAGATAGGAAACAAGTTTTCTATCCTGAAAAGTCAGCTAAATCTCAGGTTTCTGATCCAAATCGTGGTCTGTGATTCCCATGCACGCAACATAGGTGGACTTGGTATATCAGGGACAGCATTTTATAGCGGGGGGACATGAGGATGGGACCGTTATGAACAGGAAGAAGAACTTTTCATATCGTTTAATCTCTCAAAAAAGCCCAAAACAGGCAGTGTGTAAATGTCAGTGACGGTAAAGAAATAAGGAGATCTATTTCGGTCCTCTCCAAACAATGCATGTTGATTAGCAATAACTTGGCATTCATCCGATCAACTAAGATGAGTCCTGAAAACCTTTCTGTGTGAGATCAATGTGTCTCATAATTTCCTTTTTAGTGCATTTTTAATTTTTCCTTAGCGTATTTTTAAATTTGCAGGAGTAACACACTCGCACCTTCTTCCGACCGTGTTTGTGCCGGCAGCTAACCTTGGCAGCTCTTAGTGCATCGGACAAGCGCCGTGTCTTCGTGTGCCTGGTGAGAGCTGAGAGGTAGCGTCTGCTCCGGGATGGACCTGTTATCGCTGCAGGGTGATGGTAGAGAGGATGGCTTGTTGTGTGTTATGGCTCCGGGCAGCTGCCTGTTGTGGCCAGTGCCGCTGTCCTAACGTTTCTGATTCTGCTGGTGAAACGGAGTGCAAGTAATTGCAAAACCCAATAGGTTAAATCTTCTGATTTTTTTTTTTTTTACTTTTTTATTTTATTGCTGGATCCCCTCTTCACCCCCCCCTCCCTGTTTCATAATGACCTTGCTTTGCCTCCAGCGAGAAAATTGAACTGATTTTGTTGACTTGTCTTTTTAAAGACTCGTTATTGGATTTACCTGACCTCTTTTTCTGATGTGGAGAGCTGTGCTGGCCTCGTGCCAGTTGAATAATTCGTAGAAATCTGAAAGCGTTCGGTTAAAATGGTTTACGGTCCCCCTCACCTAACTTCTGCTTTAAATAAAACGGTTCTCGTGAAACTTCTAGGTATGTTGATTTAGTTGGGCGGATGAGCATTTTGAAATAAACCCTTTGAGTATGAAAAAGATAGACAAGATGCATTCACAAGACTGGAAATATTTCAGCTGAAATATTTGCGGTGTTGCTGAATATGAATGAAAAATTTAATAACTTGAGAAAAGTAAATGGTGTAACTTTTTTAGGTAGGATCTTGGAAGGTGTTTCTGTATTGAGGTCTGGTGACTTTAGGGAGAGGTTTGTGATCTTACATCATGTTTTAAAGTGGCGAAAAGTATGATTTCTCTTTTACGACCAATGCTTGATTCTCGTAAATCAGGTTCTAGTATCAGGGTAAATGCCATCTATTTTCTAGGTGATGATGTGCTTGTGGAAAACCATTTAGATCTGGATATCGTGGAGTGCCGGTAGTTCCCATCTCAGTTGTCCTTCATGTGAATAAAAGGTAGAAGTGAAACCAGCTGTGTGTCCTGAGCCTGTTCGACTGTAATCAGCATTGCATTTCAGTTTCTTCCGATAACACACGGCTGACCTTGGCTGCGTCCTGTCCCCTTCCAAGGGCAGGGATGCCAGGCTGGTGGTGTGTTTTGTCTTAAACACAGGTCCTGCTCTGTGTCCGCTCCAGGGTGCGAGGTTGGGGAGGTGTGCTGGGATGGGGAGATGCACAGCGGTCCTTGCTTGGTTTTGGGTGGGCTCGTGGTCTTAGTAAAACCTACTGTGTGCTCGTGTTTCTCATCACTATACACTGATGTCCGATATACCTCATACAATATTAAGAGTTGAGGCAACATTTTGGAAACAGTGGTCTGCTTGTGGAAATAATTTGTTTATAGGGGTCGGATCAAATGAAAGGTCCCCTACAGAAACAGGTGAACGTTATGAGGATCTTGCTTGCTGTAACAAGCCCTTCTCCTAGGACATTTGGAGATAGAAAACAAGGTCTAGAAATCGTTTCAAGCTTATGGAAACTATTTAGTTGCTCTGTAATTTAAAAGTCATAATAATAATTTTAAAAAAGCTTCAAGAAACTTAAGGATTATGTTTGTACTCAATTCTTCACTGCAGATTTGTTAAGTGCAGAATTGTCTTTTTCTGTTACTGATGGCATCTTTATACTAGCAAAGAAAGTATCTAAAATATACTGCTAATATTCTTTACAAAGGAAGACGCTTAAAACCCATGTGTACTGCCGTTTTTGGAGGGATGTCTGTGTTTCATCTCCTGTGTCAAGTGGAATTGATGGTTTTCCGTACTGAGATACGGAGATTGCTGTGTGTTTTGTGGGGAATAGGCGCCTCTGCTTCCCCTTGAACGTGGAAAAGAAAAATTGGGAGAGACAGATCGGCACGTGGTGGAAAGTAAAAGGTGAGAGGGCCTGATGACTTTCTCTGGGAATAACCCTGCAACTGAAGCTAATAGTCCTTGAATAATTAGAAGAATCACCTTAGAAATGTTCAAACCCAAAATATCCTAGGGGAGGCTTTAGATTTATAGCAGGTTTCAAAGAAAATGAATGTACAAGGTGGAAGAGAGATTTTTCTCACGTTGCATTTGGCACCCCATTTCAGGATAAGCGCGATTATCTGCTGACTGCAATTAGGGCAAACGCCGTCACCGGAGCCGCTTTGTGAGCTGCCCTGCAGTAAATGCACGAACAGATGTCGAAGAGGCAGTTTTGCAGACCTGGCTTAAAAGAGCGTCTCTCTTTCCCCACGATGTTTCTACTTGGGATGTGGAATTATCTTTGAGGTGTTTAATGCTTTGCTGCTGCAATCTCTGTCATCTAATTTCTTAAACCATCTGAGGATACTTGATCTCTGTCGGTGCAGACTGCCTGAGCTGTGTGCTCGAGGACCATTTGTTTTCCATTTGTTTTAATCTTTCCTTTTTGAGGAGGGACCAGGTCAGAATTTCTTTTTCGCAGCGGTGCTCTGTCCTAATGAAAAATCATGCCTGTCAGTGGGGGAAAAGGTGGAAGCTCACCTCCCCCCCTTATTCTGGATGGAAAAATAGCCCTTCTAAAGACAAGGGAGGACATGCGGAAATACAAGACAGTCTGAACGCAAGAGAAAAAGCAAATACATTGTGCTAGTTTGGATTGAATAGGCTCGGTTTTAATGTGTGCCCACTGAAGCATTGAAATAATTCCGCTGCCAGTCTTGTGAATATTTCTATTTTTGCTGCTTGATCTCCAAAGAAACCAGATCTCCACCTCCAGACGAGATTTTTTTTTTTTTTCCAGAGAATATAATGATATGCAGGCTGTTACTTCGATT
>NW_008795250.1:2905231-2931387 GCF_000699145.1 Aptenodytes forsteri
TTTCAGAGAATATAATGAGATGCAGGCTGTTACTTCGATTGTCTTAATTCTTACCTTATTGGACTAATACAGTGATTTAAAAAAAAACAAACCACATTTCCAGAATGTGCTTTTGAATTTTATTTGCTCAACAGCTACATTCCTCTGCTACCCTATTTTGTGTCGAGCTCTAGCTTGGCTGGTTAAGGTGGAAGCTGTTACCCAAGTGCAAGAATGAAATTGTGATCCAAGTTGCTATGTTGTTCTAGTTTTTGCCCAAAGCTGGAAAGATTCAAATGAAATGCAAAGTCTGCATATGTCTGTCTTCCCTTGTCTGTAGGTGCTGCTTGTCCTGCTTCATGTTGGGTGGCCGTATGGAGTTACCTGCTTGGCAGGTAATTAACAAGGATTAATCGTAATCCTTATCGGTGATGTACAATTAGCAAAAGGTGTATGAACCTCCATAAACCAGCTTTAAATAACCCAGAGGATATCAGAGGCACCCTAAAATACATGTTTATTACGGCACTGTGCTGCATCACAGCATCTGCTCTAGATCCTTGATCGTTTACTGCTTGTTTCATTTTAAAAAGGTGAATTACGGCATCCCTAATGGATGTGTCGATTCCCTGGTACCGGTCACCGAACATGGCTGAATTTCTGCAGACTTCGGTCAGCATATCTGCTCCATCAAGAAAAGCAATAGCTTGATAACCTTAACGAGAAGCTGAATTTAGCTCGACTGGGGCTTGTAGTTCCCATAGACCCCTTAAAAGGTCCAGTCCTTGCTTGGTCAAGCGTTTGTCTTTTATACATGTTGCGTTTGGATGCTAGCACTGATCTCTCACCGGCCATCCGTAGCACTTTGCCTGTGAAAACAAACACCATGCACACGTCGGAATTTCTCCTTTTGCTGCTAATTTTTTTAAAATGAAGCGGTCTTTTCTATGATATTCCACTGCTTCTTTTAACAGAGCAAATAAAAAGTGGGTCTTGGTAACAGTACCTCCCGTCTTGCAGAGGATAGCAACCTAGTTAATTAATTAGTGTCTCGCATCCATTTTTCAAAATGCAGCTTGACTTCCTCCTGTATTTTTGCTCCTAGACGAGCAGTGGAGGTGACCCACATTGTCATACTACCCCTCTGTTTATTAAAAAGATCCCTAATTCCCCAAAATAACCCCGTCTCCATAGTCCATCCAGTTCTTGCCTTCCCTATTAAAAATGTGACACCAGGATAGCATTTAATTTTCTTAGTCCTTCACTTGAAATCCACAGCTTATTTCAGGTATATCATGAACAATTAAAGTAGACGTTGGTTGCAGCTCTGTGTCCTTGTGAGAGCTGCAGCTACAGAATTCAGACACAAGATTGAAATTTGGGAAAAAATAAGATTTGCATAGGGAAGCTTTGCCCCTGTTAGGGGCTAGGTGGACAAAAAGACAAGCTGCAGCTCGGAGATTCATGCTAAAAGTACTAACAGTGGTGGAATATATAATATATAATACTGGTGGTATTTCAAACAAGCTGTCCCTTCAGTTTTAGCATATCGATATTAATTAGTGAAATATCAGCCTTGAAATATTTTGATGATATGCATTATTAAATACTTGGATAGCTCCCTCCCTTTTTTTTTCCCTTCTCTTTTTGATATTAATGTTTTCAAAGAACTACAAAGCTTGTGTTTTCAGGTAGCTGACAATAACTGTTTTTAGTGAAGCTGTCATCTATAATTCAAGGTATTTCTCAGTACTTCTTGGATTGTAAGAAGGCTTTTGTTTTTGGTTTCATGTCCTGATGCATTCAGAACACTCTTCTTCGAGTTTAAAAGCCACTCGTGTTGTGGCACTTACCTGACAGCTTAATTTTGAGATTGAATATATTGCTTTGTGGTTAGTTTAAATGCAGCATCCTATTTGTGCCCTTGCTTGTAAATTATCATAATTTGTGGGATGAATATTCTTTTAAAAATATGGCCTTTAGAGGAAAAAGGCTTTTTTTTTTTTTTTTTTCCCCAGAAACTAGTTGCTGGAAGTCTTGTTTAAAATATGACTCATCCTGTTTGGTGTTTGTTTTGTTTGGGCTTTTTGTTGTTTTTTTTTTACTTTGTAAGGTAACTAAGCAGATCTGGCAGTACAGTTTTAATATTCTTTTCCCTTTGATCTTAGATGGCACATTTCTGAATGCTTTAAGATCTATTCTTTGTGCTAGCTAGGCTATATAGAGAATGTATGGGTTGCTACCAGCTATGCATCGGCTTGCAGTCTGTGGATAAGGGGATCTGGCACCTGCATGGACCGGGGAGCAGAAGGATGCTTTCAGGTCGGCGCTACAAGCTTTTGAGTAGTTCTGCGCTGAAAAGAAACACGAATTTTGTAGGATTTTTAAGTGCTCAGTTTAAAGAAGTGGAAGCTACATGTATGGTCTGGCTGTACAGATCAAATTTCTAAAATACGTAGGTTAAGCGATGCACTAAGCTGTTTTGGAATCTGAACTTCGAGAGGAGACAGATAATACATGGCATCATCTCTTACTTAATATGAACCTAAATCTCGTCCTGAGCAGCTGCTTTTCTTTCTGATGAGGCTGCAGTTAATTGCTGCTGAGGGCTGACTTTCATTTGTTGCAGACAAGATGATTCCCTTTGGGGAAATGATTTCATCTGCGGATGGAAAACGGAAAGGAGGTGCAAGCAGAAGTGGCAAACTGGAGGACAAAACTTGCACGTGTTTTGCAGTTAGTTGAGGGTCGCCTTCATTTAAGGAGGATTTTAAAAGAACAAGGATGGGCTTGTGTGGAAGCCACCTTGGCGACTTGTGTCTCGGAAATAGGAGTTATAGCAGAAGAAACCGTGGCTGGCAGATGCCAGCAGCTGCAGGGGTAGGTGCTCATGATAGTGTAAGAATATGGACTTCCAAAAATAACTTTATTCCTATTCAGATGCTTGAGAAAAGCTGAATTGTAGTGTCGCTTAAAGAATACGAGACAGCAGAAAAATTGGAGAATTAGCTTTTTAAACTCTCGTTCGTTAAAAGGTATGCTTTACCTAAAATGTTAAAAAATGGTATTTGGCTTCTGACCAGCCAGAGTTGCTTTTTATCATTCATTTTAATCTTGAGGAGTATATTTCCTATCAGTAGGAAAGTTGGAAACGTCTTTTTGGCAGAAGAGGAAGCTCAGGTCTCTGTGTTGACGGGTTGCCGGGAGCAGGCAGGTAATAATTTTTGTGAAATGTAATAAAATTACGTTGGGAACACTGGAAATTTTTATTTGAAGCGGATTGTTTGCCAAAAAGAGTTTTCTGTGAGAAGGCTTTAAAATCATCCCTTTTTTGCTATCAGTTGCCGTCCATAATCCTCCATAGAATGATGAAAGAGAGAACATCAGTAACGGCATTATTATATCTTCTAGCACTATTGCACTTAAATTTGACTTTGCACCTAAGCCATGTTAACTTCTTCCAGATAACTTCAAAGCTCTTAAGACTACAGGAAAAATATCTGAAATTATCAAGATACTATTTGACCCGGTTTTCAAAAATAACGTGGTGACATTCAGTTATGTAAATTGTCCCTAATTTTTTTTTTTTTTTGGAAATACAGCACAGGTATTGTCACTTCCAAAGTGGTTTAATGTTTATTTTGGCGTGTGTGTGGGCTCCACGATAAGCAAGGCTAAGAAGCGTTGGTTTGTCTCGGCTTGTGCTGGAAGTGGGTTGAGTTTCCCAAGGATGGAGACCTCCACGTTGAGGATCTGCTGAATGACATGGTTCTCTAACCCAACAAGATCCTTTCAAAAGGATCAATATACTTATATATTGATATATATCAATATATAGATAAATCAATATTCAAAATACTCTTACATTATGATGAAATTGCAATGTGAGAAGTTATTTCTTGATGATAGCATATAAAAATGTAATGTTTTTTTAATAAGCTGCCATTTATTTCCCTTACCTTTGGAAATTTTCTAATGCAGCGATACGGTGGCATTTAGGTGGGTAGTGCAGTGTATTTGTGAAATACTTATTGCTTCTGGAAAGGCAAGTGCCTTTTTGCTCAGCATCCTTCAACATGCATCCTTTTCGGCGCGGCAGTAGTCAGGTTTCTCCTACCGCCGGTGCCTGCAGGGCTGGATTAGGAGGGGAAGGATGCCTTTATTTCCACGGGTTTTGTTCTCTGAAGCTCTTGAGCTCTTCTAGGATAGAAGCGTCTTGTCTTTAACACTGGTGTAATTCCTGGGTTCTGAAAAAGGTATTTGCTGCATCTGTTTTGGGGCTGGCGAGATGTTCCTCAGTGTGAACTCCCGTAGCCCTTGGCAGTGTCTCTCTGCTCTAACACTTCGTATCCTTCATTTTTAACAGCTTCAAAAAGATTTTTATTGTAAACACTGTTCTTTTTCAGGCTCTATATGTGAAATTTTTGGCTGCAAACAAAAATATAAATAGCTAGGCATGTGCCTTGTGAGATAATTGGAAGATGTTGTGTCCACTTACTGTTTATACAGTCGTCTCCCTGCTAGCTGGTTCTTCTCTGCGCTTGTATTAATGTGGTATTCGACAGTGATCTATGCTTTTGGGATATGAACTCCAGGTTTGTTTCCAGTTGGCTTTCCAGAGACTGAACTGCTCTGCGTACACCTGTAAGGAGCAAATCCAACCAGCAAAGCTGGAAAATTGGATATTTTGGCTGTTCACCTGAACAGAATTGCTGTATTGGTGAGGGACGCTCTGTCAGACGACGATGCTTGAGCCCGGAGTTAATCTGGTAAAACTTGATGGAGCTGTAAATGTAATTTTGCCACTTCTATATATGACAAATTTATCTTGGTATTTGGAACAGGGTTGTCATGCTTCTGGCCAGTGACTGCTTAGTTAGTCATTAGAAGAAGCAAAACAACCTATAACAATGATTCATTCCCCTGAAAGTCTCCCAACACTTGGGATACACAAAGCACTGCCTTAGTTTCTTGGCTTTTTGTTAGTCCTTGCCATTCAGTTTGCAGTTCTTGTTAGCCACGTAGGGAATATGAGAACAGCAAGTTTAAGTTAAATGAGTGCCACACTCGCAGCCTGAGAGAGGATTCAGCAATTTCCTTTGATTTTATTTTTGTTTGTTTTTAATTTTATTTTTTATATTATTATTATTTTTTTGGTTTCTGGCAAAAAAAGCCATGGGAGCAGCTGGAGCGCACAGTGCCCGACACGGGCTTCGTTACCGGTCCTCATTTGTCAGAACGAAGTTTTTAATAATGCTGCGTTTTTGCTAAATACCCAGCATTTCTTGCATCCTTGCTTACCCTGATGCAGTTTCATCGATGAAGATCTGGGACACAGAGAGAATTAACTTCCAAGTGCCGGCCGTTCAGCGAGTACCACAAAAAAAGCTGATTATTTTAATACTTTAACACCACCGCCCCTCTTTATGTGTAGGACGCACGTTTTGGGAGAACGGTAGCGCTTCCAGAAATCAAGATGCAGTGACTCAAGTTGGGAGCTCAAGAAAGAGGAACGGTCCGGGGCAAGATTTTGTTTGCACCATTTTTTTTCGGTCTGCCAGCATCACACAGAAAAGCTGATGGAAGCAAAGATGGAAATCACTTCTCCCATTCATTCGCCTCAATCACAAGACCTCACCAAGCCTTCTTGTAGTCCTTTTTTTTTTCTTTTTTTTTATTTTCAATTTTTTTTGCCCTCGTCCATGCCTACGGTAGCATCTCCAGCTGACAAGGCAGGAATCCTGCAGACAAGAGCTTTGTTCACTGCGTTGCCCTGATTAATTCCTCGGACGCTGATTTATTCTCTGCACAGAAGGTGACCTTAAGGGGAAGAGTAAGTGATTGTGTTACTATTCACATCCTAATTCAGTTCCTCGTTCGTGAGAACCATTTGCAACAGCTTCTAGGAGTAATTTCGTTTTGCAACAGTTTTTCCTGTAATTTTTTTAGTTTTTTTTTCTTTTTTTTCTTCCCACTTTCATTTTGTCTCAGCTAAAAGGTCTGGTAGAAGATGACAGATGTCCACATGAGATGCATCAGCAAGAGTGTGATGAACGAGTAGCGGCAACCTCGCCCATCTTCCAGCTGCTAGAAGGAGAGGAACCGTTGAGTGGTTGTCGGACCGTAGGGGAATATCAAAACCTCCAGACATGGGGTAATTCCAGGCCCTGGGAAGGAGTATCACCTACTGAGGTGCTTTATGTACCCATGGGTCTCTTAAATAGCAAGAAATGTCTGTCAAAGTATGGGTAAACAGAGCCCATCTCCAAAAGAGAAGACCACTGACCTCCAGTGCACAGCAAGAAGCTTCCAGGTGACAAGCTGAAATGCAAGTCTCATCCTCTAGTATAGAGGTGGATAGACAAGAAGCTGATAAAGTTGCTTAAAGTGCTGAATAAAAATGAAAAACACAGGAAAAATGAGCCTGTTAGGACTTTTCTCAATTTTTCAAGCCACGGGAGAAGCTGGTGAGCTTAGGAACAACTTAGAAAACACTTGCAACCTGTTTTAGGTTACACTTAGTGTGGGCAACTATACATCTTTGGGAGCGATTTACATAGTTTGAGCTATGTATTCACAACTTCTTCTCTTATATTCTGGGAATCCTCCTTGGAGGCTGAGTAGACATCTCTGACTGTACAGGCATGACAGTGTGGGATCACCCCTACTCGCAGAAATATTTCCCTCTACCAGAGGCATGGTGGTTAATGCCGGCCAAGCGTGGTTTCTCCTTTTATTATGACTCTTGACAATAACAGCCAAAAACCAGTTTATGAATCCGACTTGGATTGGGGACATCGAGAAGGTTTATCTACAAAATCATTTGGGTTTGCAGGAAATGAAGGGACACCAGATTTTTAGGTTCACCCACGTTAGTTTTGAACTCCTGGGCAAGATGAAGTGAATTTAACAAGGGAGAAGAATTCTTGATTACAGAATTGGGACCAAATGGAAAATTTTAAGGGGAGAGGGAAGAAACCGCCGAAGCAGTAAAAGGTGTAGTTGGGATGCTCCTGCCATTGCATGCTTGTCCTCGCTGTTGTCAGAGATGGGTGGTTTGGTGCCTACAGGGGTTGCTTTTCGGTTGTGAATCAGCATCCCATCGTGCCAGGTCTGGCAGGGACTTCTGTTGCTGCCGAGCATCTGCAAGCGTGTCTCCACTCCTGCTTTCGTTTTCTGTTCTAATTTAGGTCGTCTCACTCCATTGGCATCCTGCTTAGGTGCTTCAGTCCAAATAAACTACTCTGAAATTTATCCAAAAGACCTTTCTTCTGTATATGGAGAATCTTGGAGTGCTGATGGTTTGGGTTTTTCTTTTTCCCCATCCAAGCTTATCATTCCTTTTGAAGGAGTAAATCTGAATTGCGATTACAAATCTAGTTGAAGATGTCCTTGTTCATTGCAGAAGGGTTGGACTAGATGACCTTTAGAGGTCCCTTCCAACCCAAACCATTCTATGCTCACTATAACACTTATAAATCTCACTTTTCCTGCATTAGAGGTTTCATTCTTTTGGGCAAAACTCATTTTACAGAGATTTTGCATGCAGTTTTACGGCAAAACAGTCCCCTTTACACCTCTCGCCCTCCCCACACCAATACCCGGGTCCATAAATCTGCATTTTAGGTAGCACCACCTCCTGCACTTCCACTACAAGGTTCTTTGAGACGGACCGACGTAGTTGATTAAGCGACGATAATGACGTTTCTCTCCCATCAGCAAATGGTGGGAAGAGAAAAACATGGTGAGCGCGGCAGAGAAAGATGATAAAAAGGTGAGGGTTACGCATTATATAGATGATCAAATGAACTGACATGTAAAACTGTGCAATAATAACCAAGATATTGAGCATCTACATGGGCCTTTCTGCCTGTCTAGGGTGTGGTAGTTCTTACAGCATCAGCTGTCACAGATGTGTCAGTCTGGCATCAGTTTTGATGTCATGGGGGTGTTATTTCGGGTACCAGCAGCACGAGGCTATTTGCTGCTGCAGGAGAGAAATTCAGAGAGCCCTTGTGCCGATATATTCAGATTAAGCAGTGAAGTATGTTTAAATTGGCCGTTCCTTTATCAGATTTTTAAAGTTTATCTATTTCAGGAATTTCTGCCCCACACGGTATGCGTTTTGACGTACCAGTGGATGGATAAATCCAGGCTGTTTTGAGCAACCGAGCCTGTTACGATTGCCTGAGGATTGGGAACGGGGAGAAAGTTTCACTATTTTTGTAGTCCTTTGTCTGGGTTGTGGGATGTTATAATAAAACCAAGTGAACTTTGCTTCCAGAATTGCCCCTTCATCAGCCTCAACGCTGACACTAATCTCTATTTTTTCCAAATCATCCAATATTTGGCAAACTCTGTCCATGATTTCAGGCTTTAGCTGTCACACATTATTTATGACGGGTACTGATGCTTCCAGTGGACGGTTTATTTTGGGTTTTTGCCACGTGTTGCTTACGCTGTCCCTGAAAATACTGAGATTGGTCTTTCTGAATGGAAAAATAAGAAATGGCATGACTGAAAGCCTCCATTTCAACTACCTTTCCGAAGGTAATTGGAGCATCCTCATTTGTTTGATATCCCTTACAGAATAACGCTTGCTAAAAAATGCAGCCCCCAATGCAGGAGCGCTCACTGTATGTGGTCATATATATGTTTAATTTGAGAAAGCACATTTGCTACCAGTGTTTATGTGTATTAAACTGTGGTCAACTAGTAAAAGATCGCATATAATGTAAATGTAAGCCACTGTTTACAAGTTTAGTGTATGCACAAAGCCTAGCTGGCCGTTGTAAATTTAGTATGCTTTTTCTATCAACCTGCTGGTAATCCAATTATTATTGTGATTTTTATAAGGGCCTCTGAGCTCCTTGGAAATATTAATCTATTTTGTTATGTAGGGGGACACAAGGCTTAATTTGTAACCTCATGTTTGTTTGGAGATCATGCTTTTTACATTGCAAGTAGAATTACGTTATGATAGTAAAAATGAGCAAAATCAGCGTGCAGGGTCAATTTGAGTAAGAATCTTCATTCAAATGTAGAAAATGGGAAAGGATATAGAAAATATTAGGATGAAAGTATATTGGCTTAAAATGTCCTAAATTCTTCCTTTCGCAGACAGGCATAATCCATAAATTTTGGCCAGAGTGTTCACGGGAGTTGGCAATTATTTCTGGTCTAATGTATCCCCGGGTTTCCATCTCCCGTGGGATCAGCATCCCGTTACTGCCGCCTTCATCCTTGCCAAAGCCAGTACATGAGTGAAGCAGCTGAACGATAGCTTGGTGGTAAAGTCAGTTCATCTCATAATCTGCTACTTACTTGGGTACAGAGACAAGCATCCCCTTTCAGTTAGACGTTAGCATTTCTTTTCTTATATCAATGACTTGCCTGCTTAGATGTAGCATGATTTTTTATATGCTCTCATTTAAATGTAAACATGTAGCAGTGCAAAATGCCTTTAATTAAAATAGTGCATAGGGTGAGTATTTGTGGGTTGCGAAATACTTACTCTTGTTTTGGTCTTTTCATGTCCCTATTTATTTTTTTTGCGTCCAAACGCAAAAATACTGTTAATTTAAAAAGTCATATAAAAGCTAATATGACAGCCTGCTTGAACAGCTGTCATTAGGAGCCTCTCTCCCTGACATATGCTAATTACCTAATTACACGTGTTTCATTGCAATATTTTCTCCAAAATGCTTTGAAAACTGGCTGTCCGCAAGAGGCGTGTTTGATGTTGAGCAGAGCCAGGCTCATGTGCATCAGCGGTTGGGAGACCACAAGCAATTATCTTCATTAATGTTTCTTTGACCTAACATAATACTTAGAGACATGTTTAGTATTATTAAAAATAAATCATGTGGCACGCCTCCTGTGATTTATAAGGCTCAAATTAACACCTCTTTGCTTTCTGACCTTGCTAAATTTCTTAGTCATTAGGGGAAGCTTCTGGCATTTGAGTGGCTTTGGGGAGGACTTGGCTTTTCTGCGTTCCCGGAGTTACTGGGGCTTTTAGCATCTTCATGGGGTTCATGCTTGGCTTGCAATTCTGCCGGATTCAAGTTGTTTGGATGCAGAAGACACAGATGTTCCTTATTCTACCGAGTCGATGCAGAATAAGCATCTATAGAGAAGTGAAGAAAGCTTTTGGGTAGGTGGAGTAGAGTGGCCTGATGCTTTATAGAGAATGTATTGAGCTTGCAAGTATTTGACGGGAGGGAGTAGGTAGAAGGGAAGGTCAGTTTACTCAAGTTGGTCAACTTAAAGTCCTGTTTGCAGTTCTCTTGTGAGTCAGCAGTCTTCGATATGCTCTGATAACTTGAATAAAAATAGCCAGCCCTCTTGTCGCAAGCTTTTGAAGTAAAATCTTGGTGAGGAATTATCTAGCTTAAGTGTTGGGTTTTGGCCCCCCCCCACTTCTTGAAGAAAGGCTGATGCTGGAGTCACAGAGCTAGACAAAGAAAGCCCAACCCAGCACTTAACTGACATCATCCCTGTTGCATCTGTGCCTATACTAAACCTATAGGAACGCAGCTGGAGCGCTTCCCAGTATATAATATATGTCCTGCTACCAAGCAATGCGCCGTGAATCCGTGCCAGGTGTATTTCACTGTGTCATATTAATTTCTTTGCTTTGAATAGTGCGTGGATGGGGATAATATTCTTAATGAAATATCGGAGCGAGAAACAATACAACATAAAAGAATGCTTTTCATTTAGGGACCTCAGAAATGCTTGTAGTAAATTAAACAAATCTGCAAATCCCAGCCTTGCATGGGTGTAGGTGATGGGGTGGCTGTGCTTGGGCTGAAGGTCTTGGATCCGGGTACTTGGGGAGGAGTGCAAGGACAGGGCGACCATGTGAAATGCTTCCTCTGAGTACTCTTCCCGACACTGAATAGCTGAAACTCAGGAGCTCCCTGAACCTGACATGATTTGACCTCATGTTTTTTGACCATTCTTGAGCGTTTTGTTGACACCGTCAGAGAGCTATCATAGTCGTCAGGTCTCGCTCCTGTGGGGCAGTGCTCAAGGAAAAACTCCATGTGATACGTAATGTTAGGGTGTGCATCACAACCTTTTATCTTTATTAAATGTCATCTGTCACTTTATTGCCCAGATCCTGGCTCTGAGGGTCCTCTGCATTTCTTCGTAGTTACCTTTTGTCTTTATATTGGAATAAATCTTAACATCTTCAAGGGGAGTTTTGAGTTTGTTAGAACCAATTGGTAGAGAACTGAGGACCACTAACTCTGGAATTGCTTTCATTTTGAGGCAGGTGGTGGGGTGTCTTCTCCTTGTAGTGATTACGTTTGAGAACTTACCTGTGCATTTGATGTTTCAACGCCAGAGATCTGTGTTCTGTGTTTTTTAAGCAGTATGAGGGAAATAAAAAGTGCGATTGTGCAAGTGATTGGCTGTAATACTTCATATCTGATGTCAGATATGGACACCTTTGGAAAAGGTTGACTTGGTGGGTGGAGAAGTACTACTGTTTGAATCCTGATGGGTTGAGAATCTCCTGGACAGGAAGAGAAAGGACTTTATCTACCGTTCACTGGCACAGGACCATGGGATAACGTATCTAGAGCAAGGACGAGGTCCACAGGAGAAGGTGATGGTCATTTTATCCTAGTGTGAAGCAGTAAAAATTGGAGGGTGTTGTGTACCACACACCCATGAGAAGCTGATGATTCTTCTCACAGCCTGGATTTCGGAGCAGCTGTAGGAGTAGGTGAATTCAGTCGATACAAGGTCCTCATCCCAGGAGTGTTGGAGCAAAGCATCAGGCGTTATCAGCAGTGTGCGCTCTTGGATAGGCGCCTGTGCGGCAGTCGTGTGTCCATTTACAATGTGAGAGAACTTGAAGCTTGTGACCACTGAGTAGTTCAATTTTTTTTTAAACTTGTGACTAGGCAAATCACTGTGTTTCAAGAGTCATTTTGAACGGTGTTCAGGAAGGCCTTTGAATTGACAAAGAAGGCATTTTCCTTCTGGTTGGAGTGTGCCTTTAAGGTGATATTTTAAAGTTTTTTTTTTTTTTTTTTAAGTTAGCATTTTATGCAACTGTTCAAAATCTCAAAAGGCTTAATTTTCTAGATGTTGTTAGAGAACATGTAATTTATGTGTATGGGTAAGTCAGTGTTGGGAAAGTCAGGGGGTGTTTTCCAAAGTCACAGTTAGCTTGATTGATGCTTTCCCTAAGTTGGCATGAAGTTGTGCAAACATGGAAATAGAGGCATTAACTCTTAAATAAGTTATTTGGTAATATTAAGTGATAAGGCTGTAGCAACTTTTGACATGAGGAGAATGCCAGTATTGATTCAGTAGGCTGTCTGGTATGTTGCTCACAAAATTGTGATTTTAGTCTCCGTAAAATACACTGAAAGTCAGAGTCTGTTTGAATCTTTGATGCCTCAGAGTCAGGGAAAAATTAGCAAAAGCTTGAGGTGCTGTGGGTAGTTGTGTCCGAGTAGAAGGGAGCCTGAGGTGGCTAGCATTTGTGTGTTAAATACCTTTATTACAGGCTTGGTGGGTTAAAATCCTGCTCCCTTTTCAGATGTTGGTTGGGAATCATCAGTTGCCTTCTTAAGGTGGTGGGTATCATCACTCGAGTCGTTCCATTGCATCTCATGGTGCACGTCAGCCATTTTTCAGGGATCCCTACCAAGGTAAAACGCCTAACCTATTTTTGTTTTGCTTTTTTCTTTTTTAGCGTTGCTAACATGATGACCTGACACCATACAGGACGGTCCTGACTATGCAGCGCAGGTACTGATGGGAAAGGATCCAATATGAGTGTAAATGATGTTGGAGGAAGACGACGCTTTGAGGATAGCGAGTACACGTTGCACATATACCCTGGGAGCATTGCAGAAGGGACTATCTACTGCCCCATCACCGCCAGGAAAACTTCCACGGCCGCCGAGGTGATCGATTCGCTCATTAATAAACTTCAGCTCGAGAAAACAAAATGTTACGTCCTTGCCGAAGTGAAGGAGTTTGGTGGGGAGGAATGGATCCTCAACCCTACGGACTGCCCGGTCCAGCGCATGATGCTGTGGCCTCGCATGGCCCTGGAGAACCGCATCAGTGGCGAGGATTATCGCTTCCTCCTGCGGGAGAAGAACCTGGACGGGTCCATTCACTATGGGAGCCTCCAGTCCTGGCTGCGGGTGACGGAGGAGCGTCGCAGGATGGTGGAGCGTGGCTTCCTTCCCCAGCCGCAGCAGAAGGACTATGATGACTTGTGCAGCCTGCCGGACTTGAACGAGAAAACACTCCTGGAAAATCTCAGAAACCGCTTCAAGCAAGAAAAAATCTACACCTACGTAGGCAGCATCCTCATCGTTATTAATCCGTTCAAGTTTCTACCTATTTATAACCCCAAATATGTCAAGATGTACGATAACCATCAGCTGGGAAAGCTGGAGCCCCATATTTACGCTGTGGCGGACGTGGCTTACCACGCCATGCTTCAGCGGAGGAAGAACCAGTGCATCGTGATTTCGGGAGAGAGCGGGTCAGGAAAGACACAGAGCACCAACTTTCTGATTCATCACCTCACCGCCCTCAGCCAGAAGGGATTTGCCAGCGGAGTAGAACAGATTATTCTTGGAGCTGGACCAGTGCTTGAGGTAAGATGAAAACGATAGTAGCGTGGAAACTGTAACGGTACAAAAAACCCCCAAACCAAACCCCAAGTAGCTGGGGTTTTATTATGACACTAGTCATAATAACAGCAGGGTTATCTGCTAAATGCTGATAATAAAGTTACAACAGTATTAGCAATAAGAGAAGGTTGTGTTTCTGCCTATAGAATCCTACCTGCTTCAAAAAAAAAGGAAAAATAAAAGTACGCAAATGGCTTTCTGACAAATTTATTAATGCTTTGTTTTCACTCAAGTGTTTCTTAATACTGGTATATCTCGGTGATTTTTCAGTTTGAAAATGGAAATGAAAAAGCCTTTCTTGAATTATCGGTAGCCTTTCTTTATGGTACATTTGAAAAGAGAATTCATTGCACATTGATAGTGTTGTATTTACGGAGTTCCTGTGCACTCAACTTCATTGAGCTGGGGAAGAGATCAAAGGTAACTTTCATGGTCAAAATTCTGTTTTCCAATCACGAGTACTTGATTTGGCCAGTGCGATTAGTTACATTATGAGGACTTTTCCTGTGTATGAAAGGAGATTAGATGAACTGCACCATTAACTTTGCAGATAGGAAACTCTAAAAAGGGATACAAACATTCATTAATTAATTTGCCTTGAGTTTGCCCCGTAACTCTTTGAAATGGTTTTCCTTAGAATTGCCAGTTTTGCTTGTTAAAGAGTTTTGTTTGTTAAAGCCTGTCTGCACGTGGGTGGCATGAGCGTCAGCTTCAGCCGTGCCGTTGTTCTTTGAAGCCGTGGTACAGAGAGGTGGCTTGATGGCTGTGTTTTCTTCTCTTAAAATAAAAAGTGGCTTCGACTAAAGGATAGTAAAACTCATGGATTTTGGGGGGATTTGTTTTCTGTTTTGAAAGGGTTTTTTGGCAGTTGTAGACAAAGATACCTACTCTCTGTGTCTGTTTTCCATTAATGAGGACTTGGGTCAGCTTCGACTACCAGCAGAAGACTGGGAATCAGACGAAGGACTAGTGCTCGTGGATGTCTCAGCTAAGGATAGCTTAAGGATAACAGCTTCATTTTGCAAAGCCAACAAGTTTTCTTCTGTTTTCACGTCAGGTAGAATGGGTTGAGCTAATTTAATCTGAAGTTAGCAAATGATTAAAGTCATTCGGGATGGGCTTTGCCCTGAAAAGCCGCAAAGCTGTATGACAAACTGAAGGTAAAGAAATTAAAAAGGCTTTTTTTTTTTTTTTTGACAGTCTGCATGAAACTGTGTGTTAATTCTTCTAAAGCACACAGGCAAGCGGACTCCCCGTTCTTGCACTCGCCAGTGTTTCCCCTGTTGTTGTGCAGGAGATTATGGAGCTGTTTCTTGCTGAAGTCGATGAGAAAATATCAGACCAGGCTCCGGTAGTCTGCAATTCATGGTTGTTACTGCAGTGACCCAATTAGGTGACCACATTAATTTAAGAAAACACATATGAAAACTCTGGCATTCCACCTCCAATCCTGTTATTTATTTGAAACATTTGCATGCCTGTTTGGTTTTTGGTATGCTTATTAGTGTATCTTGTTGGACCAACGTCTGCTTTATAGTTCTCTTAAGTAGTGTCAGAGAGAGCATCTCTGTCTAGCTTAGATTCCAGACGCGGCGAAGAGAGGTCTCCATGAAAGAGAAGGTAGAATGAAGTTTTGGGAATTGTTTTTTTTCTTGAATTCTACTTTTCTCAGGAATAGGTAAAATAGTCCAGTTGCAAAACGGCTGGAGCATCACTCAGTCCACTGATGTAGTCCCTTAAATAAATGAACTGTTCTGCCTACTTGAAAGATTAAATCTCCCCCCCCCCAATACAGACTTACAGTCATTGCTTATGGTCAAACAAGCTTGTGCCCGTGAGCTGCGCGTTTCTTTGCTTTTCTTTCTCTTATGGTCAAGAAGCTTGTGTCCGGAAGCAAGAAATAGAGGATGCCCGTGAGCTGCGCGTTTCTTTGCTTTTCTTTCTCTGCTTGCTGTTATTTTATGTTATGGAACAGGGAGAGAGGGTGCAAGCAATTTCAGGATGGTGCAATTTGAAGATCCCCGGTTATCAGGATCCCTTTGTTACCCCCGTGTTTCAGGATTGGAAGTTTAAGTCTACTTGCTTGGCTCTTGGATGAAGGGCAGCAGCGCAAACGGTTTACTGGTAATGCTGCTTTGGTGATGGGCACTTACTTCTTCCCGGGGACTGTTGCGTGTGTTGGGATTAGGTACAGGGGAGGGACACACTAAGCCTCTTTGCTTTCCTTTTGCAAGATCTGCAGCTGTTTTTAAGGAGAAAAAAAAAAAAATCTGAATCATATCTGTTATTTCTTTTGCTTTTGGAACAGAAGTTTGCATTCCTTCGCTCTGGCAGCTGGACGGCTGCTGTTGTGCTTCTCTAGCTGCCTGCAGGTCTCTCGGAGAAAGTGAGGGTAATCCAGAATTTCATCTGCTCTGCCAGCGCCAGTCCCAAATAGTCACAAATCACACAGGCTTAAAGATAAAATGTGCATACTTCTGCTTTTCCTTCCCTTCCTAAAATTTCCTAAAAAAGGGATCTTCAGAGAAGATCTGTTGTAAAGGGTTGTGTTACCCTGCCACCCATTTGCAGATTTGACCTTTTGATGCCTTGCGTTTGTGGTTGAAATACACTTTTCACTTCTCTGTAAGTTTAGGTGCCAAACTTGTGTATTTTTTTCTTTTTCCTCTTTTTCTTCATTCTTCTCCTCTCCAGACGCCTTCTTGGATCCCCTTGTTTTCCCTCTGCGTATTTAAAATTAAATGGTGTTCAGCTCAGGCTTGTCTTTTAGGAGGCAGTGACATACCTCTTCATGCTGTGACTTCTGATTTAGGGAACAGAGCACAGCAAATAAGAGTTTACTCGGACCCGTCAATCTCTTTTTCTTTCCCTGCTTGCAAAGCATTTCTGGTAGCACGAGTGTTTGCACCGAACCGCCCGTTCCTGGGAATGCCTTCGCAGTCGTGCTCACACAGCAGGAGCGAAAGTGGAACAAAATTAAGATGATTTCCACCACCCCCCCCCGGCCTGCAGCTTTGCTGTTTTCCTAATTTACCTTTTTTTGAATAGCCCCAGGCTATTGTTTGAGACTTTTTTTTCTTGCATGAGATTCCTGTGAGCCTTGTCCAAATTGCGCTTTTGGGGATGGCTGTCAAGGCAAGCTGTTGCTGCCATCTAAACGTGGTAGTATTATCCAGCAGCTGTATGTAGCAGCGGCTGCAGTTAGAGGTGTGTACTGAGACCAAACGTGTCCTTTTAAAGTGTATTTGACATAAGTCCTATGGATTTTCTTTTTCCTTAAATGGGATTTAATAGGCAAGCTTGTCTTGTAGCGACGCTCCTCGGAGCGGTTGCAATATGCCTTTTTTGTTTTGTGGTAAATGATATTATAAAATACTTACATATTTATATATTACTTATTTGTGATAAATGGTATTATTTAGATGCTGTACTTATTTTTCTAATAACAAGGTTCCAATTGGTTTAAAAAGGTGTTTTTCTTTATATTTTTTCCGTATTTTTCCCCATTTTCTTATAAAGCACATTTTTCCCTATAGAAGATTGCTTTTTCAGCAGGGTATCTGTAGAGCTGAGCTTACCAAAATTTTACTCTCTGGCTATTTAGTTTCAAGACTGAGCTTCTCAAATTCAATTGTTTTATGTAGTGACCGGAGGAAGAGTTGCACGTGCTGCAATTCAGTTCTGTTTCCGATAGACTTCATTCAATACTTCAGATGGAAACTTCATTATGCTCAGCTTGATGCTCTATCAGGGACCCAGGGTGCATAACTTTGCTGCCACGTAGGTAGCTTGTTTTTCATTTAGATGCCAACCCTGATATTATTTAAGAAAGCATCGAGGAAGCGTGCCGGTCAGGCAAACGCTTTACTCCGACAATTGCACTTTTTTTTGGAGAGGGGAATAGGAGGAGCTTCCTGTAGGCAACTTATGCAGGCCATGAAGTGTTTCTACTGCATTTCTAATTCTGAAAGCCACAGTTAAAGGTTTGCTCTAAAAAAACCCCAAAGTGTCGTTATCACAGGACTTCCAGTTAAGGGTGGTAAGATACTGGAAGAGGTTGCCCAGAGAAGTTGTGGATGACCCATCGTTGGAAGTGTTCAAGGTCAGGTTGGACAGGTTGAACAACCTGATCTAGTGAAAGATGTCCCCGCCCATGGCAAGGCGGTTGGACTAGATGATCTTTGAAGGTCCCTTCCAACCCAAACCATTCTGTGATTCAATGAGTGGTCTACCTGGAGAACTGGGGTTTAGCCACAGGGCTGTTTTACCCCATAGGTAGGTAACTCGTTCATGTGAACTTAGGACGGTGTTTTAAGACCCTGTTTTCTCTTTAATTAGATTAGCTAGGAACATCCAGATGAACTTTATATTGGAAGCCCAGCTTGTTTTCATAGACTTAAACCTTTAGAGGTGGGATGTAGGTGTGCTGCTCCCCAGCCCTCCCTGGGATCATCACCCTGCGCCAGTGCACGATGCAGCACGTGAGCATCCTCCTGTGTTCGGTGCAAAGCGAAACATAAACCATGCTTCAGCTTTCCTGGGGAGGTTTGAATGCAAGTTAATTTATTACCATCATGTTACCTTTTTTTCAATTCTCAGCAAGAACGCAGAAGTAGCAAATTTCTCGCTGGCTCAGGTATTCCCAAAGGTCCCCAGACAGGTATCGAATGAGCCTAGATCTAAAGGAGTCTGCACCAGATCATTTTATCATCCGTAACTTTCTCAATGTCTCGTTCGTCACAAGAAGTACTGCGATGGCAACTACAAAAACCAGACATGTTTTCTAAGCAGCTGTTTACATGCATCTTCAAACATCCCAGTGGGGATTTCTCAAGTGCTTTAAAAAAAAAAAAAAAATAGCAAAAAGAAATGTTTCTGTGACAGGCTGAGGAACGCTGCTGGTGGCGGAGGGTAGCTGTGGCTGTCCTTCACAGCTGATGTGCATCTGCAGCATCTAAGCCGGGGAAAAAAAAGGAGTTGATTGCTTGAATTGCTTTTGAAAAAATTGCAGCTAGCCTTTTGTGGTGGTGGCAATGCTATTTGCATTCCCAATAGGCGGTGGTTTGCATAGAAACCTTCGGAACAGCAACCGGAATTACTTTTGAATTTAATTTCTGGAGCAATATTACACAATATGTGTGTTTTGCTTGTATGGGGAAGTTATAGCTTCAATCTTAAGGTCTAGAAGTCTAAAAGCTGTTATTTTTCTTATTTTTCTTTTTTAATCCTGATTGTTGGATTGTTGGAGGAAAATGTAAGCAGCAACTAAAAGATATTGAAATTTATTTTGTAGGACTTTGCTGTGGTAATGTACAGCCTCCTTCCAACTGAATTAAGCTCTCTCAGCAGCAGCTGAAGAGCTGGCCGCTGTTAGGTGCGAGTGAAAATGATACCGCGCTGCCAAAATTTCAGTCGATGCTGCTGAATGTTTCCAGAGTTAAACAAAGAGCTATTGAGTGGAGATAAAAAAAATCAATCAACTAGAATCATCAGGCATGTCCTGGACTTTCAGTATATTCGACTGGCGTTGGACAACGTGGAGATGCTAAAGCTAAATGTGTATGCATCCTCCACTGCTTCTCCCAGGCAATTTGGCCGGACGCATGCAAGACCTGTAGTGATCCCAGGTAGGACCCAGTTCTGCCAGCAGATCCCGTTCCGTTAACTCCTGCAGTGCGTAGTCACGATGAGGCGATGCCCTTTTTATACAGCAAATTACGGTGCAGTTATTTCCCTGCGAGAAAAGGCATTATCAAATCCAACATGTTCATATTTTTACTTGGAATGGCAATTAATGGGAGGTAAACTTTGGGTTTATTCCCTTTTTTTTTCCTACTTGGAACAGCATTAATGGGAGGTAACCAAATTTCATTAAAATGGACTTTAAGAAAAAACAGATCTGATTTAGTTCATGAAGTTCAGTTTCAGACACTGATTTTAAGTCATTAGGTTGTGTCTTGTGGCTCTAGAGGTTTTAGATCTTAAAAATGGATTTCTATGAAGGGGAGAGGCAAAGACTTGTTATTCTGCTCATTACTCCCTTTTGATCATTTTTAACCGATAATATATACAGTTATTATTGATCTCCTGCGTGGTCTGAGTTTGGGGTAGGTGTTTAATGCAGCAGCCAGGATTTTTTCGCCTTGCGTTCTTCCCTCCCCAGTGCATGGAAAGGTTAGAGAGGGAGCAGCGCACAGAGATTATACAGATGATGCCTAATGTGGGAAGAATTTGTGCAGGCCTCCGCCGGCAGCAGTGACACAAAGGAGTCATACAGCAAGGCTCATGCACCAAATGCTTTTCACCAGCGCTTTCAAAATGCTGTTATTCTTTAGCTGGGGATATTTTACAGTTTCAGGCTCTGTATCAAATAATGTCTTGTTCATCCGTTTCTCTGATGCTGAATTATTCAATCTTTTTACTTTAGAGGCTTCCTGCAATATCCAGATTGGCTGTATCGGTGGCTGAGTTTAATTTTTTTCTTTTTTTTTTTTCATTATTTGCTATTTTCAGCAAACATTTTGTCACCACCAAATCCAGTTTATTGTGCTTAAATGACAGAAATGGTTATTTCTGACCTGAGATGACTGCAGGAAAATGGATTAGTTATTAAAGCAGGTTTATGCTTTTTTTCCCACCCTTAAGAATTAGCAGCTATTTTGTTTCCAGGAGGGAAATGCTAAATAAAACCCCACCTTTGCTGGGTGGAGCGCTTGCCTTACAGGGAGCATTTTATTGAACATGCACATGCAAGCATCCCATCTTTTCCCTCCCTCCTCGCCATCTCTTTTTGGGGGAGTTGTTTTGTTTTGCCATTTGTTCTCATTCATACCCTTCCATTTTTATCCTTTTCTTTAGTTTTCTTTCTCTAATCTCTTAGGGTTTCACTTTTCCCTCTATTGATCTATATCTAGATATTTTGTACCTAGAGATCTAGATTTTATAGATATCTGGATCCCCACATATCCGGATATCTGGATATTTTAATAGATATTTATCTATGTAGATATCTATAGATCTATAAAATATAATCCTGAGTCTGACCTGAGTGGGGACCATGTTTTCATGCTTGCATGCAACCATAGCGAACCCAGATGATGCTCAGCATTATACGGTATTAGAGAACGACTGACTTCCTTAATACCATTTTTTTTAAATATTCCACTGACTTATTGCACCACTGTATCTGTTACTTGGTTTTGTATTAAGCTTTTTTTTAAACCTGAATATCAAGGTGCACGTTTTATAAAGCATGAAGGAAGGACCTCTTCTCTGAAAGCTTTTTGTTTCATTTTTCACTATATATACTTATCAGAGTGCTACGTTATCATTATACTATTTGATAAGTCATGTTTTTGATCAAAGATCGTGCTGCTACTGTCCAGTACGGCTTCCATGAGGACTTAATATCGATAACCGAGGTGCAGACTTTTTATCCCTAATGTGCGTAGTTAATACGGCACTCTATTTTTCTACTCACGGAATGAGAAATTAATGCTCTAGTAGGGATTTTGTTTCTTTCCCTCCTCTCTTCTCCCAGTCAAAATACAGATTTTGTTTTTTAGGACTATTTACTGAGACCCTTTTGACTTCTTTCATGGCTGGGGAACCCATATCAGATTTTACATGCTGGGCTTGGGTGCTGGGTGGATGCCAGGTAGGTGGTGTGCTGCAGCTTGGTCGCCCTTGGTGGGGAACAGAAGAGCCTGAGAACAAGGAGCCTTTGTAGGACAGGGACTACGCTCAGCTCCAGAGGTAGCAGTTGACAGATTTTGCCTTTTTTTCTGGTTTCTGCCGTCCCCGTGGCTTTTCCAGGCACAAAACATGAGTGCTCTCCACTAAATGTCTCTCGTAAGTGTATTTTGTTTTGCCACCCGAGGAGCAATACCCTCTCTTGTCTGCTCAATGACAAGGTGATGGTGTATTATTGAGCTCCGGGAATTTGAACAAATTGTTTCCCAAGGCAGTAAATAAAATTTTCTGAATCTGTCCTCAGTGTCTTCAAATGTGAGAGGTGTTCCCTTCTTATTTAGAGCACAGAAATTGTTATTGTCACTTATTTTATATGGTGGAGAGACAGAGAAAATGCGATTATTTAGGGGTTTTTTCCTTTTAATGTCTCCAGTGATTGTTGATGTATATAAATCTGAAGGAAGAGGGTTACTTCTGGAGTTGGTGCACGTGGCTGGCACTTGCTCCTGCCTCTTCTTTACTTTGCTTTCCAGTATGAGCCTGGACAGGTCTTCAAGCATCGTATTTGTAAAGGTACTGAAGTACCTAGCTGTCCTAGATGGAAATTAAAGATACATTATATATGTGCGTATACACCCTATATATACACGTTAGCAAGTGGTTCAGCACAACAGGGAGCCGTTGTGTGGAGGGAAGCAGCCGGTGCTGAGCCCACGTGTGCACCTCCAGGGTCTTACTGCGGATGAGCTCCCATCTGGTCCTGCAGCAGCAGACCTCAGTTGCCTACAACCAGGATTTAGTTTGAATCGCAGCAGTTTTGGACCATAGAAACTGAAGTGGATTTAGTGGGGGGGTCAAGAGGTTCCCTTTGAAGACCTCCTGAGCCAACTACAGCACTGTGGCAATGCAATGTATACGCCTTATTTCCCCATATGCTTCCTATAGGAAGAGAGAAGTCAATGCGTTCATTGATGACTGCAAGTAGAGCACGAGCATCGGTGTGAATAGTCATCATCATTTAGGGTTGTGTCAACGAAAATGTCTAAACCCAAGAATTGCCGGGATGAGCGGTCTTGACCATCTCTTCTGCAGCTTGGAGAAGATTGCATTTGCTTTGCGGTCCCAACGTCTGCCAGATATAAAGAAGCTTAACCAAGTGCCTCCTGCTTTGAGCAAGTAGCTTTGCCGAATTCAACAGAAATCAATTAAACAAAGTAAGGTAATATAGCGAAACATAGACAGGTAGCTGCTCCAATTTGTTCAGCCTCTAAGTTTAAATATTATGTAGAGGTTAAGTTAAAGCTCAGCGGAGTGTGTGACAGAGGGTGATGGAACAATCCTTCCCCAAACCCACGTTGCACAAGTCTCGCTGAAACTGATGGCAGCAGTTTGGGGTAGGCAAATAAAATCATTGTTTCCCGTGTTTGCGGAAAGGATCTGCCTTAACTGCAGCAGCCGATTGCAACTCGCTTTTATTCGATTAGTTAAGATGGATGAGGGATAAACGTCGTGCCAGACAGCTGAGCCTTTGGCTTTGTCACAGTGATTGGGGATTCGGACTTCTACGGGCAAAGCCTGTGATAGAGATGATGAAAGGACAAGCTGAATCTTAAGAGTTATTATTGAGTTTAAAACAGCAGAGGCATTTTGCAGGTCATTTATTTTAGGACCTATAAAGCATTTTAAAAAAACAATTATGTCCATTTTGCGTCAGCGTGAGCAACAAGTTAACGAAGCTTTCTATCACTGGGAGGGTTGGTGTCCCATGTGCATCGCTGCTCGCTCCTGTGAAGCTTTGTGATGAGGTGAGCACCACCTCTGTTTTGCAGAGAAGAGCCTTGGAGAGTGAGGTCCTCCTCCTTTGCCCACAGGGATGGCTGCACTCAGCCCGATGAAGGCTTCACCTCATCCTTCATCCCATCCCTGGGAGGACGTTAGGCAGGGCGGGGTGAGGCTTCCCTGCCGGTCCCACCACTTTCGGTCATCTGTAGCTCAGGGATCTCCTAAATTGGCAGCCATCTCTGTCTAATAAATCTGGATGGGTTTTTGGGGGTCAGCTTGACTACGTGAAGCTTGTGATGACTACCATAAATTACCTTTGTTCCAGCCAGCACCATAGGAACAGCAGCATGCCGCTTGCTTTTTGGCCTACACCCGGATGGCTCTACCACGTGCTGCTAACCCAGTAAGGATTTTCATAAAAATGCGTCTTATGGCTGCGTGAAAGCTAAAGTTTTTGGTAGGTCTTAACGACACGATTGATAAAATGAACGGTGTCGATGTTATATAGCTGCCGTCCACCTATGCTGGTGCTTGTCAGCTGCGGCATGAATAATTTCATCTTCCTTGTTGTAAAAGCAGAGCATTTTTAAAATGATGTATTTCCATTTTCAAGAGTCCTAGCCCTACCAACGCCCATAAATAAAGCCAGAATAGAGGAAAAGATGGTACAATATTGTTTAAGAATCAAATTAATTGAAAATTTAGCACAGCACAAGACAAATCAGGGTGGTTGGCTGTTACGAAAAACATTATTTATAGTCATGAAAGCAAATTCTGTCAGTTACTTCCATTCTAAAAGGTACCAGGAAACCATATAATTCACTATAGGAGAAGTAGGGATCTGAGTAATTGTGATTACTTCTGATTTTAATTACTGGATATATTTAATACTTTTGCATTTACCAAGATGGTTAATTTAATGTGGACCAGTTCATGCTGTTATGGGCAGACCGGTAGCAGGGTGTAATGTGGTGGTTTCCAAGCAGTTCCTATGCAAATACTTAAAGAAATGCTCATGCCACACGCTAAGAAAATACGAATTTCGGGGGGGGGGGGGGGGGGAATAAAAAAAAAAAATTTTTAAAAAGACCTTTTCAGAGTAAGAAACTCTGTTTAAAACTGACCCCTCCCCTCATTACCACTTTCAGGAAAGTGAGGTTTTGAAGAAGGAGAGCACAGGTCTCAGAAAAAGGGGTATGTGTACCAAAAAATGCTGGGGATGAGGCTGACTTTTGTTAATTAAAAAAAGGGGGGGAAAAAAGGGCCGGGGGGGGGGGGGGGGAAACGTCCAGCCATAAAATTCAGCAATTTCTGGCCATAATGCAATAAAAAAGATCTTATTTTTTTGCCAGCGTTTTCCAGATCTCTAATATCCTCGTGTTTGATAAGAGGGAATAAGAACAGAGAAACGGGATTCCTATGCAGCGACTTTGTAGTAGGGATCAAAGATTTACTGACTGTCCCAAAATAGGCAGGCTTACTTATGGTTTTTAATCGGGAGAAAAATCTTGGACAAGGAGCCGTGGGAGGGATGCCAAATGAGAATGAAAACACGTGGATAAAAATGCTCACATCCAAGATAAGGGCAAACTATTAAAACTTCAATCTGCTTTATCACCGAGGAAATTGGAAACTTTTTGGAGAAATGGCAAGTTTGGGGAGCAAAGGTTTGGCGTGGAAGGTCGGGAGCTGTATCCCAATACTCGATGCTCGACCGCTTTCCGAAGCAGAGCAGATCTAATCTCTCTGGAGTTCAGCGAAGCATCTGACGTGCTTGGAGAAGAAACAAAACAAAAAAAAAAAGAAGAAAAAAAGAAACAAAAAAAATAAAGAAGAGACCAAGCAGACTTTAATAATTTTAATAATTTTTTTGAAGAATTACTGCTTTCTCTGCATTCAGAAAAACTTAAATACAGGCTGGGAGATGTAAGGGGTAGCGCTGAGTCTCTCCTACGGGGAAGTGTGGGGTTCAGGTGGGGTTTTCTTCTTACAGCTTACACATGTCACTGTGAAACTGAATTATCCTTTAATTAACGAGATCCAGAAGATTGTCCTGAAGAGTAGAAAATTCCATTTTATTTTATTTTATTTTTTTCTGTTCGCAAAATATTGGTGGAGTGGGCTGCATCCAACGGAGCCGGGGAAGATTTGGGGTTACCTCCTTAAAACAACCTTCTCTACAAGGCTTATATCCACTTCTTCATTGGAAATAAACTTCACAAGCTTTAGAAATACACTTCTATGGTTTAATTTAAAGCTCTGAAAAATGTGAAGTTGGAAGTATTGGAGTTCATTTCTTTATTGCCTCAGCTACGGCTGCAGGAATGGCGATGCTCAGAGGAATGTATTTGAATTATCAGGCTGAACTCTGCATTTCTGGGCCAGAGTTTTCTTGGTATTTGTAGGCCTCTGGGATAGAGGTAACCTTGCCAGCAGTTCATAAATTTGAGCCAGGCTTTTTTACCTTAGTCAGGAAATTCATGTTTGAGCTTTATTTAAAGCTGGGATTCACGGTGATCTAATCCCAGCACGCTGCCAAACGCAACCTGCAATTTTTTTTTTTTTTTTGCGTTTCGTTGCTCTTTTTTGTTTTAGCTTTGGTGTTTTGGATCGCTCCCTTCCCTCTCCATCGCATTTTTTCCTGGAGCTGTTAGTCAGAAGTGGACGCATGCACGCAATCACCCTGCAAAAAGCCTCTGCTAATTGCAGGCGCGGTGATGGCGGCAGCAAGCAGAGGAGCGGCCATAACCAGGCACCGCTCTGCCACGTGCGCGGGGCAGAGCTCATCTGCTACCCAGCGGGACGCGCTTTCCAGGAAAAATTATAATGAGTAAATATTTTTAATTTCTCCAAATAGCAGCTAGAGGAAAGCATGTGGTGGTACTTTGCAAGTATTGGGAGATTGTGTGTGTGTGTACATATATATAGACACACACAAAAGCACACAAAAACCTGCATTGCAGGTGTCATATAAAAGTCCGAAATAATATATATATTATAATATCTACTATAATAATATATGTA